>NC_065598.1:146774787-147374787 GCF_024542745.1 Macaca thibetana thibetana
CCTCAAGCCCCATATACCAGCTCTGGGGAATTAGAGGCTCTTCTATTCATCCCCATGAATAATACACAATTTGCTTATGGCAAAAGCCTTTGGAGCTTGTTTGAAGCTACAAGGTAATCGTACAGAAGCCCAACTAGTGTCACACATAACACGTCTGAGGGGTTGGCTTGCTAATTGTCTCCTCTCACATTTCCCCCTCCAAGAAGATACTCATCTTAGCCTGAGTATTAGTTCTTTATTCAACACATTTTTTTATTGAGAGCCTGCTATGTTCCATGTATGGTAACAGACTCTGGCAATACAGCAGTAAACAACACATACTAAAGATTGATGTGCTAAACAGGCAGAAAAGAAGAGTAAGGTAGGGGTGTGTGTGTGTGTGTGTGTGCGCGCACACACACACACACACACAATGTACTTTTAAATAGATGGTCCTTCATTTAGAAGGTGATATTTTAACATTTGACAAAGACCCAAAAGAGGCGGAGGGTGAGCTACATTATGGATATCTGGAAAAACAGCATTCCAGACAGAGAGAAGAATCAGTTCAAAGTCCCCACAGTGATTGCATGCTTGGCATGTTCCAGGAAAAGTAAGAAGGCCAAGTGTGGCAAAAATGGAGTAAGTAAGGCAACGAGTATTAAGAGTTGAGGTCAGAAAGAGGAGGGGGAACAGATCATTAGGGACTTTAAGGCTACTGGAAGGATTCTAGTTTTACTATGAGTGAAAATGGGGAAAGCATTGTATAAAAGGGAAGTGTCATGATCTGGATTAGGTATTTTAAAAATCTACTTCGTTGAAACTTTTTTTTTAATGTACAAGAAATACACCAAGTTGAATTGTACTACAGTTGCATAACAGTTTTAGAATATGCACAGCTTGTCATCACCACCACAATCAGTATACTGAATGTTTGCATCACCTTAAGAAGGTTCTAAATGCTGTTAGGAAGTCAGTCTCCCACTCCTGCCTCCTGTCTCACGTAACGCCACTGCTCTAATTTCAATGACAATGCATTAGCTTTGTCTAGTCTAGAATTCACAAAAGTGCAATTATATAGAATAGACTCTTTTATGGCTGCCTTCTTTTGCTAAATATTATGTCTATGAAATTCATTGATGTTGTGTGTAGGAATAGTTCATTCCTTTTTAGTGCTGAGTAGTATTCCATTGTACAGATCTAACAGTTTGTTAATCCATTCACTTTTTGATAGATATTCATATCATTCTTAGTTTTTGTCAAACACAAATAAATATGCAATGAAAATTTGGTAAATATTTGTGTGGACATATGTTTTCAATTCTTGTAGGTAAATATCTAATAGTGAAATGGTTGGGTTATATAGTAAGTGCATGTCTAATTCGTAAGAAATTGCCAAACTGCTTTACAAATTGGTTGTGTTATTTTACATTCCCACAAATAGTGTAGGTGAGTTTCAGTTGCTCCCTGTGCTTACTAGCACTTAGTATTATCAGTCTTTTAAATTTTAATTTTAGCTGTTCCAATGGTGTATACTGCTATCTCATTGTGGTTTTAATTTGGTTTTTTTTTTTAAATTTATTTATTATTATTATACTTTAAGTTGTAGGGTACATGTGCATAACGTGCAGGTTTGTTACATATGTATACTTGTGCCATGTTGGTGTGCTGCACCCATCAACTCGTCATTTACATCAGGTATAACTCCCAATGCAATCCCTCCCCCCTCCCCCCTCAACATGATAGGCCCCGGTGTGTGATGTTCCCCTTAATTTGTAATTTTCTGATTAATACTATTATTTGAGCACCTTTTAATGTTTTTGTTGCTCATTCGTGTATATTTTCTTTTAAGATACATCAACTCATTTATTTTGACCACTTAAAAAATCAAGCTGTTTTTAAAAATTATTTTTAATCTGAAATAATTCTTTATATGTTACAAACATAAGTTGTTTATCAGATATATGTGGTGGGAATATTTTATCATAGCGATTTGTCTCCTCGTTTTCTCATTTTCTGTCCTCCTGATTTTCTGTTTCTCTCTCTCCTCATTTTCTGTCTTTGGAAGAACAGAATTATTTTTTCCCACATATTATTATAAAACCGTTGACATACATAACAAAGTAGACACTTGTATACTACTATCTAGATACTACCATTGTTTGTTTTGAGATGGAGTCATGCTCTGTTGCCCAGGCTGGAGTGCAGTGGCACAATCTCAGCTCACTGCAACCTCCGCCTCCCGGGTTCAAGCAATTCTCCTGCCTCAGCCTCTTGAGTAGCTGGGACTACAGGCATGTGCCACCACACCTGGCTAATTTTTGTATTTTTAGTAGAGATGGGGTTTCACCTTATTGGCTAGGCTGGTCTCAAACTCCTGACCTCATGATCTGCCCTCCAAAGTCCTGGGATTACAGGCATGAGACACTGCACCTGGCTGATACTACCATTGTTCTACCTATTTGCTATATCACACTTATCCATCCTCCATCAAATATCTAATTTTGTGTATTTTCAAGCTAATTACAGATATAAGTTATTTTCCTTATAAATATTTAATTAGACACGTCATCAACTAGAATTCAATATTTGTCTGCCGTCTTTTCTTTTAATTTAAAATTTACATGCAATGAAATGCACAAATCTAAAGAGTATATCCCTTGAGTTGTGACAAATTCCAAACCTGAGTAAGCCACGTCCTTGGAAAGGTGTAGAACATTACCATAGCCATTTATCATTACCTCATGATCCTCACAGTCAAACTCTGTCTATACCATCCTCTGGAAACAACCATTGTTCTAGCATTTTTAAGGATTACTTTGCTTGCTCTAGAACTTCATATAAATGAAGACATGCAGTATGTACTCTGTTGTCTATGTCTTCTTTTACTGAGTTTCAGATTGCTCTTCTTTGATCTATTTTTGAGAGATGAATTAATGTTTTTGTGTGTATCAATAGCGTCTTCCTTTTTAATGCTGAGTCACTTCCAATGTATGAATATACCACATTTTGTTTATCCATTCTCCCATTGAAGCAGAAGTTCCCAACCTTTTTGGCACCTCGGACCAGTTTCATAGAAGACAATTTTTCCACAGACAGTGGGGAATGGTTTTGGGATGAAACTGGTTCACCTCAGATCATCAGGCATTATATTCTCATAAGGAGTGCACAACCTAGAATCCTTGCATGTGTGGTTCACAATAGGGTTCCACTCCTCTAAGAAGCTAATGTCGGCCATGCAGTGGTTCATGCTTGTAATCCCAGCACTTTGGGAAACCAGATGGGCAGATCACTTGAGGTCAGGAGTTCGAGACAAGCCTGGCCAACATGTTGAAACCCTGTCTCTACTAAAAATACAAAAATTGGCCAGGTGTGGTGGCACGCACCTGTAATCCCAGCTACGAGGGAGGCTGAGGCAGGAGAATCGCTTGAACTCGGGAGGTGGAGGTTGCAGTGAGCCAAGATCACACCACTGCACTCAAGCCCAGACGACAGAGTGAGGGAAAAAATAAAAAAAGAAGAAGAATCTAATGCCACCACTGATCTGACGTCTGACAGGAGAGGTGGAGCTCAGGCAGTAATGTGAGTGATGAGGGAGTGACTGTAAATACAGATGAAGCTAGCTGGCTTACCACTCACCTCCTGCTGTGTGGCCTGGTTCCTAAAAGTCACAGACCGATACCCTGTAATGGGGACCCCTGTACTGAAGGACTTTTTTTTTCTTGTGTTTGGCTATTATGAATAAAGCTGTTACAAACATTCTTCTACAAGTCTTTTTGTGAACACATTTTTTTTTTCATTTCTCTTGGATAAATACTTAGAAGTAAAATGACTGGGTCATATGGTAGGAAAATGTTTAGTTATAAGAAACTTCTAGACCTGTCCCAAAGTGCTTGTAGCATTTTATATTTTAACCAACAATGTGTAATAGCACTAGTTTTGCCCTAGTCTTTTAAAATTTTAACCATTCTGATGTGTGTGTAGGGGTATTTCCTTTTGGTTTAATTTTGCATTTTCCTGATAGCTACTGATGTTGAATACTTTTTCATATGTTTTTAGCCATTTATATATTTCTCTTGTGAGTTTTTGTTTTTTTGAGACAGGGTCTCACTCTGTCACCTAGGCTGGAGTACAGTGACACGATTAGGGCTGACTGCTGCCTTGACCTCTTAGACTCAAGCAATCCTCCCACCTCAGTCCCCCAAGTAGCTGGGACTATAGGCACATGCCACAATGACTGGCTAATTTTGTTTTTTAATTTTAGTAGAAAGGAGGTCTCATTATGTTGCCCAGGCTGGTATCGAACTCCTGAGCTCAAGCCATGTTCTTACCTTGGCCTCCCAAAATGCTGGGATTACAGGCATGAGTCATCATGCCCAGCCTCTTGTGAATGGTTTGTTCACATATTTTGCCAACTTTTAATGTGTTTTTATTTTGTCTTTTTCTTACTGAGCTGCAGGAGAGGGCATATATATATTCTGAAAAACAGTATTTTGTAAGATATGTGTTTGGAATACTCTCTTCCAATCTATGATTCACCATTCATTTTATTAGTTATGAACAGAAATAAGTGTCTTATTAAACAGAAATTTTGATTTTAAGTTCACTTTATTTTTTATTTATGATTAGTGCTTTCTGTGGCTTAAGAAACCTTTGCTTACCTCCAATTCTCAAAGACATTCTTCATTTTTCTTTAAAAGCTTTAGGATTGTAAGCTTTTACATTTAGGTGTGTGATTTATCTTGAATTAATATTTATGGTGTGTGGTAAATTGGAGGTGTATGTTTTTCAATATAGCTAACCAGTTGTTCCAGCACCATATGTTCAAACTTTTTTTGTTGTCCCTTGTATTGCTTGGAAACCTTTGCGAAAATCAAATGACTGTGCATGGGTCTATTTCTGGCTTCTCAATTCTGTTCCACTGATCTATGTGTCTATCCTTATGGCATTTCTACACTGTCTTGATTAAAAAGTAGATCTTGAAGTCTAGTAGTATAAGACCTCCAACTTTATTCTTTGTGGGGGCTTTTGATTTTAAGAAAGCACAATTTATCATTTTTCTCCTTTTATGGTTTTTATACCTGATGAATAAATATTTTTCTACCCCAAGATTATGGGAATTTTCTCCGTTTCTATCTAGAAGTTTTTTAGTTTTAGCTTCTACATTTAGATTTATGTTCAATTTTAAATTAAAATGTTGTGTATGGTGCAAAGTAAGGATTAGGATTCATTTCCCGCCCGCCCCCCCCCCACAGATATCCAGTTTTTCTATCGCCATTTATTTATTTATTTTTAAAATTATTATTATACTTTAAGTTCTAGGGTACATGTGCATAACGTGCAGGTTTGTTACATATGTATACTTGTGCCATGTTGCTGTGCTGCACCCATCAACTTGTCAGCACCCATCAACTCGTCATTTACATCAGGTATAACTCCCAATGCAATTCCTCCCCCCTCCCCCCTCCCCATGTATCGCCATTTATTAAAAAGACTTTGCAATCTACTCATCTGACAAAGGGCTAATATCCAGAACCTACAAAGAACTCAAACAAATTTACAAGAAAAAAACAAACAACCCCATCAAAAAGTGGGCAAAGGATATGAACAGACAATTCTCAAAAGAAGATGTCCATACAGCCAACAGACACATGAAAAAATGCTCGTCATCATTGGCCATCAGAGGAATGCAAATCAAAACCACACTGAGATACCATCTCACACCAATTAGAATGGCAATCGTTAAAAAGTCAGGAAACAACAGTTGCTGGAGAGGATGTGGGGAAATAGAAACACTTTTACACTGTTGGTGGGATTGTAAACTAGTCCAACCATTGTGGAAAACAGTGTGGCGATTCCTCAAGGATTTAGAACTAGAAATACCGTATGACCCAGCCATCGCATTACTGGGTATATACCCAAAGGATTATAAATCATGCTGCTATAAAGACACATGCACATGTATGTTTATTGCGGCACTATTCACAATAGCAAAGGCTTAGAATCAACCCAAATGTCCATCAGTGACAGACTGGATTAAGAAAATGTGGCACATGTACACCATGGAATACTATGCAGCCATGAAAAAGGATGAGTTCGTGTCCTTTGTAGGGACATGGGTGCAGCTGGAAACCATAATTCTCAGCAAACTTTCGCAAGAACAGAAAACCAAACACTGCATGTTCTTACTCATAGGTGGGAATTGAACAATGAGATCACTTGGACATGGGAAGGGGAACATCACACACTGGGTCCTATTATGGGGAGGGGGGAGGGGGGAAGAATGGCATTGGGAGTTATAACTGATGTAAATGACGAGTTGATGGGTGCTGATGAGTTGATGGGTGCAGCACACCAACATGGCACAAGTATACATATGTAACAAACCTGCACGTTGTGCACATGTACCCTAGAATTTAAAGTGTAATAATTTAAAAGAAAGACTTTCTTTCATCGTTGAATTGACTTTACACCTTGGTTGTAATGGTCTGAATGTTTGTATGCTCCCCAAAATTAATGTGTTGATGCCTAACCTTCAAGGAGGTATTAGGTTGTGGGGCACTCGGGAGGTGATTAGATCATGAACATGAAGCCCACATAAGTAGGATTAGTGTCCTTAAAAAAGAGGTTCCAGAAAACTGCCTTGCCCCTTCTACCATGTAAGGATGCAGCAAGAAGGTAGCATCTATGAGGAACAAGCCCTCACCAGACACCGAACCTACCTGCTCCATGTTCTTGGACTGCTCAGCCTCCCGTGAGAAATAAACTTCTGTCTTTTATAAACTACTCTGTTTATGGCATTTTGTTATAGCAGCCCAAATGGACTAAGACATTGGTCTAATGTCAATTAAATTTATATGCACAAGTTTCTTTCTGAACTCTCTTTTCTGTTCCAATGATTTTTGTGTGTAAGTATTACACCAATGCCACACTGCTGCTTTGCTGCAACTTTATTTTAAATCTCAAAATCAGGTAGTGGAAGTCCTTTTACTTTTACAAAATGTTTTTAACTATTCTAGTACCTTTGCATTTCCACGAAGATTTTGGAACGGATTTCTGTTTTTTTTTTTTCCCCCCCCAGTGTAATTTTTATTGGAATTGAATTAAGTGTAGAGATCAATTTGGGGGAATGGACATCTTAGCAATATTGTATTTCCATTCCAGGAGTATAGTATTTCTCTGTTTTTAATCTTAAATTTCTCTTAGAAGTGTTTTTGGTGTGGGAGTTTATTATAACTTTTATTACATTTACTCCTAGGTGGTTTATATTGTGATGCTATTGTTAAAGACATTTGTTATTTATTTCCAATTGTTTATTGCTGGAATATAGAAATATAATTGCTATTTGCATATTGACCTTGTATCATGGCATTTTGTTAAATTTATTTACCTATTTACAAATTCTGTTAGGACGTGTGTGTGTGTGTGTGTGTGTGTGTGTGTGTGTGTCATGAGAGAGAGGGAGAGAATCTTCTTTGAATTCTTCTTTGTGGAGTTATATTCTCTGTGAATAAAGACAATTTTCCATTTTCCTTTCTAGCCTGTATGCTTTTAATCTCTTCTTGTTTTATTTCTCTGGCTATGACCTCCAGTACAATGTTGAGTGGAAATAGTACGAGTGAATATCCTTGCCTTGTTCCTGATCTTAGGGGGAAAACATTCATATGTTTTATCAGATTGAGAATGTTTGTATTCTTTGTTTCCTGGAAGCCTTTATTGTGAATGAATGCTGATTTTTGTCAAATGCTTTTTAAAATTCTATTGAGATAACCATATGAATTTTCTTCTTTATTCTTTTAACTTGGTAAAATATAATGATTGCTTTTTGAATGTTAAATCAGCCTTGCATTCATATTATAAATTTTACTTGGGCATGGTGTGTTAACATTTGATATATTGTTGGATTCAATTTGCTAGTATTTTATTGAGGATTTTTTGCATTCATAATCATGAAGATTGTTCATCTATACTTTTTTATTTCTAAAAAATTTTTGCTGGCCTTACAAAATGACTTAGGAAGTGTTCCACCTCCTGTTTTCTGAAATGATTTGTATATGATTGGTTTTATTTCTTATGTAAAGTTTGAAAGAATATACCATCAAAATTATTTAAGCCTGTATTTTAATTTGTGAGCAGTTTAAAAAGATATATCAATTAAAATTGTCTAAGAGACATGTGTTTTTAAGATTGTATATACCTTCTTAAGTCAGTTTTGGTAAATTTTGTTTTCCAGAAATGTTTCCATTTGATCTATGTTATAAAATTAATTGGCATAAATTTGTTTATAATATTTGCTTATAAGGAGTAAGGAAAGGATCCAGTTTCAGCTTTCTACTTATGGCTAGCCAATTTTCCCAGCACCATTTATTAAATAGGGAATCCTTTCCCCATTCCTTGTTTCTCTCAGGTTTGTCAAAGATCAGATGGCTGTAGATGTGTGGTATTATTTCTGAAGACTCTGTTCTGTTCCATTGGTCTATATCTCTGTTTTGGTACCAGTACCATGCTGTTTTGGTTACTGTAGCCTTGTAGTATAGTTTGAAGTCAGGTAGCGTGATGCCTCCAGCTTTGTTCTTTTGACTTAGGATTGTCTTGGAGATGCGGGCTTTTTTTTGGTTCCATATGAACTTTAAAGCGGTTTTTTCCAATTCTGTGAAGAAACTCATTGGTAGCTTGATGGGGATGGCATTGAATCTATAAATTACATTGGATCCTTTCCTTACTCCTTATACATAGGCATGGGCAAAGACTTCATGTCTAAAACACCAAAAGCAACGGCAGCAAAAGCCAAAATTGACAAATGGGATCTCATTAAGCTAAAGAGCTTCTGCACAGCAAAAGAAACTACCATCAGAGTGAACAGGCAACCTACAGAATGGGAGAAAATGTTTGCAATCTACTCATCTGACAAAGGGCTAATATCCAGAACCTACAAAGAACTCAAACAAATTTACAAGAAAAAAACAAACAACCCCATCAAAAAGTGGGCAAAGGATATGAACAGACATTTCTCAAAAGAAGACATTCATACAGCCAACAGACACATGAAAAAATGCTCATCATCACTGGCCATCAGAGAAATGCAAATCAAAAGCACAATGAGATACCATCTCACACCAGTTAGAATGGCGATCATTAAAAAGTCAGGAAACAACAGGTGCTGGAGAGGATGTGGAGAAATAGGAACACTTTTACACTGTTGGTGGGATTGTAAACTAGTTCAACCATTATGGAAAACAGTATGGCGATTCCTCAAGGATCTAGAACTAGATGTACCATATGACCCAGCCATCCCATTACTGGGTATATACCCAAAGGATTATAAATTATGCTGCTATAAAGACACATGCACACGTATGTTTATTGCGGCACTATTCACAATAGCAAAGACTTGGAATCAACCCAAATGTCCATCAGTGACAGATTGGATTAAGAAAATGTGGTACATATACACCATGGAATACTATGCAGCCATCAAAAAGGATGAGTTTGTGTCCTTTGTAGGGACATGGATGCAGCTGGAAACCATCATTCTTAGCAAACTATCACAAGAACAGAAAACCAAACACCGCATGTTCTCACTCATAGGTGGGAACTGAACAATGAGATCACTTGGACTCAGGAAGGGGAACATCACACACAGGGGCCTATCATGGGGAGGGGGATTGCATTGGGAGTTATACCTGATGTAAATGACGAGTTGATGGGTGCAGCACACCAACATGGCACAAGTATACATATGTAACAAACCTGCACGTTATGCACATGTACCCTACAACTTAAAGTATAATAATAATAAATAAATTTAAAAAAAATAATAATAATATTTGCTTATTATCCTTTTAAAATATGTTGAAATTTTGGTGATAACCTCTCTTTCATTATTATTATTAAAATTTTATATTTTCTCTTTTTCTTTGATTAGTCTTACTTTGAATTTTTCAATTGTGTTAACCTCTAACCACTAACGTCCTCTATTATCTATCTGAAGGACTGCAGTGACACAGTGCTAGCTGTACCCAAAAGTTCTGGGAGTCCTCAGTACTCTAGCCCACAAGGAGTACTACTCCCTGGGGAAAGGAGAGTGCAGTGCAACAAAAACGGAACCCCTGGGACAAAAGAATACAAAGTATTAACTTTTCACACCCTGAGAGCTCCTTGTTGAGGGGCATGAGACGTGATCCTGCCTCAGCAGTGAAACAAACACTGTGCTCAGCTTTGCAAGGAGAGCAAAATCCTCTTCCATTGGTGGAACAGCCTCTGTGCTTGGGCTTATGTGTAGAGAATGGGGTCCCTCCTCCCCATCTGCAGCATTAGACATATCATCTAGACAGAAAATACATTTTTAAAATAAGTTTTAGCCTGGACTTTAGACCAAATGGACCTAACAGACATTTACAGAACATTTTATTCAATGACTACAGAGTGTACATTCTTTGCACCAGCACATGGAACATTCCCCATTATAGACCGTATGTTAAACCACCAAACATTTCTCAATATATTTTTAAAAAGCAAAATACTATCAAGTATCTTTTCAGACCACAATGGAATAAAACAAAAAATCAATATCAAGAATAACTATACAAATACATGGAAATTAAACAAATGTTCCTGAATGACCACTGGATCAATGAAGATACTAAGATGAAAATCAAACATTTCTTGAAACAAATGAAAATGGAAATACAAAAATACAAAAACAAATGAAAATGGAAATACAAAATACCAAAACTTGTAGGAAATAGCAAAGTGCTAAGAAGGACATTTATAACAATACATGCCTATATAAAAAGGTAGAAATATTACAAATCAACGATCTAACAATGTACTTTAAGGAAGTCCCAAAGTAAGAACAAACAATACTGCAAATCAGCAGAAGAAAAGAAATAACAAAAATCAGAGCAAAACTAAATGAAGTAGAGACTAAAAAACAACACTAATGATATATGACATAAAAGTTGATTCTTCTAAAAGATAAACAAAATTGATAAACCACTAGCTAGACTAGCCACGAAAAGAAGAGAGAAGACCCAAATAAGAAAAATCATAAACAAACAAGGAGATATTATAACTGATACTTCAGAAATGCAAAGGTATCATCAGAGACTATCATGTACGACTATATACAAACAAACTAGAAAACCTAGAGGAAAGGGGTAAATTCCTGGAAACAAAACATACCAAGACTGAATTAAGAAGAAATATAAAACCTGAATACACCAGTAGCAAGTAGCAAGATTGAATCAGTAATAAAAAGTCTCCCAAGAAAGAAACACCCAGGATCAGATGGATTAAAGCCAAATTTTACTAAATATACAAAGAAGAACTATACCAATCCTCTTTGATTTCAAAACATCAGAGAGGAGGGAATTATTTCTAATGCATTCTTGAAGAAAGGCCAACATCCCACCGATACCCAAACCAGACAAGGACACAATGGAAAAAGAAAACTATAGGCTAATTTCCCTGATTAACATAGATGCAAACATCCTCAACAAAATATTAACAAACTGAATACAACAGTACATCAAAAACGTAATATACCACAGTCAAGTGAGATTAATATCAGGGATGCAAGGATGGTCCAGTATATGCAAATCAATAAATGTGCTACATCACATCAACCAAATGAAGGACAAAACCTACATGATCATCTCAATAGATGAAGAAAAAGCTCTTGATAAAATTCATCATGCCTTTATGACAAAAGCTCTCAACAAGCTAGGCGTGAAAGAAACATACCTCAAAAGAATAATGGCCATATATGACAAACCCACAGCTAACATTATACTGTGGGGAAAATTTGAAAACCCTTCCTCTAAAAACTGAAACAAGTCAAGGATGCCTACTCTTATTTTACATAGTACTAGAATTCCTAGCCAGAGCAATCAGGCAAGAGAAAAAATAATGATAAAAGACATCCAAATGAGAAAATAGAAAGTCAAATTATCCTTCTTTGCTGATGGTATGATCTGATATCTAAAAACCCTAAAGACTCTGCAGAAACACTCTTAGTTTTGATCAATGAATTACGTCGAGTTGCAGGATACAAAATCAACATACAAAATCAGTAGCATTTCTATACACCAGTAGTGATCTAGCTGAGAAAGAAATTGAGAGAGCCATTCAATTTACAATGGCTACAAAACATAACTTACTTAGGAGTAAATCTAACCAAGAAGAACAGGATCTCTACAAGGAAAACTACAAAGCACTGATGAAAGGAACTGAAGATGACATAAACAAATGGAAAAACAGCCTATACTCATGGATCACAAAAATTAGTATCGATAAGATGACCATATAGCCCAAAACAATCTACAGATTCAATGCAATCCCTATCAAAATACCAATGACATTCTTCACAAACTTGGAAAAAATAATCCTAAAATTCATGTAGTACAAAAAAAAAAAAAGTCCAAATAGCCAAAGCAATTCTTAATAAAATGAACAAACCTAGAGGCATCACATTACCTGACTTTAAAATATATTACAAGGATGTAGTAACATAAATAGCATGGCATTGGTATAAAATAGATCAATAAAACAAAACAGAGAATCCAGGAATAAAGACACATATTTATAGCAAAATGATGATGAGAACTTGAACTGGGGAAAGGACACTTTTTAAAAAAAAAAAAAATAGTACGGTGAAAAATTTGATAGCCACATGCAGAAGAATAAAACAGGGCTCTCTTTTCTCACTGTATATAAAAATCAACACAGAAGGGCTTAAAGACCTCAACATAAGACCTGAAACTATAAAAATACTAGAAGAAAACTTAGGGAAAACTTTCCTGGACATTGGTCTAGGCAATGAATTTGTGACTAAGACCTCAAAAGCACAGGCAACAAAACAAGAATAGACAAATGTGACTTAAATAAACTAAATAGCTTCTGTACCACAAAAGAAATAATCAATAAAGTGAAGAGACAACTTGTTGAATGAGAGAAAACATTTCCAAACTATTCATCTGACAAAAGACTAATATCCTAAATATACAAAGAACTCAAACACTTAAATGGAATAAAAACAAATAATTCCAATAAGTAGTGGACAAAGGACATGAATAGGCATTTCTTTAAAAAAGACATGTAATGATCAACAAGTATATTAAAAAGTGCTCAACAACACTAATCATCAGAGAAATGAAAATCAAAACCACAATGAGATATCATCTTATCACAGTCAGAATGGCTACTATTAAAATTACAAAAAATAACATGTTGGCAAGGTCATGAAGTAAAGAGAATGCTTACATACTGTTGGTGAGAATGTAAATTAGTACAACTTCTAGATACCTAGTAGTGGAATATTTCTTTTGTGGTACAGAAGGCTTTTTTTTTTCTCAAAGAACTAAAAGTAAAATTATTATTGGATCCAGCAATCCCACTATTAGGTATCTACCCCAAAGAAAATAAATCATTGTATCAAGGGATACCTGCCCTCGCATGTTTATTGCAGCACTATTTACAATAAAAAAGATACAAAATCAATCTATGTGTCCATCAATGAATGAATGGATAAAGAAAATGTGGCATACATATACACAATGGAATACTATTTGGCATATAAAGAATGAAAGTTTACCATTCGCAGCAACATAGATGGAACTGGAGGTCGTTATCTTAAGAGCAATAAGCCAAGCAGAGAAAGACAAGTATTTCATGTTTTCACTTATATGTGAGAACTGAAAAGCTTAATGGCATGGAGGTAGAGAGTGGAAAGGTAGAAAACAGAGACTGGGAAAGGTGGGTAGGGAAAGGATGAAGAGAAGTGGGTTTAACGGGTAGAAAGATAAAGATTGAAGGAAAAAATTCAATGTTAGATAGCAAAGTAGGGTGACTGTGCTTAGAAAAATGTATTGTATTTGGCTAATGGATACCCTAAATACCCTCATTTATCATTATGCATTATATACATGTAATAATATTTCACATATACCCCATAAGTTTGTATAAATAAAAAAATAAAGTAAATTTATACTTATATGTATATATTATACATAACACAGATTTTGTATTTCTTATCTGAAATGCTTGGGACTAGGAGTGTTTTGGATTTTGAATTTAAAAAAAAAAGTTGAAATATTCGCATTATTCTTATCAGTTGAGCATCCCTAATAGGAAAATCCTAAATCTGAATTTTGAGCGTCATGTTGGTGCTAAAAGTGTTTTGGATTTGGGAGCATTTTGGATTTCAGATTTTTTGATTAGAGATACTTTACCTATATATTATATATTTCAATCATTGTACTTTTCAGTTCTAGAATTTTCTTTTATTTCTTTTTCTTATTTTTATGCTGATATTTTCTATTTGTTCACTGCTTAAGACCTCATTTTCTTTAATTATTTGAATAGATTTTTAATTACTGCTTTAATGCTATCTGTTAAATCCAATTTCTGAACTGTCTGATAATTTTGTATTGATTGCTTTTCTCTTGATTATGGGTCATATTTTCCCATTTACTTTTTATATCTAGTAAATTTTGATTGTATAATAAGCATTGTGAATGACACATTTTTGAGTCTGTAAATTCTGTTATGTTTCTCTGAAGAGAGTTAGTTTTTGTTTTGTATGATCTGCTTGATCGCCTTGAACTTATTTGGCTCGGCTTTATTCTGTGTTTAGGGGGATCTGTGAAAGCCAAAGGTGTTTCACATGCCCATCTCACTTAGAACTCAGTCTTCAAACACTTTCTAACCTCTAGAACTCATCAAGGTTTAGTCTGAGAGTTGGTTTTGGTGGGGTTAGAGTAGGCCTCACTCAAGGAAGTGAATCTGAGGCATACCTTGTGCGCTTTCTTAGTCAGAGTCATATGCTTCCTGTTTTCTAGTGCCTGAAAACAATTGTCTTATGTATTTCGTACCGTTTTATGGTTGTTAGTAACTGAACTGCCTGTCTAGTACCAGTTACTCTATTACAACTGAAAGCTACAACTTAGTTTTTCAGAAGATCATTCTGGCTGCTATCATGTACTATAGGAGGGCAGAGTGGCATCAGAGAGAACAGTAAGGAGGGATGATGATGGTTTGGTCCAGGATGGTAGCAATATATATGTTGAGAAATCATTGGATTCTGGATATATTTTAAAGTCATTTGCAATAGCATTTCTTGATAGATAATATTGAAAGCCAAAGAGCAAGCATAATGCTAAGGTCTTTGGCTTGGGCAACTTGGACTTTGAAATGCTTTGTTCTTTTGACTTAGGATTGTCTTGGCAATGCGGGTTCTTTTTTGGTTCCATATGAACTTTAAAGTAGTTTTTTCCAATTCTGTGAAGAAAGTCATTGGTAGCTGCTATAAAGACACATGCACACGTATGTTTATTGTGGCACTATTCACAAGAGCAAAGACTTGGAACCAACCCAAATGTCCATCAATGACAGACTGGATTAAGAAAATGTGGCACGTATACACCATGGAATACTATGCAGCCATAAAAAAGGATGAGTTCATGTCCTTTGTAGGGACATGGATGCAGCTGGAAACCATAATTCTCAGCAAACTATCGCAAGAACAGAAAACCAAACACCGCATGTTCTCACTCATAGGTGGGAATTGAACAATGAGATCACTTGGACACAGGAAGGGGAACATCACATACCGGGGCCTGTTGTGGGATGGAGGGAGGGGGAGGGATAGCATTAGGAGATATACCTAATGTAAATGACGAGTTAATGTGTGCAGCACACCAACATGGCACATGTATACATATGTAACAAACCCGCACATTGTGCACATGTACCCTAGAAGATAAAGTATCTAAAACAAACAAACAAAAAAAAGGAGCCTGAGCCATTGCTGTGGTAGTAGGAAAACCAAGATTACATGTTAACTTGGAAACCAAGTTACAAAAGTATTTCAAGAAGGAGGCTATGATTGACAGTGACAAATGCTTTTTGATAGGCCATGTAGGATAAATACTGATACTTAATAGTTATAGTTATATAAAGGTCATTACTGACCTCTTCAAGAGCAGTTCCACTGGAGAGAGAGAGAGAGAAAGGGAGAGAGAGAGAGCAAGAGAGAGAGAGAGAGTTGTGGTGGGGAGGGATCAAGGACTGATTGGAGTAGATGCAAGAGAAAATTGGAGATGAGGAAATTTAGATAGTGTAGACAATGAGTACAGACACTATAGATGGTATAGAAGTGAGACAATACCTGGCAGGGGAAGTAGGTGAAGAGAATGTTTTGTTGATCTGGGAAAAATAACTGCATGTTTGTATATTGGTGGGAAAGAAGAGGTTAAGAGTGAAGATTTTATGGTGTGCAAGAGAGAGAAATTGATCTACTGTGGAAGTACAAAGATAGACTTTAGGTATAATCATGGGGAGTTAGTTTATAGTAATAGGCATAAGACAGGATATATAGGTACAGTTAGTTGTAGGGAGTAGATATAATAAGAGTAGTATATAGAAATTCTCTTCTGATTACTTCTATTTTTCTGAGTGAAGTAGGAAGTATAGTCACTATTTATGAGAGTGAAGCCAGGCACAAGTAATTTGCAGGCTACCTGTGAACCAGAGTCAGTTGAGGCCCATAGTGGCATCCCAAGCTTTCTATAAGGTTACATCGACTTTAGCATCAGCCCAGAGTGCCAAAGGAGAAAAAGATGAGGGATTTCATGACATTAGGGACTGTACCAAGATCTGAGACCTTCCTTCTCCAGTTTTGTAGGGTTCCTGTAGGTAACTTAGCACCCACTCAGAAGGTGTTGTTGAGTGGGAAACATTATGTGAGTGTTAGAATGTCTGCCTCCCTTGGCGCTACAGCTGCTACAGATTGGCAGAGGTAAAGCCTTGCCAGGCAGAAGCACACTTGGATGACTGGTGATGGCCTCAGGGCTGGCCCTATGACCAGAATGGCTGAATCTTGGCTCGTCAAGTCTGCAGCAAAGAGCAGCTTTTCCCTGAGGCATCAGCTTGCCCTGTGGTGTACCTGGGTAAGCTTTAAAAACGGCAGTAAGAAGTGTGTATGTGCACTCATGGGACTTCTCCAAGACACTATAAACACGTAGCAAAACATATGCCTGGCAATCTCCATTGGTCCCGGTGTGAGGGGGAAAATACCATCGAAATCAAACCTTACAAAAGAAGACACTGGATCTGAGTTAATTGCTGAGAAGAGGGTGGGGGCAAGGCTGGAGTCCGTTTTGCTACCACTTTGGTAGCAAAACAGGGCCATTTAAATTTAATTTTTAAATATTCTCACTTTTTCTGGTTAAAATAATTGTGCTTATTGTATAAAATTTACAACGCATCAAAACAAATAGAGAAAAGTAAAATCACTGCAATCTCACCACTCAGATAAAAACACTGTTGCAAGGCATTTTGTATAAACACATAAAAATGTTTATGCAAAAGTGAGATCAGACTGTATTTATGAAGTTGCATCCTGAGTTTTTACTTGACATTATATAACAGATTAGAAAATCAGCATTTGACAATTATTTAAGTCTTGAAAACTATAAAAGTGTAAAAGATGAAAATAACAATTAATCTCTCCATCTAAGGATAATCACTGTGGGTGGCAAATTTTAAGTGGCAAAACCTTCCTGTGTCTAGTTTATTCTTAGTTAATCAGATTCAGTAGTGTTTAGTTATTTTCCTGTCTCTCAATACCAAGGGGATTTAAAGCACTCCCATGTATGGTTTACAAGGTCCCTTCTCGAATCTAGTTCTATCTCCTTGCTTTACAGACAAAAACTAAAACCCAGAAAAGTTAACTACAGCTCATGTTGCTACATCCAGCTAGTTTCTCCTCTGAAATGGACAAACTCTATTGCTACCTCCCCTCAACTTCTCTGCCAACCCCACCACTAGCGCAAATGCCCTGAGTGACATGACAAGAGTTTGAGGAAGTCCAATTAGCCTGGAGTGGCAGAATGAAGGGCAGCTCCTAGGGGACGTGGGAGGTGGCAAGGTGAGGCTGCTTATTTGATTGGAAAGAAGGCCCTGAGGTCTTTCAACAGGGGAGAGGGTGGCTCGCTCATTCAATTATTCATTTTTTTCATTTGTGGTAGGAGGAAAACAATTGTTATTTTAAGAGTTGGCTGTGGTTTTGTGTTGGCCCTGGAGGAAAGCTGAATTTTATTAGAATAAAAGATCCTTTGTGTCTAAAATCATCTTATTAGGGCCACATGGCCATGAAAGGCAGAGCCAGTGAGCACAGAGGAGGTGGAAGAGGTGAGATCAACAAGAATTAAAATTCTTGGCATGATAAAGTAACAGGTGTTTCCCTGTCCTCTGGTGAGCCAGAGAAAATGAAGTTTGGAAACTCTTGAACTGATGGGGAACCTTGGAGAGAGAAGGAAGAATTTTAGAGAAGATGACAACAAAGTAGCAAACAGGAATATAAGCTGAGGGTGGCAATGATACTGTGCATTCCTTGGGGCCACATGAGAGTCAGGTTTCATATTAATTCTAGTGTGTAATTGTGTTGGATTAAAATCCTCTCTGCTATCCCCCAACCCTGCCAAGAATTCATCATCATATCACCACTGTGATATTAATTGAGCATGTACTGCATGCAGTCACTGTCCTATTTCATGTACATTTTACCATTTAACCCTTGTAATAACTCCATGAGGTAGCTATATCACCATTCCCATTTTTCAGATGAGGACCAAGTATATAGCTAAGTAACTTGTTCAAAGTCAACCAGTCAGTAATGATTTCAGGCAGGACATAAGTCCAAGTCTGCACTGTAAAACAGTAATGTTCCTATTTTTGTCATTGCCCATCCCATCAATTAAATGTTTTTGGTCATCTATCACAAATATATGAATATTTATTTATTTTTTGAATTCTAAAAAGAATAATACAAAGATGAGCTAAATAATACCTGTAAATATCTTACAAATTCTGATGGCTTTACCCTGTAATCTGCTAATTTCTCAAGGCATGATATACATTTAATGCAAGGTTCATCATTAACGATAGTGATGAAATGTTACATTTCATATTATCTTGAAAATTTCAACTTTTTACAAATTTTTGTTACATCTGATTACTTTGTCATGTAGCTTATAAAAGGTTTGTTCCCAGATTGGTTGAAGGGTCAGCCATGTCATTTTCTTGTCATTCATTTATGCTAGCATTGTTGGTGTTATCTTCAATCTGCTGTTTCTCTGCAAGAAACTTTTAAAGGTACTTATCTACTTTGTAAGGCTGAATTGAGTTATAAGTGGGCAAGTTTTTTATTTTAGCCATTCTAATGAGTGTGACATGGTATCTCATTGTGATTTTGTTTGGCATTTTCCTATAAAAGAATATTGAGCATCTTTTTACAGTTTTCTGTCCATTTGTATATTGTCTTTGGAGAAATATCTACTCAGATCCCTCAATCATTTTTTAGCAAGGTAATTTGTCTTTTCTGAATTCCAAGAGTTTATTTTATATTCTAACACATGTCCTTATCAGATATATGCTTTGCAAATATTTTCTGTCATTCTGTGTGTTGGCAAAAATGTGAAGAAATTTGAACTCTCATACATTGCTGGTGGGATTATAAAATGGTGCAGTTGCTTTGGGAAATAGTTTGATGGTTAATCAAAGAGGTAGACATAGTCTTGCCACATGACCCAGCAATTGCACTCCCAGGTATCTACCCAAGAGAAATGAAAACATATGTCCACACGGGAACTTGTACGTTGATGTTCATAGCAGTGCCACTCATAACTGCAAAATGGTGAAAAAAGCCCAAATGTTAATCAGCTGATGAATATATCTATACAAAGGAATATTATCCAGCCATAAAAAATGAATGCATTACTGATTCATGTTACAATATGGATACACCTTGAAAACATGGTGCTGAGGGAAAGACCACATATTGTATGATTCTGTTTATATTAAATGCTCAAAATAAGTAAATCCATACAGAAAGGGAATAGTTTAGTGATTGCCTAGGGATGGGAGGACAGTTGGGTGGAAATGGGAAGTGGCTGCTAATGGACACAGCGTCTCTTTTTGGGGTGATGAAAATGTTCTGGAATTAGACAGTAGTGATGGTAGCACAACTCTGTGAATACATTAAGAACCACTAAATTCTATACATTAAAGGGATGAATTTTATGATCAGTGAATTATATTTCAATAAAGCTGTTATGCAAAAGAATTGGTCTATAAATCCATTTAACTCAGCACCCATGACCTGCTCAAAATGCTGATATACAGCCATGATGGCCCTATGTCAATGCTAGAACATTGTTCATCTTCCTTCTAATCTTACAGTACCTCTCACATAGCACAAGACTCAGGACTGTCTGTCACGCAGTTGGGCAAAATGAGACAGGGCAATATATCAACATGTATACTACCTATTAAAAAGGTAAGTTTCTGTCCCATTTTGTAAATTTAAAGACAAAGAAACAAGCTGTAATGTCTTCTTTATCAGACCACGATAAATCACTGCCATGCAACTCACATTGGAGACTACTGTTCTAAAACCACTATGCTCTAGCAATGCCCTGAATTTATTTCCAATAAAAGCTAGTTTACACACCACTCAAATTCCAAAGAAGAGGTAGCAATTAAACATACAAGGAAGAGAAGGGATAATTGATAGGGGCAGGGCTATGAGAAATTGGGACCAAGTATGATCCAAGACAAGGTGGGAGGGATTCCACCAAGACAAGAGATGGTCACTTCCTCTAACATACACGAAGGAAATAAGTAAAGATGGGTGCTGACATAGGTAGTTTTATAGGTTTGGTATCTACAACACAAGGAAATTTCTTTCTGATGGTTTCTACTTTATGTGCATAAACTAGGGAGTGAGGTCCTATGCTGTGAGTGAGACGGAGTTAGGGTAGAGATTTAAAGGTTTCAGGGTGGTAGATAAGGTATGAAATAATTGTTGTGGATGAATGAGAGGATAAGTTGATCAGAGGTATGCTGGAGAATTGCAAGGCAGTGTTGGAGAACAGTTTGAAGTTAATAATCATGCATTTTGAATGAAATCAACTTTCTCTTTCTTTCTCTTTCTCTGTTTCTCTTTCTCTCTTTCTCTCTCTTTCTTTCTCTCTTTCTTTCTTTCTCTCTTTCTTTCTCTCTTTCTCTCTTTCTTTCTTTCTTTCTTTCTTTCTTTCTTTCTTTCTTTCTTTCTTTCTTTCTTTCTTTCTTTCTTCTTTCTTTCTTTCTTTCTTTCTTTCTTTCTTTCTTTCTTTCTTTCTTTTTGAAACAGAGTTTCACTCTTGTTACCCAGGCTGGAGTGCAATGGTGCAATCTCAGCTCACTGAAACCTCCGCCTCCCAGGTTCAAGTGATTCTCCTGACTTAGTCTCCCAAGTAGTTGGGATTACAGGCACCCGCCACCACCTTCAGCTAATTTTTGTATTTTTAGTAGAGACGGGTTTTCACCATGTTGGGCAGGCTGGTCTCGAATGCCTAACCTCAGGTGATCCACCCACCTCAGCCTCTCAAAGTGTTGGGATTCCAGGCATGAGCCACTAAGCCCAGCCAAAATCAACTTTCTTTAACTACAACTTTTGCCAGCATTACTCAGCTGCTGAGGCTCAGGTACAGAGCAAATAGATTTTTTAGTTCATGCAGAGTTTGAGTGACAAACATTCAGAAGCAAGAGAGTTTAGGCAAGGCATTGGCAATGGTGTAAACGGAGGAGCCAAGCAATCCAAATAGGAAAAAGTGTCAGGCAGAGAAAGAAAAGGGTTGACAAACTGAGAACAACAAAAGAGTGAATGGTTTGTGAGTCCCAACATTGTGAAGAATGATCACAGTGAAGAGTAGAACAAGCAATTCAGAAGGAGGGAAGTTTGTTGTCAAAGAGTAGATGCTTGAAGCGCTGGTTCTGGAGGTTGGACAATAACAGGAAATAACAAGGTCTTCAGTGTGGCTGTGACAGTAGGTGGCTGAGATAAAGTGAAAAGAGGGTCTTTGGAAGTAAGGTAATAAGGAACTGAAAAATTAGGGTGTTGGATGAATTAGCCACATACGTGGATGCTGAAGTCATCCAAAATGATGGTAGAGCTTAAGGTTCAGCAGAACACTGTGAGCCAGGTACCACGTACTCAATAAATGGGAATATTGTGGCTAGAACATTTAAAAAGATCTGTAGGTTAGAAAAGTAAGGAAGGAGAGACTGTGTTGTACCTGGATTACATGGGACTCAAATAAATGGAAATTTCTTTGTTATTTTGTTTTGTTTTACGAAAAGATGGAGGAGTCACGGTCTGAAGCAAAAAGGACAGAAATGCCATTTTTAGACCCTGAGATACATGAGATGTGAGAAAATAAACAACCTCAGCATGCATTTAAGAGCTATAGGGAAGGAGTACTCTCAGAGGAAACTTGAAAGATATATTGACAAACATTGGAGGGAGAGATAGCAAAACAGAGGCAGGAAAACTGTAAAAATTAGTAATGAGAATGCAAACAGCATAATAAATTATGAGCATTTTGAGCAGGAGCAAGCATGATACCTCTGGAGCCTCTGTATCACAGTAAATGGATATTACACACTCTGAGTCAAATATTGCAGGTTCTGTTTGCTTCTCTAAATGTATAGTAGGAATCCTCACCACTACAGAGAAAAGGAAATAAAACCTAGAGAGGAAAATGAACTTGTCCAACATTCTTCAGAGGGTCAGTGTCAGATTCACAGGGCAAGACATTGCCCCTATGGTGGGACACCTCCCTGTATTCTTTCCAGGGGTTCTTGAAGAATGCTGCAAACCTTAATCACCACTTTCATTTATTTTCTGGCTACCAGGAAATGAGATGTGCACAGGTATGGTAAGGATGGGGGCAGTTATGCTTTGTGGTTCCTTTAGTCTGCTCTCTAAGAACAGACTTCTTGAAATGAATCAGCTTCTGGTTCAGCTCACCAGATTTTTGATCCAGAAAGTAGAGAGCCAAGAACCAGGAAATCCTTGGACCCTTTCATGGCTGGCTGATTCTGGTGAGGCAGCTGTGGAGGTATTAAGACATGGCTGCAAATTATTTAACACTCTTCTCACTTGGGGTAAAGTGTATCAAGGGGTGAAGTGATTCAAGGGGTGAAGCCCTTGAATTTCAGTGGGCTTGTGAGTTCTCCAACCAATAGCCTATTGGGAAATAATACTGTATGGCTTCAGAAGTTGGGTTATAAAAGGCTGTGCATCTTCCATTTGGGCCACTGGAACACTAGCCCTTGGAGCTCTGAGCTGACACATAAGAAACCCAACCATGGCTGGGCACAGTGGCTCACGCCTGTAATCCCAGCATTTTAGGAAGCCGAGATGGGTGAATCACCTGAGGTCAGGAGTTCGAGACCAGCCTGGCCAACACAGTGAAACCTCATCTCCACCAAAAAATACAAAAATTGGTCGGGCGTGGTGGCAGACACCTGTAAACCCAGCTACTCAGGAGGCTGAGGCAGGAGAATTGTTTGAACCCAGGAGGCAGAGAGTGCAGTGAGCCGAGATAGTGCCACTGCACTCCAACTTGGGTGATGGAGTGAGACTCTCAAAAAAATAAAAATAAATAAGGGAAATCCAACCACCGTGAGATCACCATGCTGTTGAGGCCATGTGGAGGTATTCTGGTTGACAAGGAAAACTGAGCCTAGCCTTCTAGGAATTCCTGCCAGAGCATCAGACATGTGAGTGAAACTGGAGGGTGGCTGCAGGGGAGTGGCGTGGGGGTGGTTACCATATCAGCCCATTTGCCAGCTGAATACCACTGAGTGATCTATGCTCATCAAAGGAACCACCCAGCTGAGACTTGCCTGAATTCGTAACCCACTGAACTGCGAGATGTAATAAAATGGTTATTGTTTTAATGCACCACGTTTTGGGGTAGTTTGCTGAGCAGCAATAACTAACCAAAACACAGGGCCAGAAGAGGAAACATTCAGTTCTATCCTCCTATTAGTCTCATCCCCTGCCACATACTTCCACCCTGTGTTCCGGATATATAGGACTTCTGTCTGTACTCTGAGCATACCTTTCACTCTTCTGCCACCATGCCTTTGCTCTTGTTATTCCATCAACCTGAGCTGCCATTCTCATCTCCCCATCTGAATTCTCACTCGCCACTCAAGGCCCAACTTGAAAGTCAGTTCCCTTATGCGTCTTTTTCTGATCACCTTGGAGGAATTAATAGCTCATTTTGCCTGCTTCCACTAGGCATTTGCTTACCTCCTTCATCTAGCACATTTTCCAGTTGTCTATCTCCATTCTTAGAATGTGAGCAAAAGCTAGTCTTATTCACTTTGGCATCTCCTCTAGTGTCAAAGATGTTGCCCAAGTGGGTTTCCAAATTGTGTTAAAGATAGGAAAGAGACCCTGATAGAGCAAGCCCCACTCCCTAGAGAGAAAAAAGCTCAGTTAGGGTAAAGTGGAAATTATGGCATGGTGATACCAGGTTTACCTGGTAGTCTATTTCCAGGAGTAGCAGGGCATCTGTGCACAGGGATGATTCTCATGGGCAAGGAGTATGAAGAGCTTTCCCTAAGACCTGAATACACAGCAAAGACCAGAGAGATTCTTGAAGAAGTGGATTCCTCAGAGAAGAGATTTCTTCTTTATTTCTTTCTTCTGAAAATCTGCCATTTTCCTTTTATTTTTAATAAATGGAAATATGTAATAATTATAAATATTTATGGGATACAGATTGACATTTTGATACATGTATACAATGTGTAATGATAAAATCAGGGTAATTAGCATATCCATCCCCTCTAATATTTACCACTTCTTTGTGTTGGGAAGATTCAAAATCTTCTCTTCACCTTCTTGAAAATATACAATGAATTATTGTTACCCATATTCACCCTACAGTGCTATAGAACATCAGAACTCTTTCCTCCTATTTAGCTGTAATCTCTTATCCATTAACCAAACTTTCCATATCCTCCCCCTTGCCCCACCCTTCCCACCCTCTAATAAAATAACCACAATTCTACTCTCTAGTTCTATGAACTGAACTCTTTTTAGCTTCCACATACGAGTGAGAACATGTGGTATTTATCTTTCTATACCTGGCTTATTTCACCTGACATAATGTTCTCCAGTTCCATCTGTGTTGTTGCAGATGACATGATTTTATTCTTTTTATGGCCAAGTAGTATTCCACCACATATATATACATACATATATACACATACATATACATATATATGTATGCGTATATATACACATATATACATATATGTATGTGTATATATATTACATTTGTATACATGTACACATACATATATATGTGTGTATATATATGTGTGTATATATGCATGTGTATATATATTACATTTTCTTTATTCATTCATCAATAGATGGGTATTTAGGTTGATTCCATATCTTGGCTGTTGTGAATGGTATTGCGATAAACATGGCGAAGATCTGCAGGGTTCTAGTGAATAGAGGATTGACTGCTCAGAAATGATAGGTCAGAGCAAGTGGGCAGCTGCAGGAATGTGTCAACATGTACCACCAGGGGATTATAAGTTTCAAATGACCCTTCACACATGTGCCCCCTTGGTGAGTCTGGAATGATCCCTCAAGCCTGAATATATGGGTCTGAAATCCTGACTTGAAGATTATAGGCTGAAAGAATAGTGAAACTTTTTTTTTTTTGAGGTGCACACACAGAGTGATGTCACCTTTTGCCTTATAAGATTTGCTTAAATAGACACAGCTCCCCTAATCCAGGGGTCCCCAAACCCTGGGCCACAAATGGTAGCTGTCTCTGGCCTGTTAGGAACTGGGTCACACAGCAGGAGGTGAGCGTCAGCCCAACAAGAAAAGCTGAGCTCCACTCCCTGCCAGATCAGCGGTGGCATTAGATTATCATAGGAGTACAAACCCTATTGTGAACTGTGCATATGAGGGATCTGGGTTGTATGCTCTTTATGAGAAAATGATGAATGTAATGTGTTTGTTTGAATCATCCCAAAACCATCCCCCACCCTCGTCAGTGGAAAAACTGTCTTCTATGAAAGTGGCCCTGGTGCCACAAAGGTTGGGGACCACTGCTCTAAATCAGTCTCTTAGGCCTAGGGACCTGGGACACAGTTTGGCCTGGATTCTGATTCCTCCCAACTTTCTTTACCTCTACCTTTGAATGTGCTGGGGGAACTCTCAAACCTTCTGTCTGACTTCCTGAGACATGGAAGCCTGACTGTTCACATGCTCTGAATAAGTAAATCCCATGTCAGAATCTTGATTTTTTCATCTGGAAAATGTGGGGCCTTGACTGGCTGGTATCTAAGGATTCCTCCTGCCCTGCTTCCACTAGCAGTAGTTGGAACTGAGACTGTGTCTGCGGCCTCCACATTTGAGGAGGCCCTGGCTCCTGGCCATCCCATGGAATGAGGCATTGGCAAGTTTCCAAGGACATGTTGGGACTTTTGCACTTGGCCAGGCCAGGGGGCCAATTAACAGTCGGTTAATCACAGTTCAACATGCCCAATCTACTTATTTACTGAGTCATTATTAAATAAGGCCAATTAATAGCTTTGGATGGATTTTTAAACCCTGTGAGGCACCCATGATGTGAAGGTGACAATGTGCAATTAACAAGGCAATAGGTGATTAATGGCAGTGACCTTACATGGAGAAGAAAGCCCTTCCTCCAGCTCCCTTTATTCCACACACAAAGAAAGCATTTTGGGAAAGTCAGAACTGGGGATAGGGAGTATGCCAAGATAAAGAAATATTTTGTAAACCTCATTGCGACTGATGCAGCATTGGAAAACACTATATGTTGTGATTTTTGTGGCATTACTAGAATTAGAGCAAACAGACAAAGGAATAAGCAGGTCTTCCCCTTGTGTGGGCAACAATTGGACTCCTCAGGCCTCTCTCTTAGGGAGGACCAGGGGACAGTCCTGGTCCCATGCTGTGGGTATCTAGAGGAATCCAAAATGCAGGGATGAGCATCATTTAAAAGAGGTCTCTATCAATCTGAGCTCTTCAGCAGAGGGGGCTTCTGAGGAAAGCATTCATGACATCCATAATATGGACATACTGCACCCCAAAGAAGTTTGCAACCTAAATTCTCAAAGTCCTTCAATCTTGAGAGTGCTGAAGTTCACTTTTTGAAAAGTGCAGTTTTCTGTGAATGAAAGTCAGCGTGGGAAGTGGCCTGGACTATGACCCAGGGGGAAGAGAATAAGAGCTTGAGTCAGATACTTCTCCATCTTAGTCCTGGCCACTCATCAGCTGAAAAACCATGATCTGGCCTCTTAGCCTCTTTGAGCCCACGTCATCTCATTAGGAAACCGCTGTGATAATAACCCCTGGCTCACAGAGATTTGCACTAATGTGGCCACAGCTTGGGTAGCACCAATAAGCTACCCAGGGAGGTAATGCAAGGAAACATATGAGAGGCCCCCAGTTTCTGAGCTCATATTGTCCATGGCTTAGATTTCCCATTCCTCCTCCAGCCTCAACTGGTGGCAGTGTGCTGGCTGTTCTGGTGACTGCAGTTAGTAAGTCTTGGAGACTTCCCTGCCCTGCAGACTGAGAAAATGGTATGTGTGATATGGTAGCTGCCAAATCAGGCCCCAGAACCAGAGTAGCATAGGAGGCTTCATATAGAAGGCTTCATATAGAAAAGCCACTAACCAGGCAAGGCACCATGAGGTCACTCAATTGGGGAAGAGCCAGCTTGCTTTTTGCCAACTACCAAACATATTTACCTCAGTCCATCATGGTCTAACAGCCCCTAATCTGTGCCTAAGGCCAGATGAATATGCACCTGCCTCAAGCAGAAACTTAGGTGGGAGTTTATGCTGCCTAAGCCATTTGCCCTTTCCAGCAATTTTCTCCCAGATATCAATGTCAAAGTAGTTTCAGGATTTCCAAAAGGAGCTAAGTTATGTTGCCAAATTCTTGATGGGAAAACACTAGATTTATGGTGCATCTCTCACTGTAACATGCCTTGATTCCCCTGTGGAATCTTGTTAAAATACAGATTCTAACTCAGAGGGTCTGGGTCCAGCCAGAGACATTGCATTTCCACAAGCTCCCAGGTGGTGTTACTGGCACTGGTCCGTGTGCCTGAGGAGAAATGTCCAGTCAGCGCCCCATCCCTGGGACACTGGTACATAATGGTCACAATAAAGATCACAGCACTAGCTCAGAGTTGGGATCCCCAAGGCCAGATCTATAGCCTCTCTCTTCCCTTACAGAGTTCTGAATCCCAGAGGCCTGAGTCAGACAGATGGAGATCAAAGTAACAGTTCCATTACTGATAAAATCTCATCCATGTAACAAAAAAACCACTTGTACTCCCAAAAACTATTAAAATATATATATATATATTTTAATCTCAATGGGAGGCCTTGGTTTAGCCAGGCAGCCATAGTAGGCCTGCCAGTGGGTCTGTCCCCCTCCCCTAAATTCAGCAAATGAGCCCACTCAGTTAGTGCAGCTGGTCAATGCTCAAGGGCTTTTGGCTTTCTCCTGAGGGCAAGACCCCTTTCCCTCAGAGGACAGTGGATCATACAAGTAAGCGAGTAGGCCTCAGAACAGACGTAAAGGAGGGGGTTGCACCAGCGGGAAGGATCTGCTCAGCGCCTTCTGTTAAGCTATCTAAACTTGGGGAGCACAGATGGAAAAGAGGAGGAAAGTGGCCATGAGAATCATCACCTCTGAAGTCCCTGGACATGTTACCATGAAGCCTAGGACCTGGGGGGACCCACTTGCCCCAACCTAGTTTGAATGTATAATGTGAGCCACATGCCTTGTGGTGGGTTTGGGAGGTGTGAAAGCCATGTGGCTTGTGGCGGGCTTGGGAGGTGTCAGCATTCTTGCCACTGTCCCCCTCCCTGGGTCTCCCCTTCCCCCACTGCAGTGTAATCACCTCACAGTGACCAGAGTGGCCTGTCAATCAAATCAGATTATGTCATTGCCTTTGCTCAAGACCTTCCAGTGGCTTTCAACCACAGGTACAATGAAGTCTTCATCCCTCACTGAGGCCTGTAAAGCCTGGCATAGTCTGGCCCTTATTCACTGCACCTCAGCCATCTGCCCTTCTCAGCTCACCTCAGGTCTCTTTTCACATGTCACCACTTCACACTGCCAGGTGTACACTCTCAAAAATGCCCTCTCCTTAGCAAACTAACACAGGAACAGAAAACCAAATACTGCATGCCCTCACTTATAAGTAGGAGCTAAATAATGAGAAAACATGGACATGTAGAGGGGAACAACACACACTAGGGCCTATGAGAGGGTGGAGGTTGGGAGGAGGGACAGGATCAGGAAAAACAACTAATGGCTACTAGGCTTAATACTTGGATGATAAATAATCTGTACAACAACCCCTATGACGCAAGTTTATCTATATATTAATAACAAATCTGCAATATACCCTGAACTTAAAAATTAAAAAAAAAAAGAAAGAAAAGAGCCAGGTGTGGTGGCTCACACCTGTAATCCCAGCAGTTTGGGAGGCTGAGGTGGGCAGATCACGAGGTCAGGAGGTTGAGACCAGCCTGGTCAACATGGTGAAACCCTGTCTCTACTAAAAATACAAAAAAAAATACAAAATCCATTTTTCTCCATCTCTAATAAGTCACAATCTGGGCCAAGCCACCATCATGACCCGTCCTGCACCATGGGTGCCCAATGCTGTCCCCACCTCCTCCCCACTGACACTATTCTCAGACTGTTCTTTTGTCCATATTGTTGAAGCAATGAGGTGCAGGGAAATTGACCCTGGTCTAAAAAGGAAGATGCCATATTCTATTCTTTCACATTGTCTGTGTAGCTTTGGAAAATTTCTGCCCCTGATTTGGCCTTAGTGTTATCACATCTGCAGTGGGAATTAAGGTAAAAAACTCATCTCAACAGTGTCAGGGGAAGGACTTTCTTGCCTCTTCCTTTGTTGTGAACTCAAAATTGTCATGGAATGTATTACCTTGGGCATTCCCCTGACTGTTTCCCTGGCTTCTGCCCAAAGTGTGCTCTGCCACACGAAAACCTGTTCAAAGCTTTTAAATGTAATTTTAAAGCCACTTTACTATAGATAAAAGGCTATATTAAAGGGTTATAATATTGACTTCAACTGCCAAACCAAGTGGTTTGGCCTCAAGCTCCATGTGCTTCATTCAACCAACAAGTTAGTAGTACAAGTTGTCCTTATTTGGTACATATTGGCAAAGGGAGAGGGCTGCTTGTACCAAGTACTGCTTTATGTCCAGATACTCCCAACGGCTTCATTGAATAGTAACTAGCTCTTTGACACCCCCGTCCCTACACAGTAACACAACTGGTGGTGACCGTATCCCCTATTCTTCCCATCCTTCCTCCTCTGGGTCCACATTTGTTTAAGCCAGACCCCTTAATGATGCCATCATGCCCAGAACCAAGACTTAGCTACCAACAATGACTTTTTTTCCTGAAGGCTCTAAGAATTCTGACTTACTGGCATGTTATAGGTTATACATTATGTAAGCTATTATCTTTTGTATAAAAATTTAAAAACATAATATATTTTTCTTTTCTTAGAAAAAAAAAGGGGACTTCTAGCTCCAGTAATGGCAGACTAGGCTAGTTGGTTGATACTTCCCCTTTAAAGAAAACTAAAATGCTAAATAAGTTATAAAAATTATTACAAACAAAAAAACTAGTAAAATAGAAAGAAATTATCGCAGAACAGAGGTTTTAAAAGTGGGATCCCAGAGAAGTTAAATAATCATGGAACCTGGTTTTACCAGTGGATGTTTCAGATCCCCAAATTTGTGAGTTTTGTTATGTCTTCTGGTCTCTTGGGATGAAAGAAATAGGAATCAAATCCCAGAATACGGACAAAGTAAAAACTCCTTTTTAGAGTCCTCTCCAAACAATTGCCTGATACCCCCAAAGGACTACAGCCTTGGGTATTCATAACAAATCAACCTTCTTTTGGTCTTGAAGCTGTGAACTCCAAGAATCTGAGACAAGTCTCAGTTAATTTAGAAAGTTTATTTTGCCAAGCTTGAGGACCCATGCCTGTGACACAGTCTCAGGAGGTCCTGACAGCATGTGCCTAAGGTGGTCAGAGCACAGTTTGGTTTTATACATTTTAGGGAGACACAGGACATCAATCAACATATGTAAGATGAACATTGCTTTGGTCTGGAAAGGCCGGACAACTCAAAACTGGGAGGGGACTTCCAGGTCATAGGTAGATAAGAGACAAATTGTTGCATTCTTTTGAATTTCTGACTAGCCTCTCCAAAGGAGGCAACCAGATATGCATTTATCTCAGTGAGCAGACGGGTGACTTTGAATAGAGTGGGAGGCAGATTTGCCCTAAGCAGTTCCCAGCTTGACTTTTCCATTAGCTTAGTGATTTTGGGGGCCCAAGATATTTTCCGTTCACATTTCCCCATTTTTCTTTCGAATGATCTTTTGGAGAAAGTATTTTAGAAGAAAATGAGTCAGTCTTTTGTCTCAAGTTTAGTCTGATCTCTCATAGTTAGGATAGTTTATTCCTAGACAGGTAGGTCCCAAGTTATTAGGAAAGCTCATTTTTAGAAGGTTGTGATGTCTCATGTCCTGTGAAGAGAAAATATGGGGAGGAAGGGAGGAAAACAACAACAAACAAAAGGATAATCCTGGAATATTGATATAAACCACATTCCTCTGAAGTCCATACATCAATAGGCAGGTATGAAAGTGGCTTAGGTATATAAATAGGTTGCTGTTATTTTCTTCTGAAGTTTAAGTTGTCTGGTTTCAGTTCCCAGGGTTTTAAGAAAACACAGTTTAGTTTTTGGTGACTCCACATTAGGAAAAATGAAGAGAAAGGAAGGAAAATAAACATAAACATTATTTTCAAGGCTTGTAGCCAAGAAAAATTAGAATTTGGTCCAAAGTGTAGAAAATAATAAACATTGACTAGAGCCTAATAATAGGTGTAATATAGTTTTTGAAACATATTTTTTTCCATCTCCAGTTTCCCATTTTTACTAAAGACAAATTATTGTAGGATTATTTTGCTTTATTGTACTTGGCCAGATTATTTGTATGAAGTGCAGCAAGAATAATTATTTTTCACATAGGCTTTTTATTTTAGTTGACTTTGATGGAATTTGTTTCATAGAAGGAATCTCAGATAAGACTTTTTCAAAGCCAAGCCCAGCCATGGATTTGTACCATTAAATACCTATGAGCTGGGTAAATTCCTCTCCTCTTGAGGTTCCAAGATAAATTTGGGGTTCCTGGGCCTGTCAGAAAGTGATATTGTTTACTTCCCACAGGTCAAGAATCCTGTAGAGGGACTGTGTGGACAAAGGTATCAGCCCAGATTTTCCAAAGGGCTTTTATTGGTTCTGTAAGTCAAGTTTGATTCCTTAAAGGAAAGCACTCCATTCCAGTCAAAGCCTTGGTAAAATAGCCAGTTTCTCCAATTGTGTCCTGTTACAAATGAAAACAGATTCTTATTGCACTTATGCAAATGACTATATCATCCTAACTTAAGAATACTCACAAATAGTTTCCGAATTCTGTGGAAATCAGGTAGAGAGAAACAAATATGCTCCAAATTTTGTCCATAGGAGTATACTTTACTCAGTTGTTAAAAGCTTTAAATAATTTTAAAGTTTTTTTAAAGAAAAACAAAGGGTCAGCAACATTTTTAGCAAAAAGTTAAAAAGATTATTTCATACTTGTATTAGTTTAGTATATGCAGTTAATTTCTGTTTGGTTTCATATTCATGAACATGCCGGCTCTCCATGAGTCCTGAAAGTATTTCCTCTATTCTGATGTCACAGAAACCTGCATTCAAAAGCACCTGTTAAGAGTTTTATAGCTGATTATAGAACCACATTCTAAAGAGGACCAAAACAAGGCAACAATTGTCCGTGGATGACAAAAAGTTTTAGGACAGCCATAAGCAAAGACACAATTAACAAAGAAATTTATTACCTCTGTGGCACACAATAATTTAACATAACAATTATAATTATTGTTGGTAGTGTACATTAAGTTGTATCAGAAATATAGGGGTTTCCCATAATTTTGGAGCACATACCAATAACACATTTATACAAATACAGCCCAAAGGAAACCAGACACAATTTTATATTTGACAATGCTTCCTGTATAATTTTTATACCATATAAGGCAAATATGTCATTTTTGGTCTTTAGGGAACCTATTAATAATATCTTAAAGGATTAATTAGGTCAGAAAAAGACATAATTTACAATTTGATTTGGAAAATGTGTCAAATATGAAAGGTTTAAAACACTTGATATTATGAAACAGGATCACAGATCATTGTAAAATAAGTTGTTCATTTAACCAAAGTGATAAAGATTTCCAAAAAAAAGGCAAAAACCTTCATTCTTTGAGAGAGGACACATAATTTTTCAAACAATAAGCCCTAAAAAAACCAGCATGAAGCCAATTAAATTTGTTTTCCAAAATTTTATAATCTATAACATTTTCATCTTGATCATAAGATATAGCTTCCATAAGCCTTTATAACCTTTATTAAGGAGTCAGTTCATGTTTCAAGAAAACCCTGTTAATCTGACCCAGGGGCCCATGTGCTGGTCTTGCATCAATGTGCCTTTGACATTCATGATTAATTTATAGAGAAACTGAACTTATTTTATCTCTCAAAATCAGCACTTACAATCGTACATGCTTATGTCTTCCGTTATCGTCCCTGGTCCTTGAGGAGTTAACTAGCTTTAATTTCTCGCCCTGTGTCTCAGGGAGGCAGTTTATTTTGATTGGCATCTTCTACTGGGACTGAAAATGAGGCTTTAATTGCTGCTTGTATTTAAGATTTAGCAGGTCTTGATGTTCTTTTTAGACCCAGGACACAAAGCTCTGTAACTCAATGTCACAAGAACTTTCAAAGCACACATAGGAAAATACAAGAGTGTAATAACCTTAATTAAAAAAATATTTTTTAATATCAGTTTTTCCTAAGCAAACCAAACTTAATAATAACACCATAGGAATTATTTTGGTAAAATGTAAAATCTGTTAGACCAGTTACCAAAAGGCAAAAGAAAAGACACTGTACAGTGCACTGAATATTATTTTGGAATAAAACATTTCCATTATATCTTCAAGAAACCATTGTTAGCATCAGGCCACAGAAAACAGAACCCAAGGAGGAAAAAAAACCATATATTTGAGCTGAAAATGAATTCAAGGGGAATGTTACTTTTTCATGCCTTTTAAAAGGGGAGAAAAAACTTAAACCAGTGAGATGCAATAAAAGTTGAACTTTGGGTTGAAATTTTAAAAATTAAAATTTCTTATAATTTATTAAGAGTAAATCAAACCCTTAAGAAAATTTCATTGTTCTAACCAATTCTTTATGCGCTTTTTACATCAAACCTAATCTCTAGAAAGATCAGTATAATTCCCCTTTAATCATAGACAACATGATCATATATAAATTTTTGTTGATTTTAAAAAATAAATCCTTTTCTTATGACTTACACAGACCATTTATGACATCCTTAGAATTTGCTTTTTTCTGAACGTCCCTCTTTCTTAACAACCAGTCATTTTATTCTAGAACTAAATTTATCCTACAAGATTCTTTCTCATATGAAATTACTTCTCTTTAGCTTTTTTACCAAAAAAACCCCTCTTTATTTATATAACTTTCTTAACATCTCTTTTATTTCTTGGCTTCTTTTACCTTGTTTTATAAATGACCCTTAAATAAACTTTTGAATTAGACAAAAATTGTTCACTTTTTAAAAGGAATACCCTTTTATTTTAGAAAGAATGTTTTCTCACAAATCTATTTTTATTGGAAAAATACCCAAATAATATATCTATTATTTAATTTAACACAACTTTAGATTCTAAATTATGATGAGTTTGTCTATAAGTATTTATCCTATAATATATATCTAATTATTTTATTCTAATCTTGTACCTAGATTATTTATAAAAACCGTGATTGTCATTATTTAAGGTTAGGGAACCACCACTGCATAATTATAATAGACAGTGAAAAATATTTGACCTGACTCCATCTTGCTTTTAACTTCCAAGCTGTCCTTGTTCATTCCTGGGCATAGAACAAACTAACTTTGGGAGGAACTTATTTTATAGTTTAGCTTTGAAACAAAGATGATGACAGTCCTTACCAAAACAAACTTTAATGCCTGTGGACTAGACTGCCTAGAGCCATAAGTATAGAAGTTATGGTAATCTTACTAAACTCAAGATGTAACTATTTTTATTAAACCAGTATCAATGTCTGATTTATTAAAGATTACACAAGCAAAGGTCATTCTGTCTTGTGCTGGGTTTATAGATTTGTAACCCCTATGCCAAATTTTGACACCTTATAATATTTGGCAGGGATAAATTTGAAATTGCTTGATTAATACATGCAAATAAATGTATGCTGGTGATTCTTAAGACATTTCTAATATTACTTTACCAATAATTTTAAAGCTAGCTTATTTATTAAAGATTTTACTTAAGTTATGTAAACTTGAAAAAGCATTTGACTAGTCTTTTATTTTTTCCTGATAAAATACTTGATTCAAATGCTTTTATTTTCTTAAGCCAATTAATTAGCAGTCTTTCATATCTTTTCAGTAGTGAAACTTTGTGTATGCAACACATAAATACATAGACATGTTAGGCATGCTGGGTAGAAGCACAACTTATAGTTTTATAAAAACCTTTTTATTTTCCGATTTTAAACTTTCAGATTCTTGATAACCTCTTTCACAACCCTAGGAAGTTGTCAGCTAAATAACCTTAAATTTGCATATTAAAGCAAACAACTGGGGTGAAAATCAAATAGCAAAATTTACATCATAAGGTACAGAGAGAAAAAGTCTGTTGGTACTAGAGGGAGATTAAATATGGATGCCAAATCAAACATGAATTATAGAAATCTATCATAGGATTGTATAAGGAGACCAATTTTATTTAGATAGGGACTACCTATCTTTTACCTGGATCTCTGAGCTTTGGACAGATCCTACATTGAATCCTGGGTCTCCACAAAGGGATAATTATTATGAGGTTAGACCACATGATGCTTTTACAGTACACTTAATTTTTTTTTAACAAAGACATTTCTAAGTGTCTAAACCACACTCTTCCTTAAAGACCTAAGAGTAATCTCTGTTGCAATAACTATAAACAGGTAATGCATTGAGATCCTTTTAAAAATACCCTCTTAAATCTCATTACCATATTTCAGCTAGGACAAATTGGTGCTATTTCAGAGATATAGCCATTGCTTTTTCAGTTTGGTCTGGCTAGTAAAAAGGTGACCTTGTTATGTAAATAAAGTCCCTTTGTAATAAAAAATAAAAATAAAAAATCTTTCCTCTTTTTTTTTTTTTTGTCTCTCTGCTGGCCGTCTTTCTCCTTGCACCACACCACCGCGTGTGTTTGTGTGTGTGTGTGTGTGTGTGTGTGTGTGTGAATTTAACCCCTTCAGAGGTCTTGTTCCCCATAATTTGGAACTTCCTCAGGATTTGATCAAGTCGGATAGAGCTGATCAAACCCAATGGGAAAAAGACTGAAACAACAACAAAAACAGGAACAAGCAATGACAACAACAAAAAACAGTTAAGCAAAACAAACAATTGCACAACTTATACGGTTATTGAGCACTCTAATGGTAAGGAGAAATTAAGATCAGCTTGTTGTTAATCTTAACTTTAGCCAAGACATACTTCAATTTAGTTATTTGCCTAAGGATAGGCTCAGGCTGAAGACTGTTCTCTACCATCCTAAATGCAGGAAAAATACCCTTCTTCTTCCCTGTTGGAAGTGAGCTCAAACTCCATAAAGGAATTTCCTGCCTTCCATCATCATGGAAGCAGGGAAAACTTGTCTTCCTTGTGTTGGAAGTGTGTACAAGTCCAAAAAAAAGGAGTTGTACAGCAAAATAAATTTTAGATCTAGACCAAATTTTGGCAGATCAGGGATTCTCTGGAGGGGGTGCTTCCAGGTCCCAGCAAATTGTCCTATTGGTTTGAGCCATAAGCATAGCTCAATCTGATACCAAGCACAGATAGAAGATTTTTCAAAGGTCAGGAGCACCTCCTATGAGACTACCTTTGTGGTTATCAAAATGTGAACCTGAAAATCTGAGACAGGTCTCAGCTAATTTAGAAAGTTCATTTTTCCAAGTTTGAGGACCTGTGCCTATAACACAGCCTCAGGAGGTCCTGACTATATCTGCCCAAGGTGGTCAGAGCACAGTTTGGTTTCATACATTTTTTGGAGACATGAGACATCAGCTAACATATGTAAGAACAACATTAGTTCAGTCTGGAAAGACGGGACAACTAGAAGTAGGGAGGGGGCTTCCAGCTCATAGGTAGATAAGAGACAAATTGTTGTATTCTTCTGAGTTTCTGATTAGCCTCTCCAAAGGAGGCAATCAGATATGCATTTATCTCGGTGAGTAGAGGGGTGACTTTGAACAGAATGTGAGGCAGGTTTGCCCTAAGAAGTTTTCCCCTTTAGCTTAGTGATTGTGGGGGCCCAAGGTATTTTCCTTTCCAAAGCTCAAGTAATAGTAAAGTGAGGGTAGTCTAATAAATCTCCAGTCTTCAACTTGAATGAAAGTGGTTCCATATTAGAAGAGTCCCCTGGTTGTCCCATACAATAGCTAATATTTTGTAAAGAGAATCACATTGATCCTAGGTTTCATTACCAGTACAATAAAGATAATTGAGCATAAAAGTAAACCAGACACCATCAATAACAACAACAACAACAACAAAAAAAAAAAAAACAAAAGCAAAACACAGCAAATATCAGAAAAAGACACAAACTTTAGAAAACTCAGTTGTCAGATACAGATTATTAAATAATTGTACTTATATATACAGTAATAAAAAACTTGAAAATATCTGCAAATTAAAGATACCTATCTATGTATGTCTTTCTAAATTAAAAACTCAATGCATGCTTTTGCAGTAGATTATACATAGCTGAAGAAATAATTAGTGTAAGACAGATAAGAAGAAATTATTCAGAATGCAGCAAGTAGATATGAAAAGCTGGAAATACAGATGAAAATAAGAGATGTAAAGGATACAATAAATAGCCCTTACCTATATCTAGTTGAAATCCCAGCAAGAGAAGATAAAGCACATCAGGTAGAGGAAATATTTTAGGGGATAATAGTGGAGAAATTTCCACAACTGATGAAAGACACCAAACCACAGTTTTAGAAAGACCCTCCTCTCTCTAAAATCCCAACGATAAAAGAGAATAAGTAAACAACAGCTAGATACATTATAGTGAAATCACAGAAACCTGAGAAAGAAAATCTTAAAAGTAGCCTGATAAAAAGACATATAACTTTTAAAAGAGTAGATTAATAGTTGGCTTACAGCAGCAATGGAAGGCAGAAAATAGTGAAATGATTTCATCCATATACTGAGGGAAAATAACTGTCAACGTAGAATGATATACCCAGTGAACATATCATTCAAGAATGGAGGCAAGATAATGACAGTTTTTAGACAAAAAATTATAAATTGCCACCAACAATCAAACACTAAAAAGTCGAATAACTATCTATTAAACTAGCCAACTAGCTATTATCTATGAGTGTATAATGGATACAGTTTATTTTGAAGGCAAATTATTATTCCACATGATATCTCAGATAATTTGTCTCATATGAATGTGAGATACATAAAGAAATAAAGGCTAAATGAAATGATTATATAAATTATAATTAACTAAATGTTTTAATCAAAATAAGACAATTGCCAAAATGAAAAAAATCCAACCTTAAGCAGTTCACAAAAGATGCATTCAAAATATAAGAATATGTAAACTACAAGAATATAAGAAGTTAGATTATGCAAACACTAATAAAATATAGTTTTTATAGTTGTATTAATTTCAGACATGTTTAAGGCAAAATGCAATCTTAGAGAGGAAGATCACTTTATAATGAAAAAAAGTTAACGTTGCCCCAAAATATCACATTTAAAAATTATGCAGCTAGTAACATAGTAACAACAGATATAAAATTGACAGATACAAAGAGAAATAAACAAGTCAATAAGCATAGTTGGAGATTTTATCATAACTCAGAAACCCAAAAAGGATTATAAGAGATTTGATCAATATGCTAAACAAACTTTACTTTATGGACAGATGTAATATTTAAAATTTGGTAACATTTGTCCCATGGCTAGAACACACTAATGTAGAAACCAAGAGGTAGAGGATGGAGAACAGCCTCTCAGGATTACAACTCATCACTCACTTGAAAAATGTTTGCTTCCCCTCTTCACATCTTTGGGCTATGATTGCATAATGGTCTTAGAGCCCCACAAAGGAAGACTTATGCCATAGCACTCAATAAAGGTTTCACTGTATTGAAAACTGAGACTGCAACATGGTCATTTCAGGTATTTTTTGACACTTGATGGACAATCAATATATAGGTTACTATGTTGTCTAAAATAATTAATATCAGTCTTTAACAGGAAATAAGATTTTTGATATTCAAGGGTGACAGGGAGACTTATGTTTGAATCTCAGGAGACTTTTTGGGAAATCTTCCTATACTCCAATTTCCAATGATAAAAATCAGTCGAGATACATCACGGCCCCCCAGAACATCATGTACCTCAGGAATAAAATTCTGAGTAGTCTAGCCACAGGCTAATTACACTTCCCACCTGAGTCTCTGGCTGAAAGTATAAAGCAAAGAGAATAAATAATAATTCCAGTAATTACAGACTGTATCATGAAAGTCATCCCTCATACTGAGAACAACCAAATAATCTAAACATGTTTTTTAAAATATGATGGAAGACATCATAGAGCTAACAAAACAAGAAATATACTAGCAAAAGTACAGAAGAAGAAGAAGAAAACCCAGAGAGGTGATTTGAGATTTGGTGGTTGCTTTTTCCTTAGGGAAATTTTTCCATTCCAGAAGAGACTACTGAAAGGCTACAAACTGAGCAGAAATTTTAACAGGTCCTTATGCTTAGGAAGACAAAAACTAGAGTCCAAGACCTGCCAAGGAGAAAGACAGGCTGGTAAAATCTTCAGGCTTTGGGCTAAAACCCCAAAAATTAGTTCTCGAGGAGTAAGAGTGAACCATGCCTAGACTAGGACTTGTAGTGCTTTAAGATCATCATAGAATCATCTTCAAACCTGAATGGATTAAGCTTCTTCTGGGATTGATAATGCTCCTTTAGCTCTAACCCAGAAGCAAACAAATCTTCTGTGTAGGAAGGTAGCATCTTTCTAGGCCTCAAATTATCTCTATAATTTTTCACATACGATATCCAGCACACAGTCTTTTTTTGTATTATTTTTATTGTCATATTTTTTAAAATTATACTTTAAATTCTAGGGTACATGTGCAGAACGCGCAGGCTTGTTACATAGGTATACATGTGCCATGAAGCTTGCTGCATCCATCAATCCGTCATTTACATTAGGTATTTCTCCTAATGCTATCCCTCCCCTAGCCCCCCACCCCCTGACAGGCCCCAGTGTGTGATGTTCCCACCCTGTGTCCATGTGTTCTCATTGATCAACCCTGACTTATAAGTGAGAACATGCAGTGTTTAGTTTTCTGTTCTTGTGTTAGTTTGCTGAGAATGATGGTTTCCAGCATCATCCATGTCCCTGCAAAGGACATGAACTTATCCTTTTTTATGGCTGCATAGTATTCCATGGTGTATATGTGCCACATTTTCTTTATCCAGTCTATCATCGATGAGCATTGGGGTTGGTTCCAAGTTTTTGCTATTGTGAACAGTGCCACAACAAACATACCTGCAGAACACAATCTTAAATACCTATGCATAGGAGGTGACAAAACAATATGAACAAAACCCAAAACAAATAAGACAAATTGAAATAAATACACAGATAATCCAAATAATGGTGTTTGGAGACATAGATTTTAATACGTTTATTATGAATCTACTATGTTTAATATTAATAAAAATAGAGCCTTATGAAAACTAATAAACTAAACATTCTAGAATTGAAAACTTTAGAAAAACTAAAACTAATAACTTAAAGATGAATTTAACAGCTCTTAACCTAAGGCCGGGCGCGGTGGCTCAAGCCTGTAATCCCAGCACTTTGGGAGGCCGAGACGGGTGGATCACGAGGTCAGGAGATCGAGACCATCCTGGCTAACCCGGAGAAACCCCGTCTCTACTAAAAAATACAAAAAACTAGCCGGGCGCGGTGGCGAGCGCCTGTAGTCCCAGCTACTCGGGAGGCTGAGGCAGGAGAATGGTGTAAACCCGGGAGGCGGAGCTTGCAGTGAGCTGAGATCCGGCCACTGCACTCCAGCCTGGGCGACAGAGCGAGACTCCGCCTCAAAAATAAAAAATAAAAAATAAAAACAGCTCTTAACCTAAATAACCATCAGAGGGAAGCTCTCTAAACCAAAACTGTATGTATTTGGGATATAGCATGGCAATGGGAATATGCATGTCATAGTAAACTATGTGTGTATTCAGGGAAGTAAAGGAAGACAAAGGTTTTTATTGCTTGTTTGTTTGCTTTTTAATGAGGAGGATTACTTAATTGTTTTGAAATGATTATCCTTGGCTACAAAGATCCATAACAAGGGTGATGCCAGTCCCAGTTGGGACAAGCAGTTGCTGAGCAGATGTCCTTGTAGAAGGATATTTATGTGTAAGCTTGCCATGAACTTTGAGCAAGTTTGTGGATTTTGAAGAATGCATCTCTTGTAAACAGCTAAGAGCTATATTTTTTCAAATTTAACAAAACATAACTTTAAGATGTAAAATTATATGGAAAGTTTATGATGTTTATTGTATTTATATTAACTTAATTTTGAATAGTTTAGATTATGAAAACTGAGATATTAGTCAATGTTATCATTCTAAGGTTTTTGGTTAATTATTTTTATAGTTTGTAAATATTAGGTGTTTAAGAACCTTAAAGTTAAATTCATGAGTACTTTGTTGATAACTTAGAAGATAAATTAATTTCATTTATTAAAAAGTTACATAAAGATTTATTTTTTAAGGCTGGGTTTGTAGTTTTATATCATTTGTGACAAATCTTGACATATTAAAATATTTAGTAGAGACAAATATAAAACTGACCAGTAAACTTGGGTAAAAATATATGTTGTCCACTTTAAAGAAATTTATATTTTTATTTTATTATTTTAAAACTGGTGTATTTGTTAAAGATGTATTTAAGTCATGGGAACTAAAGGAATTTGTGTTAATTATATATTTTATATGAATGTGTATTTATTTAAGTTAATTTTAATAAAATTTATTTTTTGGAAACTGACATTTATTTGTCATCAATCTTATTTCTTTTTTGTTTGTTTGTTTTGATACGGAGTCTCGCTCTGTCACCCGGGCTGGAGTGCAGTGGCCGGATCTCAGCTCACTGCAAGTGCCGCCTCCCGGATTTACGCCATTCTCCTGCCTCAGTCTCCCGAGTAGCTGGGACTACAGGCACCTGCCACCTCGCCCAGCTAGTTTTTTTTTGTTTTTTTTTTTTTTTTTTTTTTTTTTTAGTAGAGACGGGGTTTCACCGTGTTAGCCAGGATGGTCTCCATCTCCTGACCTCGTGATCCGCCCATCTCGGCCTCCCAAAGTGCTGGGATTACAGGCTTGAGCCACCGTGCCCGGCCCATCAATCTTATTTCTAACTTGCATAAGAGCCTATGGAAGAACAGTTTAAGATCACTCAGAGGTTGTTCCTACCCATTCAGTGGTCTAAGCAGTGGGAGCTGCAAATCAGTCTTCCCTGGAAGGCTGAGCACTCTATAGTCTTAAGTAGAGAACTGCTTGATAAGCACTGAGGATACCTGCACACTTTCAGACCAATCTGCAACCTAAGTCTGAGTAGCAGTGAACTCAGGAGCTGCAGCAGCAGTCCATACACCCTGAAACTCCTCCTTGGTTATGGCCTTTTCAGCAATGTCTGCTCTTCCTTTTCAGTCTTTTCAGGATTTCTATAGAAGTAGAGATCAGGCAGTACCTTCCATGGATGCTCATGGGAGATGGTACCATGTATGTGTACAACTTCCAGGCTGGCATTCACCATCAGACTCATTGAGGGAACTCCTTTGTTGCATGGGATGGCAATGTCCACACAATGCAGAGGAGAATCTGTTTTCCACAGAGCAATGGGAGTCAGGTTAACATAAGATAACTCTGTGAGAGGTGGTGGTCAGCCCCGGGAACAGTAACCACCAGAAAATGGAGCTTCCAAAAGGCCATCTGGATTTGGTTAGTGAAGGTTCCAGGAGTGAAGTGGCCAGCAATAGGAGTGGCTCCAGTGGCAGTGGTGAGCTTCAGCACAACCCAGCAGTCAGAATTCCTGGAGGATAAGACAGGGAAATCAGCAAGGTTTTCAGTGGCAACAATGGCACGAGCTGCCAGCAGAAGCTTCTTCCAGGTCCTCTTCATATTTATGATGCAGATGCCATCACTTTTCTTTTTTTTTTTTTTTTTTTTTTTTTTTTTGAGACGGAGTCTCGCTGTGTCTCCCAGGCTGGAGTGCAGTGGCGTGATCTCGGCTCACTGCAAGCTCAGCCTCCCGGGTTCATGCCATTCTCCCGCCTCAGCCTCCCAAGTAGCTGAGACTACAGGCTCCCGCCACCACGCCCGGCTAGTTTTTTCTATTTTTAGTAGAGACGGGGTTTCACCATGTTAGCCAGGATAGTCTCGATCTCCTGACCTCGTGATCCACCCACCTCGGCCTCCCAAAGTGCTGGGATTACAGGCTTGAGCCACCGCGCCCGGCCACTTTTCTTTTTATACTTGTGCTGTCCCATTTGGAAGTCAAGGTTGGGGCTACTGAAGTGGGTTCCTGCTGCAAGCAAGTTGAGGATATCATCCTCCTTCATTGGTAGGGTATCAAGGATTCCAGACATTGTGAAAGTTTCTCTTTAAGCGATGCCAGGAATCCAGAACAATGCCCTATGGACCCCTCTCTAGGTAGCGTGAAAAAAGCTGAATAGAACTTTTAAGGGGTTTTTGACTGATAATATGAGACTTTGTTATGTAGACACTGCATATAACATAATACATGCAGATATGTGCAAACACACTTGAACACATATATGTATACAAATAAATATTTTGTTTTCATTTTAGAATTTTTTTTTTATTATACTTTAAGTTCTAGGGTACATGTGCACAACGTGCAGGTTTGTTACATAGGTATACATGTGCCATGTTGGTGTGCTGCACCCATTAACTCATCATTTACATTAGGTATATCTCCTAATGCTATCCCTCTCCCCTCTCCCCTCTCCCCTCCCCACAATAGGCCCTGGTGTGTGATGTTCCCCTTCCTGTGTCCAAGTGATCTCATTGTTCAATTCCCACCTATGAGTGAGAACATGCGGTGTTTGGTTTTCTGTTCTTGTGATAGTTTGCTGAGAATTATGGTTTCCAGCTGCATCCATGTCCCTACAAAGGACATGAACTCATCCTTTTTTATGGCTGCATAGTATTCCATGGTGTATATGTGCCACATTTTCTTAATCCAGTCTGTCACTGATGGACATTTGGGTTGATTCCAAGTCTTTGCTATTGTGAATAGTGCTGTAATAAACATACATGTGCATGTGTCTTTATAGCAGCATGATTTATAATCCTTTGGGTATATACCCAGTAATGGGATGGCTGGGTCAAATGGTATTTCTAGTTCTAGATCCTTGAGGAATCACCACACTGTGTTCCCCAATGGTTGAACTAGTTTACAGTCCCACCAACAGTGTAAAAGTGTTTCTATTTCTCCACATCCTCTCCAGCACCTGTTGTTTCCTGACTTTTTAATGATCGCCATTCTAACTGGTGTGAGATGGTATCTCATTGTGGTTTTGATTTGCATTTCTCTGATGGTGAGTGATGATGAGCATTTTTTCATGTGTCTGTTGGCGGTATGAGTGTCTACTTTTGAGAAGTGTCTGTTCATATCCTTTGCCCACTTTTTGGTGGGGTTGTTTGTTTTTTTCTTGTAAATTTGTTTGGAAAATTGACTAGCCATAAGTAGAAAGCTGAAACTGGATCCTTTCCTTACTCCTTGTACAAAAATTAATTCAAGATGGATTAGAGACTTAAATGTTAGACCTAAAACCATAAAAACCCTAGAATAAAATCTAGGTAATACCATTCAGGACATAGGCATGGGCAAGAACTTCATGTCTAAAACACCAAAAGCAACGGCAACAAAAGTCAAAATTGACAAATGGGATCGAATTAAACTAAAGAGCTTCTGCACAGCATAAGAAACTACCATCAGAGTGAACAGGCCACCTACAGAATGGGATAAAAATTTTGCAATCTACTCATCTGACAAAGGGCTAATAACTAGAACCTACAAATAACTCATTTTAGAATTTTAGTTATGAAATAGTAAGATAAAATTATTGGTTTATAGAAGACAGCTGTATCTAAATAATATTTTTAACAAAATTGGGACCTGTTTACATGACTAAACTTTATTTGTCTTGATAGGTAATTTAATGAAAGCTGTGGACTAAAGTTGTGGGTCAAGTAGTTTTTATAGAAATTTGATTTTAGAAAACTTAAATATCTTACTTTTAAAATGAGTTTAGGGTTACATATTTAACTGTTTATATTTGTTTAGGACTGGCTGAATTGTATAAGAAAAACAAATAGTTTTGAACTTGCAATAAATTTAATTTTTGTTTGTGAGCTGGTTTGCTTGATTAGTAAATGTGAGTCGGGAGGAGTTTTAGTAGGTTTTTCGGCTTTTTTGCTGTTTTTGTGTGGCAGAAAAAACAAAATTTTTATGTTGGAAAGAGATATATTATTGTTTTGACCTTATGGTTCTGACTTGTTAGATTTGAGAGTTAAACTTATAAACATTTATTTAGGTTTTTCATTGGTTATTAATTTGTAATTAAGCGTTTTATTACCATAAGTGATTGTTAGGCAAATTTAGATTTATATTTCTAAAAGATGTTGAGGACACTCATATGTGGGAGTTGAACAATGAGAACACATGAACACAGGGAGGGGAGCAGCACACACCAGGGCCCGTCGGGGGGCGGGACTAGGGGAGGGATAGCATTAGGAGAAATAAGTAATGTAGATGACAGGTTGATGGGTGCAGCAAACCACCATGGCACGTGTATACCTACGTAACAAACCTGCACGTTCTGCATATGCACCCCAGAACTTAAAGTATAATAAAAGGTGTTTAGGTTATTGGTTATTATGGACTTGCTGTAACTTGTAAAGTCATTAATTTGGAAGTCTTTAAGCCTTTTTTTTTTTTTTTTTTTTTTTTTTTTTTTTTTTTTTGGCTTGGAAGTCTTTAAGCCTTTTTTTTGGCTAGAAAGTCGTAAGTGTAAGTTTTATATCAACACTAGTAGAAAAGTTAGTAGATTTAAAGTAGGAGGTTAATGAGTACAAATGTATAGTTAGACATAAGAAATAAGTTTTGGTATTCAATATAACTGTAGGGTAATTATAGTTATCAACAATATATTATATCTTTCAAAATAGCTAGAAGAGAAGCTTTGAAATGTTCCCAACGCAAGGAAATGATAAATGTTCAAAGTGATGGATATGATAAATGTTCAAAGTGACTTGATCATTACACATTCTACGTATGTATCAAAATACTACATTTAACCCATAAATGTGTACAAATATTATGCATTAATAAAAATGTAAAGTAGGTAAAGAAGAATACAGAGAGGGAGAACTTAGAGGGTTTTATATGTTAATATTGAATTGTAGAGACTTTTTAGAGAATTTGAATAATGGCTACTTGCATTTTCAATTTTTGATGTTATTTTATTAGTTTAAAAATGTGTACAATATATAGTTGGCTGGAGTCTCTACATGTCTTAATGTCTGAGAAATTTGGCATGTCTTAATGTCTGAGAATTTTGTTTTTTATTTTATTTTGTTTTTTCGAATAAAGGAAATTTTGCTAATTTTGTTAGAGAATATTAGGATTTGGGGCTGCCATTTTAGATGGCAGTGACTTTCTTAGTGGTTTTTAATTAGCTGTTTTGTGTTTATTATTTAGAATGTCTGTTTTTGTTTTGGGGCTATTTTCAGAAACAAGAGAGAAGAGTTAAACTAAATCAAAAGAAACTAAGATAAGAGCATTTATAAAAACTTTAACCCAGATGTGCAAATTAAACAAAATATTAAACTAGGTGTGTAGACTAAACTGAAAGTAAATTTATTAGAAAATACATGTTTAACAGACAGAAAGTAAATTTTGTAGAAATTAGAGTATTTAGTCTAAAAGACACTTGTCTTTATATTCAAAAGGACTTATCAGAAAGACAAAAAAAGTTATTTCAGGAAGGTTGTGTGGCATTTTATTAAGGTGGCCTTATTTAAACTAGAGTTTGAATAATATTAAAAATCATTTATTAAAGGCCGGGAGCAGTGGCTCATGCCTGTAATCCCAGCACTTTGGGAGGCTGAGGTGGGCGGATCATGATGTCAGGATATCGAGACCATTCTGGCCAACATGGTGAAACCCAGTCACTGCTAAAAATAAAAAAATTAGCTGGGCATGGTGACTGCCTGCCTTTAGTCCCAGCTACTCAGGAGGCTGAGGCAGGAGAATCACTTGAACCCAGAAGGCGGAGGCTGCAGTGAGCCGAGATTACACCACTGCACTCCAGCCTGGGCGACAATGCGAGACTCTCTCTCTCTCTCTATATATATATGTATACAATATATAATATATATTAATGTTATATTGTATATTCTATGTTTATACATTATATATAATATACTATATATAATATATACATTATATATTATATATATTTACATATTATATATAAAACATATAAAACATATTATAGGCCACACAACCTTCCTGAAATAATATAATATTATACATATAAAACATATTATATAGATAGACAGATAAAAGAGAAGGAGGTTTGGTTTGAGAGAAGATTTACAAAGGCAGAAAAGGCAAGCTATGGAAATGGAGAGCTCAAAGGGTTTAAGTGAGTACTGTACACTGGTTTTAAGAATCATCAACTTTTATGGTGATCTTTTTCAAGTTAAAATATATAATATTACAGCATAGTCGACATAGTGGAAGGAAGAATAATCTGGAAGAGAGGTAGAAAGAAAATAACTAGACTAAAAGTCAGAGATAAAAGGTAGAATTTACAGAAAAGAATGTATGAGACATAAGAAGAAAAACATGCTTTCAATATATCAAAGTAGCTTCTATGAAAAATCTCCAAGCAAGTGAAAAAGAAGCATAAAACCCAGTGAATGAGTTTCCTACTGCTGTTGCAGCAGGTTACCACAAACTTAATGATTTAAAATAACACAAACTTATTGTCTTTCAGTTCTGATAGTCAGTAGTCAGAAAGGAATCTCAAAGTAATAAAATCAAGGTGTTGGCAGAACTGGTTCCTTCTGGAGACTTCAGGGGAAGATACATTATTTGCTTTTTGCATGTTTTAGGGACTACTGGCATTCCTTGCCTCATGTCCATATACTTGCAGTGTCTTACTTCCACATCACATATCCTGTTATTCACTCTAACTGCTAGCCTCGCTCTTACAGTTAATTTTGTAATTACATATGGCCCACCCAGATAATTTAAGATAATTCCCTCATCTCAAGATCTTTGATCTAATAAAATCTGCAAAGTCCCTATTGTCATATAAGATAATATGAACAGTTTCTAGAATGTAGACATTGTTTGGGGGGCCATTATTCTGCCAGCCACACATAGACACACTTAAGGGAGGAAAATTTTGAATTACTGAGATTCCAGAAAGAAGAATATGAGGTGAGTTCACCTTTCTCTGTTGTCTTTTTCAGGCAATTGGCAATTTATAAGCAGGATGGAGCTGAGAAGCACAGTAGAAAGTGGTGGCTAACAACTTTTGGCAGGGCAGTATCATGGGGTTTAAAAAACAAAAATTTAGAGTTCAAGACTAGGATTCAAGGGGCCAAGATCCTTGAGGAAAGACAATTGTGCATATGTGATCTTGATATTCTCTGTCAGTTTTCTCCAGCAATCATCTTCAAGATGTGACAAGGGACCAAAAAGCCAAATAGGAAGCAGCAGCTAAGAGGCTCAAAAGCTAAGCAGAAATTTCAGCATTCTCACAGTTCTGGGAAGATAAGAATTGGAACCAAAGATTAGTAAAATGGATGGAGCTTCTTTAAACACTCCAATATTAAAATTAATATCTGTGAAGGTCAACATCCTAGAAATATTGGAAAACCTGAAATAGATCAGTCATTTCAAAAACATAAATCAACACTCAAATAATCTTTTTAAAAATTGAATTTCAACCATTTATTCACAGATTCAACCCACATACTCTTGTAGTTTCATACTCTTATGGTTGAGTATAATTAAACAACCAGAGAGGATATTAAATATCATCTGCTACAATTCCCTTATTTTAAAGGTTAACACATTAAATCTGAAAGATTCATTATCACCTCATATTTCACATTTAATATTAGACTGACTATTGTTTTTTATTTGTTTTATTTCAACTTTTATTTTAGATACAGGGGTACATGTGCAGATTTGTTATATGGGAATATTGCATGATGCTGAGGTTTGGAGTACGGATCTTGTCATCCAGGTAGTGAGCAAAATACCTGATAGGTAGTTTTTCATCCACCTACCTCTCCCCTCTCTAGTAACCCACAGTGTATATTGTTCCCACATTTATGACCACTTGTGCTCAATGTTTACCTCCCACTTATAAGTAGGAATATGCAGTATTTATTTTTCTGTTCCTGCATTGATTTACTCAGGATTATGGCCTCCAGCTGCATTCATATTGCTGCAAAGGACGTGATTTTATTCTTTTTATTGGCTACATAGTATTCCATTGTGTATATGTACCACATTTTCTTTATCCAATCCTCCACTGATGGACACTTAAGTTGATTCCATGTCTTTACTTTTTAATAATAGCTATTATGACTGGTGTGAGATGGCATCTCATTGTGGTTTTGATTTGCATTTCTGTGATGATTAGTGATGCTAAGTTTTTCATATGTTTCTTGGCCACTTGTTAGTCTTCTTTTGAGACATATCTGTTCATGTCCATTGCCCATTTGCAAATGGAGTTACTTGGTTTTTGTTTGTTCATTTGTTTAAGTTCCCTATTGATTCTGGATATTAGGCCTTGGTTGGATACATAGCTTGTGAATATCTTGTAGTCTGTAGACTGTTTAATCTGTTAATAGTTTCTTTTGCTGTGCAGAAGCTCTTTAGCTTAATTAGGTCCCACTTGTCAATTTTTGTTTTTGTTACAATTGCTTGTGGGGATTTAGCCAAAAATTCTTTGCCAAGGTTGATATTGAGAAGAGTATTTCCTAGGTTGTCTTGCAGGAATTTTATAGTTTGAGGTCTTACATTTAAATCTTTAATCCATTTGAAGTTAATTTCTATATATGATAAAAAGGTAGGGGCCCAGCTTCAATCTTCTGCATATGGCTAGCCAGTTATCCCAGCATCACTCATTGAATAGGAAGTCCTTTCTCCATTTCTTTGTTTCCTTGGCCTGGTTGAAGATCAAGTGGTTGTAGATGTGTAGCTTTATTACTGAGTTTTCTATTCTGTTCCATTGGTCTATGTGTCTGTTTTTGTACCAGTACCAAGTTGTGGTGGTTACTGTGGCTTTATAGTATAGTTTGAAGCTGAGTAGTGTGATACCTCTAGCTTTGTTCTTTTTACTCAGGATTGCCTTGGCTATTCAGGCCCCTTTTTTGGTCCCATATGAGTTGTAAAGTAGTAGTTTTCCTATTCTTCACAGAACAGCTTTGGTAGTTTGATAAGAATAACACTGAATCTGTAAATTGCTTTTTATGATTTTGGTTCTTCCAATCCATGAGCATGGAATATTTTTCCATTTATTTGTGTCCTCTCTGATTTCTTTTAACAGTTTAGTAGTTCTCCTTGTAGAGATCTTTCACCTCCTTGGTAAGCTTTATTCCCAGGTATTTTCTTTGTGCCTAATGTAAATGAAATTGTCTTCTTGATTTGACTCTCTGCTTGGATGTTATTGGTGTATAAAAGTGGAACTGATTTTTGCACATTAATTTTGTATCCTGAAACTCCTAAAGTTGTTTATCAGTTCTAGGATCCTTTTGGCAGAGTCTTTAGGATTTTCTAGGTATAGAATCATATTGTCTTCTTTTCCTATTTGGATGCCTTTTATTTCTTTGACTTGCCTAACTGCTGTGGCTAGGATTTCCATTACTATGTTGAATAAGAGGGGTGAGAGTCAACATCCTTGTCTTGTTCCAATTTCCAAGTGGAATGATTAGAGCTTTCCTCATTTAGTATAATGTTGGCTGTGGGTTTGTGATAGATGGCTCTTATTATGTTGAGCTATGTTCCTTCAATGCCTAGTCTGTTGAAGCTTTTTATCATGAAGGGATGTTGAATTTTATTGAAAGCATTTTCTGCATGTATTGAGATGATCATATGGTTTTTGCTTTTGATTCTGTTCATGTGGTGAATCACAGTTATTAATTTTCATATGCTCAGCAAGCCTTGTATCCTAGAAATAAAGCCTACTTGATTGTGGTGTATGAACTTTTTGATGTACTGTTGGATTCAATTTCCTAGTATTTTGTTGAGGAATTTTGCATCTGTGTTCATGCAGGATATTGGTCTGAAGTTTTTATTTTTCACTGTGTCTCTGCCAGATTTTGGTATCAGGCTGATGCTGGCTTCATAGGAAGAGTTAAGGAGAGGCAGAACCTCCTCGATTTTTTAGAATAGTTTTGGTAGTATTGGTGTCAGTTCTTTGTATGTCTGGTAGAATTTGGCTATGAATCCATCTGCCACAGGACTTTTTTTGTATGGTAGTTTCTTTGTTACTGATTCAATTTCAGAAGTTGATGTTGATCTAGTCAGGGTTTCAATCTCTTCCTGATTCAATTTTGGGAAATCTTGTGCTTCCAAAAATTTATTCATTTCTTGTAGATTTTCTAATTAGTGTACGTAGAGTTTTTCATAGTCGTCTCTGAGTATCTTTTGTACTTCTGTGGGATGAATTGTAATGTCACCTTTGTTGTTTCTGGCTGTGCTTATTTTGATCTTCTCTTTCTTTTTCTTTGTTAATCTAGCTAGAGGTCTATTAATCTTATTTATTTTTGAGAACCAACTCTTTGTTTCATTAATCTTTTGTATAAATTTTTGCATCACAATTTCATTAAGTTATTCTTTAATCTTAGTTATTTATTTTCTTCTGCTAGCTCACTCTCAAATAATCTCAATCCGTAGTTGGGCACAGGTGACTTGCCCTTGCACATGCAATAAGGAACATAAATCCTCTCTGTGAGTAGATGATCTAATCTAGTGACTCCACATTATTTTGTATACATATACACACACAAATGTAATATCTGGCATCGAATTTTTAAAAAATACAAGTCTTGGCAGAAGAGAAAACCAAATGATCAAAATATCGAGAAAACAAAACGAGCAATAATAATAGACCCACAAATGATACATAAAATGGAGTTATTAGCACATACTTTAATTGTGATTAGTATGTTTAAGAACATAAATTACAACATATAAAAGTTCACCATACAACTAGAACCTATAAAGTAATAAATAGATAATTGTAGAGTTAAACTGTAACAACTCAAATGAAGAACTTAATATAGGGGTTAAACAGGAGATTAGATGTAACAGAAGACAGGGTAAGTGAATTAGATGAGCGATTAATAGATAAAGATGCCCACCTTTACCACTGTAATTCAACATTGTAGTGAAAGTTATAGCCAGATAAATCAGGAAAGAAAAATAAATAAAAGACATTCAAATTGTAACGAAATAGTTAAAACTATCTTTATTTACAGATGACATAATCCTACATGTAAAGAATATACTAAAGAATATATACAAATGTTATGTTATTCAAGATAATAATAACTGAAATCTGCAAAGTTTCCAGGTGCAGATCAACTTGCAAAAATTAGTTTTCTTTTCGTACACTAGGACTGAAAAATCTGAAAAAAAATTTAAGAACGTAATTTTATTTATTATAGCATGAAAACATAAAAGAGTAGTAAATTTAACCACAAAGGTATGGGACTCTTACAATGAAAATTTTAAAATGTTGAAAAAAATTAAGTGTGAATTGCCTAAAAAGAAAGAAAGTCATTTCGTGTTCATGGATTGTAAGACTTAATATTGCTAAGATGTCTATACTTTCTAAAGTGATCTGTAGATTAATTGCAAATCCCATAAAAAATCTCAATGGCCTATTTTACAGAAATGGAAAAGTTGATCCTGAAATTCATATGGAATTACAAGGGGCCTTGAACTGCCAAAGCAATACTGAAAAAGAAGAGTGAATTTGGACGGCTCACACTTCCTGATTCCAAAACATATTACAAAGCTACAGTAATCAAAATGGTCAAGTATGGGTATAAGGATAAACATATAAATCAACAGAATATAATTGAGAATCCAAACAAAAATTGATACATGTATCGTCAACTGATTTGTGACAAGGATTTCAAGACCATTCAATGGAGGAAATAATAATTTCTTCAACAAATGATGCTAGGACAATTGGATAACCACATACAAAAGAATGAAGTAGAATTCTTACCTTATACAATATACAAAGATTAACTCAAAATGGATCAAATATATAAATACAAGATGTAAAACTGTGAAATTCTTAGATGAGAACATAGGGGTACATATTCATTACCTTGAAATTAGCAACAACTATTTTTAAATATGACAAAGCAACAAAATAAATAAATAAATTGGAATTCATCAAAATTTTTGAAAATTGGGAATGGGAAGGCACTATCAGGAAACTGAAGGCAAACTACTGAGCGGTAAAAATACTTCAAGATCATATATGTGATAAGTGTCTAATATCCAGAATATATAAAGAAAAGTTAAAATTCAACAACAAAATGACAAGCAACCCAATTAAAACGAGCAAAGGATTTGAAGAGACATTTCTCCAAAGAAGGTATACAAATGGACAACAGGCACATTAAAAAAATGTTCAACATTTGTCATTAGGAAAATGCAAATCAAAACCACAATTATATGTTAGTTTACATTCACTAAGATGGCTGACATTAAATAAATAAAAATGGAAGATAATAAGTGCTGGTGAAGATACGGAGAAATTCAAACCCTTATATTTTGCTAGTGGGAATGCAAAATGTTGCAGCACCTTTGGAAATCTGTTTGGCAGTGCCTAAAGAAGTTTTTGTTTTTTAAATGTATATAGAGTTTCATGATCTTTCTGCACTTGCTCCTATTATGTTTTGACACAATTTGAAAAAAATGAGTTATGGTTTAAAACACTTAAGTAGAATCAAGCAAAGACTTAGGCAGAAGAAATGTAAATTAACTACTGGAAATTGAATCCAATCTAGCCTGGACTTTCCCAATTATTCATTTTCCCTTTTTAAGCTAAGCAGTAGAAATTTTACATCATACCAGAGAACATGGCTTTACAAAATGAGACTACTAAACTTCCATCTAAAATGAAGGTTAAGATTTTGTTCTCTGGCAATCTTAATATTTTCTAGAACAGTATAAAACAGAATGACAGAATGTCCAAGAATTTATACACTAAATGGACTTTCAAAATTCTTATAAAGTGCCTCAGAATTTTTTTAACTTTTATTTTAAGTTCAGGGGTACAAGTGCAGGCTTGTTATATAGGTAAATTTGTGTCACGGGGATTTGTTACAGATTATTTCATCACCCGGGTATTAGGCCCAGTACCCATTAGTTATGTTTCCTGATCCTCTCCCTCCTCCCAGCCTCCACCGTCTGGTATGCCCCAGTGTGTCTTGTTCTCCTTTGTGTGTCCATGCGTTCTCATCATTTAGCTTCCACTTATAAGTGAGAACATGCAATATTTGATTTTCTGTTCCTACATTAGTTTGCTAAGGACAATACCCTCCAGCTCCACCCACAATCCTGCAAATAACATGATCTCATTCTTTTTTTGTGACTGCATAGTATTCCATGTTGTATATCTGCCACATTTTCTTAATCCAGTCTACCATTTATGGGTATTTAGGTTGATTCCATGTCTTTTGCTATTGGGAATAGTGCTGCAATGAAAATATGTGTGTATGTGTGTTTATAATAGAACAATTTACATTCATTTGGGCATATACCCAGTAAAGTGATTGTTGTGTTCAATGGTACTGCTGTTTTTAGATCTTTGAGGAATCATCACACTATTCTCCACAATGGTTGAACTAATTTACACTCCCACCAACAGTGTGTAAGCGTTCCCTTTTCTCTGCAACCTTACCAGTACCTGTTATTTTTTTTTTTACTTTTTAATAATATCCATTTTCTGTGGTGTGTGATGGTATCTCATTGTAGTTTTGATTTGCATTTCTCAATGATCACTGATGTTGAAACTTTTTTGTAATGTGGCTGTTGGTTGCATGTATGTCTTGTTTTGAAAAGTGTTTTTTCCCAACAGAAGACATTCATGAGGCCAACAAACATGAAAAAAAAGCTCAACATCACTGATCATTAGAGAAATGCAAATCAAAATCACAATGAGATACCATCTCACACTAGTCAGACTATTATTTATTTATTTATTTATTTATTTATTTATTTGAGATGGAGTCTTGCTCTGTTGCCCAGACTGGAGTGCAGTGGCATGATCTCTGCTCACTGCAGCCTCCACCTCCCAGGTTCAAGCAATTCTCATGCCTCAGCCTCCTGAGTAGCTGGGATTACAGGTATGTTCCACCATGCCCGGCTAATTTTTGTATTTTTAGTATAGATGGGGTTTCACCATGTTGGCCAGGCTGGTCTCAAACACTTGATCTCAACTGATTTACCCACCTTGACCTCCCTTAGTACTAGGATTACAGGCATGAGCCACCGTGCCTGGCCTGGAATGGCTGTTATTAAAAAGTCAAGTAACAATAGATGCTGTTGAGGTTGCAGAGAAAGAGGAACACTTTTACACTGTTGGTGGGAATGCAAATTAGTTCAACCGTTGTGGAAGACAGTGTGGTGATTCCTCAAAGATCAAGAAGCAGAAATACCATTTGACCAGCAATCCCATTACTGGGTATAAACCCAAGGGAATATAAATCATTCTATTATAAAGATACACGCACACATATGTTCATTGCAGCACTATTCACAATAGCAAAGACATGGAATCAACACAAATACCCATTAATGAAAGACTGGATAAAGAAAATGTGATACATATACACCATGGAATACCATGCAGCCATAAAAAGGAACGAGATCATGTCCTTCCTGGATGGACCCGGAAGCTGTTATCCTCAGCAAATTAATGCAGGAACAGAAAACCAAACACCACATGTTCTCACTTGTAAGTGTGTGCCGAACGATGAGAACACATGGACACATGGTGGGGAACAAAACACAATGGGACCTATGGGAGGTGCAGGAGAAGGGAGAGCATCAGGAAGAATAGCTAATGGATGCTGGGCTTAACAGGTAGATGATGGGTTGATCTGTACAGCAAACTACCATGGCACATGATTACCTATGTAACAAATATGCACATCCTGCACATGTACCCTGGAACTTAAAATAAAAGTTGAAGAAAAAAGAAGTGTTCATTCATGTCCTTGCCCACTTTTTAGTGGGGTTGTATGTTTTTGTAAATTTTGTTTAAGTTCCTAATAGATGCTGGATATTAGACTGTTGTTGGATGCATACCTTGCAAATACTTTCTCCCATTCCGTAGGTTGTCTGTTTACTCTGTTGTTAGTTTCTTTTGCTGTGCAGAAGCTCTTTAGTTTAATTAGGTTCCATTTCTCAATTTTTCTTTTGTTGCAGTTGTTTTTGGTGTCTTTGTCATAAAATCTTTGCCCATTCCTATGTCCAGAATGGTACTGCCTAAGTTGTCTTCCAGGGTTTTTATAGTTTTGGGTTTTATATTTAAGCTTTTAATCCATCTTGAGTTGATTTTTGTATATGGTATAAGGAAGAGGTCCAGTTTTAATCTTATGCATATGGCTAACCAGTTATCCCAGCACCACTTATTGAAGAGGAAACCTTTTCCCCTTTGCTTGTTTCTGCTGACTTTGTTGAAGATCAGATAGTTGTAGGTGTGTGGCCTTATTTCTGGGCTATTTTGTTCCTTTGATTTATGCGTCTGTTTTCGTACCAGTAACAGGATGTTTCAGTTTCTGTAGCCCTGTAGTATAGTTTGAAGTTGGGCAGAGTGATGCCTCCAGCTTTGTTCTTCTTGCTCAAGATTGCCTTAGCTATTTGGGCTCTGTTTTGGTTTCACATGAAATTTGAATTGTTTTTTTTTCTCTCTAGTTCTATGAAGAATGTCATTGGTGGTTTGATAGGAATAGCATTGAATCTGTGAATTATTTGGGGCAGTAGGGCCATTTTAATGATATTGATTCTTCTTATTCGTGATCATGGATGTTTCTCCACTTGTTTGTGTCACAAGAAGTTAATCATAGAATTACCACATCACAAAACAATTCTACTCCTGTGTGTATACCTCCCAAAATTGAGAACAAATGTTCAAAGAAATACTTGTATATGAATGCTCCAAGCAGCATTATTCATAATAACCAACAAGCAGAAGCAACTCAAATGTCCATCAAATGATGAATAGATAAGCAAAATGAAATATTATTAAGCCATAAAGGAATGGAGTACTGGTACATGCTACAACATTGATAAATCTTGAAAACACTGTATTATGTTATTCTTTTTATATAAAATGTTCAGAATAGATACATTTATAAAGACAAACACCAGATTTGTGCTTTCCAGGTCCTGGTGGTAGGGTTTATGGAGAGAGACTGCTTAGTGGGCATGAGATTTCCTTTTGCAGTGAATGAACATGTTCTGGAACTAGATTGGTAATGATTACACAACACTGTGAATGTACCAAGTGCCACTGGGTTATACACTTTAAAATGGTTAAGATAGTAAATTTAATAAGCATATTTTACTACAATTAAACAATGAAACACGAATCTTAGAAAAATTCTTCCAGGAGTAGTAAACAAACATAATATTTTGAAACATATTTTATGAGACCTGAAAAATATTGATACCAAAACCTAAAATGGGTACCACAAGAAAGAAAAAATATAGGCCTATCTTCCTCATAGATGTGAAAGTCCCAAATAAAACTTTTTCAGATTGAACCTACAGACATATAAAAGGGAGAATACCTAGTGGGGTTTATTTTAAGAATGCAATATTTGTTTGATATTTGAAAATAAATGAGAAAAGACATGAAGAAACCTTGTAGTTTGAAATGAAAAGACATGAATCTAACCATTAACCTGGTCTTGATCCACAGCCAACCTACAGACCCTGAATGAGAAATATATCGTTGTTGTTTAATTACATAGGAATTTTTGAAGTTAGTATTTAGCAAAAGTTAAATAATAGATATGGATTTACTGTATTTATGACTTGGTAACCAATGCTGGAAAAATGTCAACTGTCTCAAAATTAAGCCATAGTTAGTACATTTAGAATCAAAATCTTGCTGTGCAGAAGCTCTTTAGCTTAATGAGATCCCATTTGTCAATTTTGGCTTTTGCTGCCATTGCTTTTGGTGTTTTAGACATGAAGTCTTTGCCCATGCCTATGTCCTGAATGGTACTACCTAGGTTTTCCTCTAGGATTTTTATGGTATTAGGTCTAACATTTAAGTCTCTAATCCATCTTGAATTAATTTTCATATAAGGAGTAAGGAAAGGATCCAGTTTCAGCTTTCTACTTATGGCTAGCCAATTTTCCCAGCACCATTTATTAAATAGGGAATCCTTTCCCCATTTCTTGTTTCTCTCAGGTTTGTCAAAGATCAGATGGCTGTAGATGTGTGGTATTATTACTGAGGACTCTGTTCTGTTCCATTGGTCTCTATCTCTGTTTTGGTACCAGTACCATGCTGTTTTGGTTACTGTAGCCTTGTAGTATAGTTTGAAGTCAGGTAGCGTGATGCCTCCAGCTTTGTTCTTTTGACTTAGGATTGTCTTGGAGATGCGGGCTCTTTTTTGGTTCCATATGAACTTTAAAGCAGTTTTTTCCAATTCTGTGAAGAAACTCATTGGTAGCTTGATGGGGATGGCATTGAATCTATAAATTACCTTGGATCCTTTCCTTACTCCTTATACAAAAATTAATTCAAGATGGATTAGAGACTTAAATGTTAGACCTAATACCATAAAAATCCTAGAGGAAAACCTAGGTAGTACCATTCAGGACATAGGCATGGGCAAAGACTTCATGTCTAAAACACCAAAAGCAACGGCAGCAAAAGCCAAAATTGACAAATGGGATCTCATTAAGCTAAAGAGTTTCTGCACAGCAAAAGAAACTACCATCAGAGTGAACAGGCAACCTACAGAATGGGAGAAAATGTTTGCAATCTACTCATCTGACAAAGGGCTAATATCCAGAACCTACAAAGAACTCAAACAAATTTACAAGAAAAAAACAAACAACCCCATCAAAAAGTGGGCAAAGGATATGAACAGACATTTCTCAAAAGAAGACATTCATACAGCCAACAGACACATGAAAAAATGCTCATCATCACTGGCCATCAGAGAAATGCAAATCAAAAGCACAATGAGATACCATCTCACACCAGTTAGAATGGCGATCATTAAAAAGTCAGGAAACAACAGGTGCTGGAGAGGATGTGGAGAAATAGGAACACTTTTACACTGTTGGTGGGATTGTAAACTAGTTCAACCATTATGGAAAACAGTATGGCGATTCCTCAAGGATCTAGAACTAGATGTACCATATGACCCAGCCATCCCATTACTGGGTATATACCCAAAGGATTATAAATTATGCTGCTATAAAGACACATGCACACGTATGTTTATTGCGGCACTATTCACAATAGCAAAGACTTGGAATCAACCCAAATGTCCATCAGTGACAGATTGGATTAAGAAAATGTGGCACATATACACCATGGAATACTATGCAGCCATCAAAAAGGATGAGTTTGTGTCCTTTGTAGGGACATGGATGCAGCTGGAAACCATCATTCTTAGCAAACTATCACAAGAACAGAAAACCAAACACCGCATGTTCTCACTCATAGGTGGGAACTGAACAATGAGATCACTTGGGCTCAGGAAGGGGAACATCACACACAGGGGCCTATCATGGGGAGGGGGGAGGGGGGAGGGATTGCATTGGGAGTTATACCTGATGTAAATGACGAGTTGATGGTTGCAGCACACCAACATGGCACAAGTATACATATGTAACAAACCTGCACTTTATGCACATGTACCCTACAACTTAAAGTATAATAATAATCAATAAATTAAAAAAAAAAAAGAATCAAAATCTTAGCATTATTTTTTGTTGTTGGAGAACTTAGTAACCTGATTCTAAAATATATGTGGAAATCAAAGTGCCAAAAATAGCAAAGTGTATCTTGAATGGAAAGAACAAAATAGGAAGGCTTACAATGATAAATAGCAAGACATGTTAAAAAAAAGTATAGTAATTAAAACAACTTCTTATACAACGGCTTGATTTGTAACAGGCAACCTGAATGTTCATTAAAAGGTGAATGGATAAACAAGATGTGATTTATTTATACAATGGGATACAATCCAACAATAAATGAGTAAAACACTCATCAAAAATACACTATTGATACACCAACAACGTAAGTGAATCTCAAGGTTACACTGAGTAAAATAAATCAGACAAAAATATTTACTACTTAAAAAAAAAGTAATTAAAACAGTGTGACATTGACACAGAGACACAAATAGATGAAACAAAATAGAGTCCATAATCATCCATATATAGATCTTATAAGATCTTCTGATTTATGACAAAGATGCCTCTTTAATCCAGTGGGGAACAGATGATTCTTAAAACAAATGGTCTGAATGCATAAGTTACCCATGCATTGGGAAAAACAAACAAACAAACAAAAAAACAAATCCTAACAAGTATATCACACCATACACAAAGATCAATTCCATATGGATAGTAAACATAAATGCAAAAATTAAAACAATTAAGCTTTTAAAGGATAGTATAGAATATCTTCATGACTTTGGAGTAAGCAATACTTTCTTAAACTAGAAAAAATGACATAATAAAAATATTGGTAATTTAGACCTCTTTGAAATTATGAACATTGATCATCAAAAGATACCATTAAAAGATAAAAAATTGCAAACAGTATAGTGGAGTAATATACTGGCAATATATATTAGACAATGCATCCAGAGTGTATTTGTGTGCTTTTATACACAAATACTCCAGAAAATTATTAAGAAAAAGACAGAAATCCTCCCCTCACCAAAATTGTCAAAATACTTAACAGGGACTTCAGCAAGAAGAATAAACAAATAACTAATGTATGAAAAGATACTGAAAATAATTAGTCATCAGGGAAATTCAAATTAAAACAGTGATGAAATTCCACTGCCTACACAAATTAGAACAGCTAAAAAAAGAGACAGAAATTACCAAGTACTGAAAATATATAGAGAAACTGGATCTCTCATTGACTACTGGTGAGACTGTAATTGGTACATTTTTCTTTCTGTTCTCAATTATGGATATAAAATATATATAAAATAAAATCATCTTTGTAGATATACAGTGCTATGAATTTTTACAAACAGATAAAGTTATATAACTACCACTACAAGATACAGAACATTTCCATTACCCTAAAAAGATTCCTTGTTTCTTTTTGTAGTAAATCTCCTCTCCCCATTCAGCACCTGGTAAACTTTGATCTGTTTTCTGTCTATATAGCTTTGCCTTATCAAAAATGTCATATATTTAAAATATTAATTTCTTTCACACAGAATATTCTGCTCCATCACTCTTTTTTTTTTTTTTTTTTTTTTTTTTTTTTTTTTGAGACGCAGTCTGTCTCTGCCGCCCAGGCTGGAGTGCAGTGGCACAACCTCAGCTCACTGCAACCTCTGCCTCCCAGGTTCAAGCAGTTCTCCTGCCTCAGCCTCCTGAGTAGCTGGGACTACAGGCAAGTGCCACCATGCCCAGCTAATTTTTGTATTTTTAGTAGAGACGGGATTTCACCATGTTGGTCATGGCTGGTCTTGAACTCGTGACCTCGTGATCCGCCCGTCCTGGCCTCTCAAAATGCTGGGATTACAGGCGTCGGCCACCGCGCCCAGCTGCTCTATCACTTTCAATGTGTATGTAGTTACCATTTCTTTTTTTTTTTTTTTTTTTTTTTTTTTTGAGACGGAGTCTGGCTCTGTCGCCCAGGCTGGAGCGCAGTGGCCAGATCTCAGCTCACTGCAAGCTCCGCCTCCCGGGTTCACGCCATTCTCCTGCCTCAGCCTCCCTAGTAGCTGGGACTACAGGCGCCGCCACCTCGCCTGGCTAGTTTTTTGTATTTTAAAGTAGAGACGGGGTTTCACCGTGTTAGCCAGGCTGGTCTCGATCTCCTGACCTCGTGATCCGCCCGCCTCGGCCTCCCAAAGTGCTGGGATTACAGGCGTGAGCCACCGCGCCCGGCCTGTAGTTACCATTTCTAAGTATATGTGCACATAAAATGTCAGTATCATCTGATCAATTTTGTGTTGTCTTCTTACCTTGTTTTCATCATTCTTAATTATGGAAACTGCTGTGAGCATTCTATTACGGTTGTCTCTGTATACTGGTCTGTATGTCCCTTTGAGATAAATTCTAAGATAAACTGGGAAAAATGCAAGCTCTACTAGGTACTGGATATTTTGCAAAATATTTTTATAAATATAGAAGAATGTCATATAAATGAAATAATACAGATACAGTAATTAGACTTGATTCTGAATCCTTTGAGATTCATAAATGTTATATGTATCAGTAGTTCATTTCTTTTTATTGCTGAGTAGTATGCCATTTTAGGGATGTATCATAGTATGTTTATATGTTCACCAGTTAGTGAACATATGGGTTTTTCAAATTTTTGTTGATTATGAATAAAACTGCTAACATATTCATTAACAATATTTTACATGAACATTGATTTTTTCATGTCTTTTGAATATATACCTATGAATGAAATTGATTATCATATTGTAGTATAAGCTTAAACTTATAAGTAACTGCTATACTATTTTACAAAGCAGTTGTATCATTTTGCAATTCCACAAGCAATGTGTGAGAATTCTAATAACTGCATCCTGTCTAGCACTTGGTATTTATTGTTTTTTTGTTTTTTTTTTAAATTTATTATTATTATACTTTAAGTTGTAGGGTACATGTGCATAACGTGCAGGTTTGTTACATATGTATACTTGTGCCATGTTGGTGTGCTGCACCCATCAACTCGTCATTTACATCAAGTATAACCCCCAATGCAATCCCTCCCCCCTCCCCCCTCCCCATGATAGGCCCCGGTGTGTGATGTTCCCCTTCCTGAGCCCAAGTGATCTCATTGTTCAGTTCCCACCTATGAGTGAGAACATGCAGTGTTTGGTTTTCTGTTCTTGTGATAGTTTGCTAAGAATGATGGTTTCCAGCTGCATCCATGTCCCTACAAAGGACACAAACTCATCCTTTTTGATGGCTGCATAGTATTCCATGGTGTATATGTGCCACATTTTCTTAATCCAATCTGTCACTGATGGACATTTGGGTTGATTCCAAGTCTTTGCTATTGTGAATAGTGCCGCAATAAACATACGTGTGCATGTGTCTTTATAGCAGCATAATTTATAATCCTTTGGGTATATACCCAGTAATGGGATGGCTGGGTCATATGGTACATCTAGTTCTAGATCCTTGAGGAATCGCCATACTGTTTTCCATAATGGTTGAACTAGTTTACAATCCCACCAACAGTGTAAAAGTGTTCCTATTTCTCCACATCCTCTCCAGCACCTGTTGTTTCCTGACTTTTTAATGATCGCCATTCTAACTGGTGTGAGATGGTATCTCATTGTGCTTTTGATTTGCATTTCTCTGATGGCCAGTGATGATGAGCATTTTTTCATGTGTCTGTTGGCTGTATGAATGTCTTCTTTTGAGAAATGTCTGTTCATATCCTTTGCCCACTTTTTGATGGGGTTGTTTGTTTTTTTCTTGTAAATTTGTTTGAGTTCTTTGTAGGTTCTGGATATTAGCCCTTTGTCAGATGAGTAGATTGCAAACATTTTCTCCCATTCTGTAGGTTGCCTGTTCACTCTGATGGTAGTTTCTTTTGCTGTGCAGAAGCTCTTTAGCTTAATGAGATCCCATTTGTCAATTTTGGCTTTTGCTGCCGTTGCTTTTGGTGTTTTAGACATGAAGTCTTTGCCCATGCCTATGTCCTGAATGGTACTACCTAGGTTTTCCTCTAGGATTTTTATGGTATTAGGTCTAACATTTAAGTCTCTAATCCATCTTGAATTAATTTTCGTATAAGGAGTAAGGAAAGGATCCAGTTTCAGCTTTCTACTTATGGCTAGCCAATTTTCCCAGCACCATTTATTAAATAGGGAATCCTTTCCCCATTCCTTGTTTCTCTCAGGTTTGTCAAAGATCAGATGGCTGTAGATGTGTGGTATTATTTCTGAGGACTCTGTTCTGTTCCATTGGTCTATATTTCTGTTTTGGTACCAGTACCATGCTGTTTTGGTTACTGTAGCCTTGTAGTATAGTTTGAAGTCAGGTAGCGTGATGCCTCCAGCTTTGTTCTTTTGACTTAGGATTGTCTTGGAGATGCGGGCTCTTTTTTTGGTTCCATATGAACTTTAAAGCAGTTTTTTCCAATTCTGTGAAGAAACTCATTGGTAGCTTGATGGGGATGGCATTGAATCTATCAATTACCTTGGGCAGTATGGCCATTTTCACGATATTGATTCTTCCTATCCATGAGCATGGTATGTTCTTCCATTTGTTTGTGTCCTCTTTTATTTCACTGAGCAGTGGTTTGTAGTTCTCCTTGAAGAGGTCCTTTACATCCCTTGTAAGTTGGATTCCTAGGTATTTTATTCTCTTTGAAGCAATTGTGAATGGAAGTTCATTCCTGATTTGGCTCTCTGTTTGTCTGTTACTGGTGTATAAGAATGCTTGTGATTTTTGCACATTAATTTTGTATCCTGAGACTTTGCTGAAGTTGCTTATCAGCTTAAGGAGATTTTGGGCTGAGACAATGGGGTTTTCTAAAATATACAATCATGTCATCTGCAAACAGGGACAATTTGACTTCTTCTTTTCCTAACTGAATACCCTTGATTTCTTTCTCTTGCTTAATTGCCCTAGCCAGAACTTCCAACACTATGTTGAATAGGAGTGGTGAGAGAGGGCATCCCTGTCTTGTGCCAGTTTTCAAAGGGAATTTTTCCAGTTTTTGCCCATTCAGTATGATATTGGCTGTAGGTTTGTCATAAATAGCTCTTATTATTTTGAGGTACGTTCCATTGATATCAAATTTATTGAGCGTTTTTAGCATGAAGGGCTGTTGAATTTTGTCAAAAGCCTTTTCTGCATCTATTGAGATAATCATGTGGTTCTTGTCTTTGGTTCCGTTTATATGCTGGATTATGTTTATTGACATCTATAGAACTCTCCACCCCAAATCAACAGAATATACATTCTTCTCAGCACCACATCGTACTTACTCCAAAATTGACCACGTAATTGGAAGTAAAGCACTCCTCAGCAAATGTACAAGAACAGAATTTATAACAAACTGTCTCTCAGACCACAGTGCAATCAAACTAGAACTCAGGACTAAGAAACTCAATCAAAACCGCTCAACTACATGGAAACTGAACAACCTGCTCCTGAATGACTACTGGGTACATAACGAAATGAAGGCAGAAATAAAGATGTTCTTTGAAACCAATGAGAACAAAGATACAACATACCAGAATCTCTGGGACACATTTAAAGCAGTATGTAGAGGGAAATTTATAGCACTAAATGCCCACAAGAGAAAGCAGGAAAGATCTAAAATTGACACTCTAACATCGCAATTAAAAGAACTAGAGAAGCAAGAGCAAACACATTCGAAAGCTAGCAGAAGGCAAGAAATAACTAAGATGAGAGCAGAACTGAAGGAGATAGAGACACAAAAAACCCTCCAAAAAATCAATGAATCCAGGAGTTGGTTTTTTGAAAAGATCAACAAAATTGACAGACCACTAGCAAGACTAATAAAGAAGAAAAGAGAGAAGAATCAAATCGACGCAATTAAAAATGATAAAGGGGATATCACCACCGACCCCACAGAAATACAAACTACCATCAGAGAATACTATAAACACCTCTACGCAAATAAACTGGAAAATCTAGAAGAAATGGATAATTTCCTGGACACTTACACTCTTCCAAGACTAAACCAGGAAGAATTTGAATCCCTGAATAGACCAATAGCAGGCTCTGAAATTGAGGGAATAATTAATAGCCTACCAACCAAAAAAAGTCCAGGACCAGATGGATTCACAGCTGAATTCTACCAGAGGTACAAGGAGGAGTTGGTACCATTCCTTCTGGAACTATTCCAATCAATAGAAAAAGAGGGAATCCTCCCTAACTCATTTTATGAGGCCAACATCATCCTGATACCAAAGCCTGGCAGAGACACAACAAAAAAAGAGAATTTTAGACCAATATCCCTGATGAACATCGATGCAAAAATCCTCAATAAAATACTGGCAAACCGGATTCAGCAACACATCAAAAAGCTTATCCACCATGATCAAGTGGGCTTCATCCCTGGGATGCAAGGCTGGTTCAACATTCGCAAATCAAAAAACAATGTTAAATATAAGTAGAGAGAGTGCGTATTCTTGTCTTGTCCTAATCTTAAAAGGTAAGCATAGTGCATTTCAGTATTATATATAATGTGAACTGTAGATTTTTGATATATAAGCTTTTCTGAGTAAACAAAGTTCTTTTTAGTTCTTAATTTGCTAGGAATTTTATCATGAATTGGTGCTGAATTTTGTCAACTACTTTTCCTGCATCTATTGATATTATATTATTTTTCTTCTTTATCTTTAATTAGTAAATTTATAACCATTTAGATTATCTATTCTTTCCTGAATGAGCATTGGTAGTTCATATCTTTCAAAGAATTTGTCTATTTTTTCATCAGTTACCAAGTTTGTTGGGCTAAATTAAACTATCTGAGGCCTTTATTATGCTTTTAAGAGCTTTATTGATAAAGAATTTACCTACCTCAAATTTCACCTGTTTCAAGTGTGTAATTCAATGATTTTTAGTAAATTTATAGAATCATACAATCATCTAAGTTCAATTTTAGAACATTTCCATAATCCCAAAAAGATTCCTCATGCCCATTTGCAGTCAATCCCCATTCTCATCCCCAGACCCAGGGAAATACTAATTTCTGTTTCTATAGATTTGCCTTTTCTGGATATTTCACATAAATAAATCCATCCAATATGTGTTCTCTTTTGGACTTACCAGAACATTTTTGAAGTTATGTAGCTCAGTAGTATTCTTCTTTTCTCTTCTAAAATTCTATATGATCTGTATTGAGTGCCTTTTTATTCCTCGTATTACTAAATTGTGTCTTCTCTCACTTTCACACATACAAAAGGTTTATCATATCAATTTTATCAATAATTTCAAAAAATTGTATTGATCTTTCTGTATTGCTTTTCTCTTTCAATACCATTGATTTCCTATCTTGATTATTATTTTTCTACTGCTTATGTGCATTCAGTTGTTCGTTTATTTTCTTAAGGTGGAAGCTTCGCGTTTATTGGTCTAATGATTGAGGAAAGTTTGTGGATATCACCGCCCAACCTCAGTTTTAGACAGAATCTGTGTGGCTAGATCTCAAAGACGATGTTTCCTCTGTGTTCGTTTCCTGCTTCTCCTCTCCGTGGGAGCCAATCTCTCTTGTTTTGGTGGCAGAGAGAGTTTTCTGCCCCTTCCTTAGTCACAGTAGAGTTATAATTGTATTGCTAGACCTCTTTAGCTCAGAACTTTTCTGCCACTCTCCCATGGAGTTTCTGTTTTGCTTTTTTTTGAGGGGGCAGGGGGAAGTTGGGAGGGACTTCTATCAATTTCCAAGCGTAATTTGCGTTTACCTATCTCCGTAGGTAACAAAATTAGCTTATCTTGTCCCTGGTGACTTAAGTATTTTGCTTCACGTGAAGTAAGATTTTGAAGAGAGTATTTGGTCATCTTGGTTTTTGTGCAATGACATCCAACACCTTCTTACATGTCTGTACCACCAAGGTGGACTCTTTGTTATGGAATCAACCTTTCTGACAAAAAACCTAGTAGAGGTTCAAGGAAAAGAGTTCATGAGTGAGTCCAAAGTTCTCTGGTGTCTAGGGCTCCTAGGCATCCTGGGATGCCTCCCAGGCATGCTCGGCCTTTGGAATTTGTTAAAAGTTAAATGATTATCTTACCTGTTTGTATGGCCACTAGTGCTTCTTTCTCCTATGCTCTGATGCAGATGAGCTGGTACACATATCTTGTCTCTCTTTGTGGCCTCAGGTTACTGATTGTATCAAGAAATATTAGAATTTTGGACTTGATCTTATTACTCTTGGTGTTAAGGTGGGAGCAATGCTTTTCCCAGCTTCTATAACCTAGGCGGAAATGGAATTTTGTATTAGCACTTTTGAAAAGACTGGAGGCATCTGCCAAATCTAGGCATATGCATATTCTATGAACCACCAGTTCCACTTCTACCTATACAACTAATAAGAATGTGTACCAAAATTCACATACAACATTGTTCATAGTAGCATTTTATCAGTAGCATTAGCTTAAATATGGAAAAAACATAAATCTCTTAAAATAGTATAATGGCAAAATAAATCGTTGTATATTTATACAATGAAATGCTATATATCAACGAAAATAAAAAAGCAACAACATAAATGAATCTCACACAAAAATTCAAGATAAAAAATGTAACAAGGGAATCTTGCAAACATAATTTGAACAAAATAGGTCAGATAGAGAATACACGCTGTGTGATGCTGTGTGATTCCACTATTATAAAGTTCAAAACAGGCAAAACAATGAGATTAAAATCAGAAGAGTAATAATCTCTGGGTTGATTGGATAAGGAAGTTAGAAAAGTCAGAAGGGAATTTCTGGGATGCTTGTTATGTTCTATTCCTTTTTCCTTTTTTGTTTAGTAAACATTTTTTGTAACAATTTTCTATTTACAGTAAAATTGTGAACACAGCATTGAGAATTCTCACATATTCCATAGCAGTTTCCTTGTTTTAATATCTTATATTAATATATTAATTATGATATAATTATGAACAGATATTGATATATTATTATTAACTAAAATCCATACTTAACTCAGATTACCTTAGTATTTACCTAATTTTCCTTTTCTGTTCCACGATTCCATCAGGATGACATACGGCACAGCAGAAATTTATCATCAGATGGAAATGATATATAACAGGTAAGGCTGAAGTAGGCCTGGAAAATGCAGGTAAGTTGCATAAGCAGGTGACTCAGACTGATACCTGCTATATTGAATCTTCTCACTCTATTTACATCTATGGCTTAATATAGACCAATTGACTGAGAAGAAAATATCAGATCTATTTTATAGAAATTTCTGCATGATATTCTGGAAGTGGACAGCTGTAGCATTAAAGCCCCACTCAGATGTTACCCTGAAAGATAGGGGTGAAGGGAATTTTCCCAGTTGGCAAAGCTTCATGCTGTATGTTTTACTGTTTACTTAGTCTGGAATAAAAGATGTCCAGAGGTACAAATCTTTACTAATTTGTTATCACTTCTCAATGATTTGGCTGTATGGCCAGGGACTTTGAAAGAATGCAATTGGAAGATTGGTGACAATGAAAGATCACTCAGAATGGTCACAGAATGTGAAAGTATTTGTATGTCATATGAATGCTCATTAAAGGGCCACTGCAGAGAAGGTCCAATAATTATGTGTACAAAAAAACACATTCTGTGAATTTCTATTAGCCCTTTTTTTAGCCACCCAAATCCTTACTCAATAGGTTCCATAAACAGAGTGGCTATAGTGGCAGGGATAGAAGTTAACAAATAGGCTCAACAACTTATCTGGTTACTATGACTATTGATTACCTTACCTGTCAACATCAGAGAACAGTACTGAGCCCTAGACATGGCAACATTTCCTTGGGGGAGACCGGTTAGCCATGTGGTGGCAGCTTGATTATAATGGCCTTTATTCCATCAATGAGAAAGAAGTGGTTCATCCCCACTGGAAATGACATGTTATGAATATGGGTTTGCCTTCTCTGTCTAAAATACTTCTGTGAGCATCACAGTTCATGAATTTATTGGTTGCCTAATCATCCATAATAGTAATTGAAAATAGTATTGCTTTTGATGAAAGAAATCATTTCACTGCAAAATAACTGAAAATATGCTCATGCTCAAGTAATTCACTGTTTTACCACATACTGCATTACTCAGAAGTATCTGGCATAATACAATGATATAATAGTGTACTGTGGGGTTAAAACAACCAGAAATGTTGCAGTTCTATTTTACAGGATGTGCTATATGCTTTGAACGAGAAACCAGATGTCTTCATTTGCACAGGATGCCATAACAAAATTCCATAGATTGAGTGGCTTAAACAACAGAAATTTATTTTCTCATAATTCTGGAAGCTGTAAGTCCAAAGTTGACATTCCAGTAGAGTTCTGGTGAGGGTCTACTACTTAGTTTCCCAAAGGCTACCTTCTCACTGTGTCTTCACATGAACAAAGAGTGATCTCTGGTCTCTCTTCCTCTTTTATGAGAATACCTGTTCTATTGGTTCAGGGTTTCATTCTTATGACCACGTTTAACCTTAATCACCTCTTTAAAGGCCCTATCTCCAATACAATCAGATGGGGAGTTAGGGCTTCAACATATAAATTTTAAAGATACATAATTTAGTCCATAACACCCAGCGTGTGAATCAAGGAGTCTCATTCCATTGAATTCTAAGGTGAGACGATGACCTGATCATTTTGGGATCTTCATTCTACTGAACCAAGAGGCAAAGAAGGATTATTATATTGGCTGGGATGATTGATCCTGATAACCAAGTGGAATTGGGTTGCTGCTACATAATGGAGGCAGAGAGTACTATGTCTGGAACAGTGGAGATTCTCCTGTGCCTTTTTTTATATACAGTTATGCACCACACAACAACATTTCAGTCAATGATAGATCATGCATATGACAGTGGTTCCATAAAGTTATAATATCATGTCTTTACTACCCCTTTTCTATGGTTAGATGTGTTTAGATACACAAATACTTACCATTTTGTTACAACTGCCTGCATTGTATTCAATACAGTAGCATGCTGTACAGGTGTGTAGCCTAGGAGCAATAAGCTGTACTATGTAGCCTAGGTATGTGGTAGGCTTTACCATCTAGGTTTGTCTAAGTACACTCTATGATGCTTGCACAATGATAAAATCGCCTAATGACGCATTTCTCAGAATGTATCCCCATCATTAAGCAATGCATGACTGTACTTCCACCAAAATAAAAGTTAATGGGAAATTATAGTTACAGCAACAACAAAAAAAGGCAGGACCATTAAAGCTGCAGATTTTTCAGGGATGAAGGTTTGAATCATGCTACCAGATAAAGAACTCCAACCAGTTGAGGTCACCAGTGAAGACAAAGAAAATATGGAATGAGAAGTTAAAAATTCCACTATGGACTCATGACAAGGTACAGAAACATGGATTATAATAGCTATTCATATTTTTTCTTTCTTTTATATTTCCTCATACTATTTAATACAAATTTATTTGGTGATTAACTTTACGATCTTATCTTTTTATTATTAAAAGAATATTCAGCATTGTGACTGAATTTGTGAATAAATTAATATATCAGAGCTAGATTATGTGATTGTTTCCCCGAAGTAGATGCAAAAATTTTAGGGTCTCTCCATCTCCACACTTTGAAGAAAGGATGAGAATGTCTACTTTTGTACAGGGGATACTCTGTTCTTATCAGGCAGACACATACAGTGGTTGTGTTGTTTCATGAAAGTGTAGAAGTATGGTATAGAAGTATAGAAGGGTACGTATGCAACCTCTGCCTCCCAGGTTCAAGCAATTCTTGTGCTTCATCCTCCCAAGTAGCTGGTGTGCCACCACACCTGGCTAATTTTTGTATTTTTAGTAGAGACAGGGTTTTGTCATGTTGGCCAGGCTGGTCTCGAAGTCCTGGCCTCAAGTGATCTGCCCACTTCAGCCTCCAAAAGTGCTGGGATTACATGTGTAAGCCACCATGCTCGGCCTTAGCAATACACTTCCGTTATCTGCTAGTCTATTCTCTAACTCTGCTCATTACTCAACAGGTCACAGGGAAATTCTGTGGGTTCAGAAAGCTAACAGAAGGGCTAACTTGCCTTTTTATTTCAGTCTGCCATCCCATTTCTACCTTGGGATATGGGTTTCTCTTTCCCCAGTGCCACACATGTGCAGCCAATCCATCTGAATGGCTTCCAAGCCTTAAAACCCAGGGTCCTCTTCTTCATTTAAATCCCATCAGAGGCTCCTTAAAGATGGGCTGACTGAGTTTCATAATCCTATCATATGCCCTGGGTGAGTCTTAAAGCTCATGGACTCACTGGAGAAACCTGGAAGTAAAGACTGCAGCTCCTGAGACTTTGCTGAAATTGCTTATCAGCTTAAGGAGATTTTGGGCTGAGACAATGGGGTTTTCTAAATATACAATCATGTCATCTGCAAACAGAGACAATTTGACTTCTTCTTTTCCTAACTGAATACCCTTGATTTCTTTCTCTTGCCTAATTGCCCTAGCCAGAACTTCCAACACTATGTTGAATAGGAGTGGTGAGAGAGGGCATCCCTGTCTTGTGCCAGGTTTCAAAGGGAATTTTTCCAGTTTTTGCCCATTCAGTATGATATTGGCTGTGGGTTTGTCATAGATAGCTCTTATTATTTTGAGGTACGTTCCATCAATACCGAATTTATTGAGCGTTTTTAGCATGAAGGGCTGTTGAATTTTGTCAAAAGCCTTTTCTGCATCTATTGAGATAATCATGTGGTTCTTGTCTTTGGTTCTGTTTATATGCTGGATTATGTTTATTGATTTGCGAATGTTGAACCAGCCTTGCATCCCAGGGATGAAGCCCACTTGATCATGGTGGATAAGCTTTTGATGTGTTGCTGAACCCAGTTTGCCAGTATTTTATTGAGGATTTTTGCATCGATGTTCATCAGGGATATTGGTCTAAAATTCTCTTTTTTTGTTGTGTCTCTGCCAGGCTTTGGTATCAGAATGATGTTTGCCTCATAAAATGAGTTAGGGAGGATTCCCTCTTTTTCTATTGATTGGAATAGTTTCAGAAGGAATGGTACCAACTCCTCCTTGTACCTCTGGTAGAATTCAGCTGTGAATCCATCTGGTCCTGGACTTTTTTTGGTTGGTAGGCTATTAATTATTGCCTCAATTTCAGAGCCTACTATTGGATACAAAATTAATGTGCAAAAATCACAAGCATTCTTATACACCAGTAACAGACAAACAGAGAGCCAAATCAGGAATGAACTTCCATTCACAATTGCTTCAAAGAGAATAAAATACCTAGGAATCCAACTTACAAGGGATGTAAAGGACCTCTTCAAGGAGAACTACAAACCACTGCTCAGTGAAATAAAAGAGGACACAAACAAATGGAAGAACATACCATGCTCATGGATAGGAAGAATCAATATCGTGAAAATGGCCATACTGCCCAAGGTAATTGATAGATTCAATGCCATCCCCATCAAGCTACCAATGAGTTTCTTCACAGAATTGAAAAAAAACTGCTTTAAAGTTCATATGGAACCAAAAAAGAGCCCGCATCTCCAAGACAATCCTAAGTCAAAAGAACAAAGCTGGAGGCATCACGCTACCTGACTTCAAACTATACTACAAGGCTACAGTAACCAAAACAGCATGGTACTGGTACCAAAACAGAAATATAGACCAATGGAACAGAACAGAGTCCTCAGAAATAATACCACACATCTACAGCCATCTGATCTTTGACAAACCTGAGAGAAACAAGGAATGGGGAAAGGATTCCCTATTTAATAAATGGTGCTGGGAAAATTGGCTAGCCATAAGTAGAAAGCTGAAACTGGATCCTTTCCTTACTCCTTATACGAAAATTAATTCAAGATGGATTAGAGACTTAAATGTTAGACCTAATACCATAAAAATCCTAGAGGAAAACCTAGGTAGTACCATTCAGGACATAGGCATGGGCAAAGACTTCATGTCTAAAACACCAAAAGCAACGGCAGCAAAAGCCAAAATTGACAAATGGGATCTCATTAAGCTAAAGAGCTTCTGCACAGCAAAAGAAACTACCATCAGAGTGAACAGGCAACCTACAGAATGGGAGAAAATGTTTGCAATCTACTCATCTGACAAAGGGCTAATATCCAGAACCTACAAAGAACTCAAACAAATTTACAAGAAAAAAACAAACAACCCCATCAAAAAGTGGGCAAAGGATATGAACAGACATTTCTCAAAAGAAGACATTCATACAGCCAACAGACACATGAAAAAATGCTCATCATCACTGGCCATCAGAGAAATGCAAATCAAAAGCACAATGAGATACCATCTCACACCAGTTAGAATGGCGATCATTAAAAAGTCAGGAAACAACAGGTGCTGGAGAGGATGTGGAGAAATAGGAACACTTTTACACTGTTGGTGGGATTGTAAACTAGTTCAACCATTATGGAAAACAGTATGGCGATTCCTCAAGGATCTAGAACTAGATGTACCATATGACCCAGCCATCCCATTACTGGGTATATACCCAAAGGATTATAAATTATGCTGCTATAAAGATACATGCACACGTATGTTTATTGCGGCACTATTCACAATAGCAAAGACTTGGAATCAACCCAAATGTCCATCAGTGACAGATTGGATTAAGAAAATGTGGCACATATACACCATGGAATACTATGCAGCCATCAAAAAGGATGAGTTTGTGTCCTTTGTAGGGACATGGATGCAGCTGGAAACCATCATTCTTAGCAAACTATCACAAGAACAGAAAACCAAACACCGCATGTTCTCACTCATAGGTGGGAACTGAACAATGAGATCACTCGGACTCAGGAAGGGGAACATCACACACCGGGGCCTATCATGGGGAGGGGGGAGGAGGGAGGGGGGAGGGATTGCATTGGGAGTTATACCTGATGTAAATGACGAGTTGATGGGTGCAGCACACCAACATGGCACAAGTATACATATGTAACAAACCTGCACGTTATGCACATGTACCCTACAACTTAAAGTATAATAATAATAAATAAATTTAAAAAAAAAATAAATAAAATAAAATAAAACACTGAAAAAAAGAAAAAAAAAAAAAAAAGACTGCAGCTCCAAATAATCTCCAGAGTAGGGCGGCATAGAGAGGTATGAAGAGCCTTAGTCCAGGAGGTGGCGGTGGGGTGTGGGGAAGGAGATCCAGTCCTCATCCGGAACTGTCACTCAGTTCATCTATGACTTTTAATGGGTCACTTACTTACTCTAATCCTTCTGTTTCCCATTTGTCCACTGATGGGATTAAACTAGATGATCTCTAAGCACCTCTTCTCACCCCTGCTTCTTACTGGCTTTACTAACTTGGTTATAAGGATTTGACTGGAGAAAATCTGAATCTAAGAACAGGGTCAGAAAATATTAATTTAGACATTAAAATTCCCTAAAGGCCTTATTTGCTTGAGGAACTTACATCTTTGTGCCATGTTGCTGAGATGATTGGTGAGCATATGCCCTCCAAGGAGTCTGCTGTTACTTGAATCTCAGCAAGTAATCTTGATAACTGATAAAAGAAAAGTGTCCATCTTGTATGAAGAAAAAAAAGAAGAAAGACTGGAACGGTAGCAAAATTTATAACATCTGGTAGAGAAAGGTTAGTTTTAGTCAACATTGTTGGAGGCTGGAAAAGAATCTTACAAAGGGAAAACTTGGGTTGGCAAAGTAGCTACCCTCCCAGGGCTGATGTCTGGTCCCAAGTGGTCTTATCAAAACAAGAAGATATGTGTACGACTTTTAGGCTACCATGCTTCTCAATGGGAAGGGAGGAGTAGGCATCTAGCACCTGCCAAATTAGCCTGTCTCCCGGAGCCTAATCTCTGAGTGGGATGAATTTGCATTGTGCCCCCTACATGCACATTTGTGCATGTGCACGTACACATGAATACACATATCCACATATGTTTTCACACACATAGGCACACAACCACACCTGTAACCCGCACAGGGCCTGGCAGAACAAGAGCATGTTGAAAGAAGTAAGCAAATAAACAATGGAATGAGTCATCTCTAGGACAATAACATTGTCTGAATTGGAAAAGTAGCTGAGAACCAGCTTCTGGACATCCCCTAACCACTCCAGTGAGTCACTGCATAGCAGACCCTGCCAAATGCAGCAGGAGTTTTCTCTCCTCTCCTAGAAAGTCCTTGCCAGTAGAATTGTCCAGGGCAAATGAGCTGAGTGGGAGAGGAGACACTTTTGAAGAGTGACAGTTTGAACAAGAGAAGAGAGGGAAAGGAGCAATGAGGACAAAGAAGGCAGTAGCAGCTAGCTGGCATGATATTGGAGTTGGTGGACCTAAGAGCAGAGTGGAATTGGAAAGAAGCTTGGGTAGGACATGAAGGGATTTTACCACTTGAGGTGGCCTTAGGCCAAAATAAAAGCAAATCATATTCTTGAAAATGTCACATACCACGGAAGAGAGAAGGGCTCAGGAGAAATCATTCCAACAAATACTTTTAAATTGCCCAATTTCTAGTTATCAGTTTCATTCACAGGCATTATCCCATGCATGTGTTCTCTCCCTCCAGCTTGCTTTCCCTGATATCCTAGTCCTCTGCAACAGGCACTGATAACAGTTATTGAGTGCTTACCATGGGCCAGACCCTTTCCTGAGCACTTTACACACATTCACTCATGTATTCCTCATTTTCATAGGCCTAGGATACAGGTGTTACTATTATCATTGTCCTGCCTCACAAACAAAGGAGCTGAGATGAAGTTTGCTTAGTGAAGTTATCCAAGATAACACTTAGCAAGTAGCAGAACTAAAACTTGATCCCAGGCAGTCTGACTCCGGAGAGAAAAATCTTAATCATTATATCAAACTGCCTTTTGTACTGACTTCAATGACTAGAACTCTTTAGAAAGACCAGTTCTCGTCATGGAAAAGCAGAAACCAACCACATGCATAATATCAAATGAATGCATCTAAGGTGGTACATTTCATGGGTTCTTGAAACTAACTCAAGAAATTACTAAACCCCTCTACTCATTTCATATCCTCTTTTGTGACAGTCAGTTTGCTTCCTGCTTTTTTTATGCAGCCATCTGCATTTAGAGAATATATTCTTCCTATTTTACTCCCCTCTTTTGCCAGAGCCTGGCAGTGGGTTGGGTACTAGCATTGCCCAACATGATTGTCAGGTTATTCAGCTCTTCTCTAGTGCTTCCCCTTACCTGTAGTAACTTTGTTTCCTGAGACTAGCTCTGAGGTGTGTGGGGATCAGGTGAGAGAGTTAAGCTAAACTTTTCATGGTTGAATAATGACTGGGAGAAAATGGGAAGATAGATGAAGTGCTAGTAGGTCTGGCAGCCAGAGCTGGATGGGCAGGAAGCAAAGAGAAGAGTAACAGAGAAAGGCAGAGTGCTCACTACCAGTGAATGCCCACTATGAGCAAAGCACTCTGCTGGTGAAGAGGTTTCCTTTCAGCATCCTAAGGAGGTAAGTCATGACCCAGGGATCTATTCTCTAGAGTTGTCAAGCAACAAATCACCACTGGTGGATATGTTTGCCTCCTCCACTAAACTGGTATGTCAGTGGTGGGCACTGAGTCTTGTACTTCTACGCATTCGTTACAGTCCCCAAGAGTAAGAACTCTGTGTAGTAAATATGTTTCTCAACCATCCAGCTGCTTCCATACATTCTTTAGAACTCTTCTCCTTTTCAACGTCTTTCAAGATTGATTCATCATCATAAATGCGATTGTGAGGTCCCTGCGGTTATCAACCTTGTTGACAATTGCTATTAGGATTAAGTATTACAATAATAACTCTGAAAATTATCATTAGAACTTCTCATGACAAATACATGATTATAATTGGGCTCATAGAAGCTTGTAATGCTGAAGGAGAAGTTTCCTCTACAAAGCTTTGTGAGATCTAGAATGTCAGGAGGAAATACTACCTAAGGTAATTTAAACACGCAGAGATAGTGAAACTGGGGATTTGGCTTGTCAAGTCTACCCAGAGGGTGCTTTGCAGTTAATGCCAGTCACTGGAAACTGTGCAGAGGTCAGTCAAAAGACTGATGAATGTAGCTGAGTGGCCTTTCAGAAACAATTCTTTGGGCTGAGCATATCTGGGCTGTTGCTAGATGCCAAGCTGCCAACTCTATCCTCTTGCTGATCATTGGCCTCAGGAGCTAAGCACAAGACTCAATCATGTATTACCGGACTTTGTAAATAGCATACTTCTTTTCAGGAAAAAAGATGTCTCCATGGGGCTGTGAACCCTGGTTCCCATCAGCCAGGACTCTCTTCTCATCACCCTGTGCACTTCACCTCAACCAAGAAGTGTGTAGTATCCACATGCATCATGGTTTCTTGAGGATGCCAGGATTTGGGTGGAGAGAGGAGAGAAGCAGCACTAGGTTTTTCTTGTTAAAAGGCTATATCACTAGCTCCTATTAAATCCCGCTTCACAGCAGTCCTGACTTCCAGCTTACCCAGCCTTAGCGCCTCCTGTGAGACCCTGTCTTTCTTCTTTAATTAGATGGAGACATCTGGTGTTTTGTTAGCTACCTCCACAGGGTTATAAACATAGCCATGAGCATTACTCCTGTCAATAGGGTACAGATAGGAGTTTTTCATAATAGGAATTTCTGACACTAAGGAAGAATTCTCTTTCCTCATTAAAATACAGTGTAAAAGCTCAGCAAACAAGTCATATTATATTATTGTGAATAAATGTCACAATAGTAATAGAAAACATATGCTAATTAGCACAAAGCAAAGAGAGTTATCAAGTCTAACTAGATTGAGAAGGACTGGTTTCATGAATGACAGGGAAGGGCATATTGGCTTGATCAATGAACATATGTAAAGTTTTAGCCAACAATTATAGGATACAGATTTTTCTCGTCCATGAAAAATGTACCGAAAAACAATGATCATGATCTAGGCTGTAATTAAAGTGTTACTAAACTTCAAAAACTTAGGTATCATTCATACAGATTGATCTCTTATTACCACAAAACTAGGTAAGAAGCTAATAATAAAAGTGATAAATAGAAATGACCATATTTTTAAAAATTAAACACACACTTCTAAATAACTTATGATTTAAATCAGAAATCACAATGGAAATATAAAATTACCAGAACTTAATGACAGAAGTACATATGAGACCTTCATGACACAGCCAAGTCAGTACATTTATTTTTAACAGCATTGTGAGGTAAATTAACACACAATAAACTATGCATGTTTAAAGCATACAGTATTACGCTTTTTGACGTTTGTATATATCCTTGAAACCATCATTACAATCAAGAGAATTAACACTTCTACTACACTCTAAAGTTTCCTTGTGCCCCTTCATAATTCCTCTTTCCCTAGGTCCCTCCTCACCTTCCATCCCTAGGTAATACTTAACATAATGTGTCATTAACAGATTAGTTTGCATTTTATAAAATTCTATTTAATTGTAATTTAGAGTGACCAACCATTCAGGTTTTCCTGGGACTGAGGAATTTCCCAGGATGTGGGACTTATATCCATGCTAATAGATGTGTAATTATATATTATTGTGGTTTATTTGGCATCTTCATAATGAGTAATGATATTCATTTTTATATTTGTTTATGATTTGCATATCTTCTTTGGTGAAGTGTCTCTTCGAATATTTTGCTTATTTTTAATTGAATGTTTGCCTTCTCATTGTGGAGTGTTATGAGTTATTTATATGATCCATATAAAGTGCTTAATGATTTGCAATTATTTTCTTCTGGTGTATGCCCTGTATTTCATTCTCTTAACAGTGTATTTTGAAGAGCAGAGATTTTAATTTTCATAAAACCTATTTTTTTCTTTTTTATCATGGTTTTATTGTCATGTATAAGAAATCCATAGATTATAAACATTTTCTTCTGTTTTCTATTAGAAATATTATAGTTTGGGGTTTTACATTTTAGTCTCTTATCTATTTAAAGACAATCTTTATACTTGGTATGAGATATAGATCAAAGTTCATACCTCATATGGATATGATTGGTATATAGATAGCCAATTTTAAAAGCAAAATTTGTTGAAAAGGCTATATTTCCTCCACTCCTATGCCTTTGTAGCTTTGTTGCAAATCAGTTGTTCATGTATGTAAGGGTCTATTTCTGGATTTTATTCTGTTCCATTGACCTATTTGTCTATCTTGATGCTGATATAACACAATCTTGATTACTGTAGCTTTATAATAAGTCTTGGGATTAGAAAATGTAAGTCTTCCAAACTTGTTCTTTCTTTCCAAATTTATTTTGGTGATTCCAGGTAATTTGTATTTCCATATGTACTTTATAATTAACTTGTGAAGTCTGCAAAAAAATCCTTGTGTTTAGACAAAAGAAATAATGTGTTTCTATTATTTAGATCTTTCTTTCATTTATCTTAACAGTGCTTTAGAATTTTCAGTTAATATGTCTTGTTCACATTGCATTGGATTTATCCCTAAGCATTTCATAATTTGATACTATTGGAATTGGTATTGTTTTATGCCTTTCAATTCCAGATGGTTTATTGCTAGTATATAGAAACAAAAGTTATCTTTAAAAATAGATGACTTTTATTTCTCTTTCTTGCCTAATTGGCCTGTCTAGAACCTCCAGTACACTGTCAAATAGAAATGGTGAGAGTGGACATCGTTGCCTTCTTTCTAATTTCAGAAAAAAAAAAAACACTCGTCTTTCATCATTACATAAACTATTAGCCATGGATTTCTCATAGATATTCTTTATCAGGCTGAGGGAGTCCCCTTCTATTACTAATAATAATTTGTAGAATGTTTTTGTAGGGAAATAGTTTTGGATTTCTCAATTGCTTTATTTTTGTCTATTGAGAAGATCATAATTTTATCTTTTAGTTTGTTAATATAGAGAATTATAATGACTGATTTTTCAAATGTTAAATCAAACTTGCATTCTCAATATAAAATCATTTTGGTCAAGATATATTATCATTTGTGTATGTCGTTGCAGTTAATTTGTTAAAACATTGTTCAAAATTGTTGCATCTATGTTAAGGGATATATGTCTGTAACTTTCTTTTCTTGTAATGTCTTTTTAACTACTTTGAGGAAGGATAGCCTCATAAAATGAGATGTGAAGTATTCTTTCCTCTTCATTTTTTTGTTAAGACTTTGTGTGGAATTGGTATTATTTCTTCAACAAATATTTGACAACATTCACAAATAACACCATCTGTGCCTGAAATTTTCTTTGTGTGAAGGTTTTTCACTATAAATATGATGACTTTAACAGGTATAGAGTTATTTAAGTTATTTATTTTTTCTTGGATGAATTTTGATAGTTTATATCCTTTAAAGAATTTGTCCATTTCATGTAAGCTATCAATTTTATTGTCATAAAGTGTTTCATAATATTTGATTTTGTTTCTTTTCTTTTACATTCTAATATATATAGAATCTGTAGTCAATTTCCTTTCCCATTCTGGCGTTAATAATTTTTGTCATCTCTCTTTTGTTTCTGATCGGCATGGGAAGAGGTTTATTGATTTTATTAATCTCTTTTTTTTTAACAAATGTATTATCATTTAATATATGAAACTGGAGTTTAGCATTGTTAATTGCTGGATAACTAAAACTTGGCAAAAGTGGAATTTGTTCTTTTTTTATTATTTTTATACTTTAAGTTCTAGGGTATATGCGCATAATGTGCAGGTTTTTTACATATGTATACTTGTTCCATGTTGGTGTGCTGCACCCATCAACTCGTCAGCACCCATCAACTCGTCATTTACATCAGGTATAACTCCCAATGCAATCCCTCCCCCCTCCCCCCTCCCCGTGATAGGCCCCGGTGTGTGATGTTCCCCTTCCCGAGTCCAAGTGATCTCATTGTTCAGTTCCCACCTATGAGTGAGAACATGCGGTGTTCGGTTTTCTGTTCTTGCGATAGTTTGCTGAGAATGATGGTTTCCAGCTGCATCCATGTCCCTACAAAGGACACAAACTCATCCTTTTTTATAGCTGCATAGTATTCCGTGGTGTATATGTGCCACTTTGTCTTCATAGAATTTCTCTGCTGTTTATCTGCTTCCATTTTATTGATTTGTGCTCTTATTTTATTATTTCTCCATCTTATAATTATTACTATTTGTGTTTCTCTATTTTTCAAAGTGAAACCTTAAGGCATTAATTTGAGACTATTTTTTTACTATAGGCATTCACTGTTATAAGTTTCTTTCCTAGTGCTGCTTTAATTGCATCCCATAAATTTTGATGTATCATGCTTTCATTTCGTTAAAAAGTTTCTAATTTCCCTTTTCATTTCTTCTATGACTTATTAGTTATTTAACGGTGTGCTTTTAGTTTCTAAATTCTTGGCAATTTTTCAAATATATTTCTGTTATTATTTCTAGTTTAATTCAATTTTGGTCAGAGACCATACTTTGTATGATGTGGATTCTATTAAATTAATTGATACATGTGGTATTATCCAGAATATTATCTATATTGATAAATACTCCATGTATACTGTTAAAAAATCTATTATTTTTTAGCAATAGACATCATACTTAATAGAGAGAAATAAGAAGCTTTCTGTCAACAATTAGGAAAAAGGCAAGAATGCCCCCTCCTGCCACTCTTATTCAGCATCAGGCTGGAAGCCCTAGGTAATTCAGTAGAGCAAGAAAGGGGAAAAAAGGGATATAAAGATTGGGAAGGAATAAATAAAACTGTTCATGAATGACAGAATGGTGCATGTAGAAAATCTCAAAGAATCAACAAAAAGCTTTTGAAAGTAATAGGTGATTATTGCAAGATTGCAGAATATGTACCAAAGTCAATTTATTTTCTATATACTAGCAGTGAACAATTAGAATTTGAAATTCAAAACACAACACTATTTACATTTCAACCAAAATATTAAATACTGAGGCATAAATCTAACAAAATACACAAAATATCTATAGAAGGAAAACTATAAAATTCTGAAAAAGAAATCAAAGAAGATCTAAATATATTGAGAGAATTTCCGGTTTATTGATAGAAAGACTCAATATAGTTATAATGTCAGCTCTCCCCAACTTGATATAGAGTCAATGCAATCTCAGTTCAAATCTCAGCAAGTTATTTCTATATAGGGACAAACTGATTCTAAAGTGTAAATGGAAAAGCAAAATAACCAGGATCATCAACACAACACTGAAGAAGAACAAATTCAGAGGACTGATACTATCTGACTTCAGGTATTACTATAAAGCTACATTAGTCACAGCAGTGTGGTATTAGTAAAAGAATAAATAAATAGATTAATAGAACAAAATAGCTCAGAAATAGACCCGCACATATGTAGTTAATTGATCTTTGACAAAGGAGGAAAGGCAATTCAATGGAAGAAATAATGACCTTTTCAACAAATGATGCTGGAACAAGTGGTCATCCATGTGCAAAAAAAACCACCATGAATCTAGACACAGATCTTATATGTTTCACAAAAGCTAACTCCAAATGGATCATAGACCTAAATGTAAAATACAAAATTATAAAACTTCTAGAAGATGTCATAAGAGACCAGGAGAACATGGATTTGGTGATGTATCTTAATCATAGGAATTGAGAAAACTATATATGTTTGTCAAAACTCATCAAATTATATACTTAAAATAGGTAAACCCTATTGGATATAACTTATACATCAGTAAACTGATTTATTAAAACAAGTTATATGAGCTATAGTAAATCAGACACAAGGCACAAGGACAGAAAAATAGACAAATGTAGCAGAAATAGAAAGTCTGAAAGCAGACCCGTACATATTTGGAGAATTTATTTCTGACAGTGCTGGAATATAGAATTTTTTTTCAGTATGAATATGGCTATATCAAATATCTATGTGGAAAAAAATAAAATTTGATTCCTAACTAAAAAAAGATCCCAGGTATATTATAAATCTAAACGAGAATAGTAAAACGATAAACCTACTAGAAGAATGCATAGGAGATATCTTTTTGGCTTTGGAGTAGAAGATTTTATAGGCAAAAAGTAAAAGATTTGTAAACTGAACAACATTAATAACTGGGCTTGTGTTCATCAAGAAAACCATTAAGAGAATGTAAATGCAATCCACAGGTTGCTGCCATAGTGAAGCTATTCAGAATTTCCCACGAGACATTGTTGAGTCACCCTCATGCTCTTTATTATAGATTCCCTAAAAGGGGGACAGTTGGTGAAAGAGTCCAGCCTTTAGACTTTTTTAAGCCTGTGCTGGATGTGGGGACCCTCAGAGGATGACAAACAAATGTTCTTTGTCTTTAAAGCACAGTGCCAGCTCACACCTCCCATATTTGAAGGGTCAAGATCTAACGTATGAGATGCAATTTGGGAAAGGGATTGGGGAAAGGTACAATGTTTATATCATGAGATTTTTGTGGGCTGGGTTAGTTAAATTTCCATTCCCTTGTGTGCCCCTGTCCCACTGTTTTGTAGCAGATCCATACACTGTTGGTGTTCATTTCATCTCAACTTACCAAACAACAAAGATATTGTAAGGGGGCATATTTTGTGCTAAGTCCATAAACATGGCCAGTAATTTACAACAAGTTAGCATTTCAATTTGTGCCAGGTAATAATAACAGTGCATTTTGAAAGATGAATTTGGAGGAAATATAACAAGGCCAAGGAAAATCTTTCTAGGTAACAATGGGTTATCATAGTAATCCAGAGTCTTGTCAGGAAAACAGTCTCAGGATAAAGATGAAGCCAAATCTACAGATTCAATGCTTTTCTTATCAAACTACCGAGGTCATTTTTCACAGAATTAGAAAATTATTCTAAAATTCTTTGAAAGGAGCCAAAATTGTCAGTGCAACAACAAAAAAATCTGGAAGCATCACATTTCCTGACTTTAAACCATATAATAAGGCTACAGTAATCAAAACACATGGCACCAGTACCAAAATAGGTTTATAGATGAGTGGAATCGAATAGAGAACTCAGAAATACAGGCACACACCTAAACCAAACTTATCTTCAGCAAAGTTGACAAAAATAAGCAACGGGGAAGGAACTCCCTATTCATAAAACGGTGCTGGTATAACTGTCTAATGAAGGATGAAGAACGAAACTGGACCCCTACCTATTACCATACACAAAAATTAACTCAAGATAGATCAGAGACTTATTTTACCTTTATGTAAGAATTCAAACTATAAGAATCTTAAAACAAAATATAGGAAATACCCTTCTGGACATTGGCCTTGGCAAAGAATTTATGACAAAATCCTCAAAAGCAATTACAACAAAAGCAAAAATTCACAAGTGGGACCTAGTTTAACTGAAAAACTTCTGCACAGCAAAAGAAACTATTAACAGAGTAAACAGACATCTTACAGAATGGGAGAAGATATTTGCAAACTATGCATCTTAAATTTGTCCTGCCACTGTAGAAAGCAGTTTGGAGATGTCTCAAAGAACTTAAAAAAGGACTACCATTCAACCCAGCAATCCCATTTCTGGGTATATACCCAAAGGAAAACAAATCATTCTACCAAAAAGACACATGCACTCAGATATTCACAGCACTATTCACAATAGCAAAATCATGGAGTCAACCTAGGTGCCCATCAACAGTGGACTGGATAAAGAAAATGTGGTACATATACATCATGGAATACTACACAGCCATAAAAAGAATGAAATCATGTCCTTTGCAGCAACAAGGATATATTTGGAGGCCATTATCTTAAAAAAATTAACACAGAAACAGAAAACCAAATACCACATGTACTCACTTATAAGTGGGAGCTAAACATAAGATACACAGGGACATAAAGATAGGAACAATAGACACTGGGGACTACAAAAGGGGGAAGGGAGGGAGCAGGTCAAAGGTTAGAAAACTACCTATTAGGTACTATGCTTTTTACCTGCGTGACGGGTTCAATCGTACCCCAAACCTCAGCTTCACGCAATATACTCATGTAGCAAACATGCACATGAACCCCTTGAATTTGAAATAAACATTGAACCTAAAAAAAAAAAAACAAGAAAACCCTCACATGTGTGACTATAAAACCCTTTCTAAAGACATCAGAAAATTTAAGGTAGAGATTCATAGATCTCTCAGAAAAAAAAAATGCTTTCTTAGAATCTTAAAGTATTTATACAATATGAATGTTTCTTGAACAGTAGGATTTTTCAGAATTTGGGGGACATAATCATGCCACGACTGCCACACAAGAAGCCCAAGTTAAGGAGGGACTTATCTCTTAAAGAGACCAGAGGGTTTGACATTTGTCTAAAGGAGCTGATTATACACTGACCCGTAAAACTCTATAACATTTTTAAAGTAATTATACCAGCATGCACTGAAAGGGGTAGACAGAATGTAAAATAAAAGGAGATCTTTGGACCCACCCCAAATTCTACAGTCAGGAAGCAGCCTGAAGAAACTACTGAGCTGCAAACACAGGCTACTTTTTATGGAAAATAAATATTCTGAATACAGAATAAAAAATAAGGATGGCAGAGCTAAGAGACAGGGAAAATCACAAGTAGGGAGGAGGACTTGTCCATAACAAAAGATGTGTCAACGCATGCCCAACTGGCTTGAGAATTGCTATGGAGCAGTAAAACTTATATGCCTCCCATTTTCCCCCCTTCCTGAACAGGAGTGTCTGTTGTAGATATCCTATGCTGTTCCTACCATTATATCATGTGGGATAGATAACTTGTCACTTTAGTTCACAGGCCTTCAGATGAAGAAGAATCATACTCAGGAAATTGAACACGGAGAGTCTTATTCACATCTAAACCTAGTTTAGATGACAAGATACTGGACCTGATGCCATAGTGCAGAGGGACTTTGGGTGGGGTGAGGGTGAGGGTTCTTGGGAGAGGTAGAGTGTGTTTTGCTTATGGGAGGAATATAAATAATGTGTGGCCAGAGGGTGAATTATGGTGGTTTTGAAATGTGGTAGCAAATCCTTTGACACTCTTCCCATCAGTAGGAGCTAACTCTCCTCCCCATGAATCTGAGCAGGCTTGGTATTGCTTTGATTAGTAGAAAGTGGAGGTGATGCTATGTTACTTCTAAGACTAGGTCATAGGAGAAAATGCAAGCTTCTGCCTTGTGCTGCTGCAATACTCAGTTTTGATGTCCAAGGACAGCAGATAAGAAATCCAACAATCCTAAAGTCTCTCAGTTGTGAGAATGTCCAAACCACATAAAAAGGCCATGTGTAAGTGCTCTGGATAACAGATTAAGTGGAGCCAAACCTTTAGACATCCCATACCTCATGACAGACATGTGAGTGAAGAAGCCTCAGATGATTCCAGCCACTCAAGTGTTCCCAGCGGAGGGACTAGATATTGGGTATTGGAGATAGTCATCCCCACTGTGTCGTATCTAAATTTCTGACCCACAAAATCAGTGACCATAATCAATTGGCTTTTGTTTTATGCTTTTACATTTGAGGAGATTTGTTACACAGCAATTAATATCTGACTATTCTTCTTATCCAGAATATATAAATAATGCAAAAATTATTAATGAAAAAAGCCAGAAAGCACAAGAGAAAAATGAACAAGAGAATGCAAACAAGCACTATCCAAAGGAGGATATCAAAATGGCCAACACGCAAATGAAAAGGTGCTCAACCTTATTAGTCATCAGGGAAATGCAAATTAAAACATAATGAGATACTACTTCACACCCACCAGAGTGGTTAAAAATAAAAATACAGACAACAAATGTATGTACAGCTAAGAGGACTCTTATAAACTGCTGGTGAGATTATAAGTTGATTCAAGCACTTTAGAAAAATTGTTTGGCAGTAATTTCTCCAGTTAAAAATATGCATATCCTAGGAACAGCAACGTCATTCTGAGGTTTATATTTAACATCCATCCATGCACATGTGCACTAAAAGACTTGTACACAAATGTTCATAGCAGCACTATTCATTAAAGTCAAAGACTGAAAACATCCCCCATGTCCATCAAGAAGAGATTGGATAAGTTAAGCTGGGGCATATTAGTAAGATGGAATACCATGCATCAATTAAATGAATGATCTACAGCTATATGTAAAAACATAGATGGATCTCAAAACATAAACTTTAGTAAGAAAAGTCAAATGTAAACAAGACATTCTGTATAGTTTGACATATATTATATGTGTGTGTGTGTGTGTGTGTGTGTGTGTGTGTGTGTGTGTGTATAATCACAAAACAGGAAAAAAGCAATCAGTAGTATTATAGGACATAATAGCATTTTCTTTGCAGATGGAAAGAGGAAGTACTAATTGTAAAGGAGCATGAGGGAATTCTGGGTTTGTGGAAATATTGTTTCTTAATCTAAGGGGTTGTTACATTGGTGTATTAACTCTGTAATAATTTATTGAGCAACAGGTATGCAATTTTTGTATGTGGGTTATACTTCAATAAAGGAAAATGGAAAAAAAGACTATGGAAATTTAGATTTGACCCATTAAATAAAGTTGAGACAGAAAGAGGGGAGGTTGTGAATTCATTCCATGAATACCAGCCACCAGGCTAAGAAGAGTGCTTTGAGGGATGAGGTTGAATGAGATCCATCCCATCAGATACAAAGTTCTCACATATATGAAGATTTCCCAACAGACTGGCAAAAAGGGAAAATTGCGGGCAATAAAGAAACATTAATAAAATGACAAATTTACAAATGCACAGGTAAATAGAATATATTTAAAAATTTGTTGGAGTGGTGAAGTGGGGTTTATTTGTTTCTGTTAAAGAAGAGAGAGAAAAAGAAAAGGTGGAAAATTGTCCGTCATGGAATATATACCTCCCCTATGATACTCAAGACATACAATAAAATTTACCATATGTGACATGAGCAGCTATCTTCTGAAGCAAAAGGAATCACAGGAATTATATTATCAGAACATTAGGGGGCTAAAGTCAAAGGAAGTAAGAACCTGAAACTCCCAGAATTTAGGGGGCCTGAGTAGGAATTGGGGCAGTTACTGAGCTTGCAGTTTTGCTAGTTGTTTGGTAAGTATCACCCATCACATGCGTGACTCATAGCGTCAAACTATGAGATAAGTTATGCGAAAAAGTTTCACTATTCTTTCACCTGTTCGGCAAATATTTTGTGTGTGTTTACTACATGCTAGGGACTATTGGAGGCCCTGTGAAGGAAGATGAGTCCTTTTTCATAGATTCATAAACTAGATGGAGAGACACAGGAGGAGACCAACAAGTACGGCACAGAACAACCAGGGATAGAAGTGGACTCTGAGCAGTCTTCTCTCAGACTCAGAATGTTTAGCTGGAAGCAAGGCAGGGCATTGACCATCAAGACCATACTGTTAGGAACTGTGCAGTGTCTGGAATTTTACCCTACTCACTAGTTAACAAGTTTTTCTGCCACAGTCTCACAGATGAGTCTGTGTCACAGAAAAGGGAAATTATTACTGAGGATACAACAAGAAGCATGAACTTCAAGGTTTTGTAAATTTACCTCATCCCTCCCCTGCTTGTCCCATGTGACATGGCATGATTCAGGTGCATATTGTGCATGTATGGGCTTATTGTCACAGCTGAGGAACACCAAAGTTATCTAACCTTAATCTTCTATAATGGACTGTAAGCAAACCTCCCTGACCCTGTCCTAGAGGAAGACACTATCTATTGGACTGGAGAATAAGCAAACCTTCCCTTTCCTCTGGAGAAAAACCATCTCTATCTTCCAAGGCTGTTCACTATACAAACAGCCTTGAAAAGACATTCGGGAACAGGAGGGCAGTTAGTTAGTTACCTTCCAAAATGTGCAGAAACACAACCACCCATGTAAAATTTTCTCCCAAGACTACAGTAAGAGGCTCAAGGGCTTGAAGGTTACATCCTGGAAGGAGAGGGGAAGGGAAACATTGAGAGAATTGTAATCATGGAAGAGATTTTGACTTCTTTGGTCAGCTCATTTTTTTGTTGTTGTTTTGTGTGTGTGTGTGTGTGTGTGTGTGTGTGTGTGTGTAAAGAGACTTTAGATTTAGAACATTTTTAGATTCACAGAAATATTGTGAAGATAGGAAAGAGAGTTCCCCGATACTCCCTAATCCAATTTCCCTTATTATTATTTTACATGGGTGTGGTACATTTGTTACAATATTGATACATTATTATTAACTAAAGTCTGTAATCTATCCAGATTTCTTTAGTCTTTCCCTAATGTCCTTTTTGTTGTTGTTGTTTTGGTATCCCATCCAAAATACCACACTATATTTGTTGTCATATCTCCGTAGGATATTATTGGCTGTGATAGTTTCTCAGACTTTCTTTGTATTTTATGACCTTGACAATATTTAGGACTACTGGTTAGGTACTTTGTATAATGCCTATCTACTGAGATTTGTTGGGTGTTTTTCTCATGGTTAGATTGGGGTTTTGCACTTTTGGTAGAAAACCACAAAAATAAAGTTCAATTTTTATAATATCAGGGGCATATGCTATCAATATGACTTATCACTGACGTTGACTTTGATCACTTGGCTGAGATAGTGTTTGTCAGGTTTCTCCACCATGAAGCTCTTTGTTCCCTCTCTTTTATACTGCACTCTTTGAAAGGAAATAGCTGTGCATGGTGACTTCTATTCCTCTATTCCACACTTAAGAGATGGGAATTTATGTTCCCTTCCTTGAGGTGGAAGTATTTATATAAACTATTTATAATTATTCTACAAGGGGTATTTGTCTCTTTACCCCATTTATTTATTCAATCATTTATTTATATCCATAAGAACTCATGGAAATTTATTTTATACTTGAGGTTATAATCCAGTACTACTTTATTTTGTTGCTCAAATTGATTCAGCTTTGGCCATTGGGAGTTCTTTCTGTTGGCTCCTTGGTCCCTTTGACATATCTCCATCAATGTAGGGTTTTTAAATTACTTTATAACTTTCTGGCACCAAAAGATGCTTTGGCTCATTTTGTGTATTTCTTGCCTCAATCCTAGAATCATTTCTCCAAAGACACTTGGTTAATTTACTGGAAAATGGTTTTAGAAACCTAAATCTGACTGCTAGAAGTGCTCTTTGCTCCTGGGAATTCGTTGTTTCTAGGCCCTTTCAGCTGACAGAACAAGGAGATATGTGTGTTTACTAACCTGTATATGTACACATGTCTATAAATATGTAATACATGAAAAATCTGTATCCATATTAACCTGAGCATGATTTCAAACTAATGTATTCAACTCTAATTCATTGTCACAAGAATTATGGTAACCTTCTCCTCTTGCTTATCTATAACGTCCCATTCAATCAGTGAAAAATATGGCTGTCCCATCTACCATTCATTTACTTAACTGTTCAATTCCAGCATACATGTATAGCAGCATCAGAATTGCTAATCTGTAACTCCAGGGGAAATAACTTTACCAACTAGAGTACTGTGCTTATGTGCAGTTTATTTTGCCTTTAATTTTACAGTCTGCTCTCATTTCCAGAGTTATTTTGGTCAGCACCTTTTCCCCCAGCCTCTTCACTAAGATTATTTCATACACTTAGAATACAGTTGGATTTTATTGTTATAGCATGTATTCCTTCTTGGGAATCACCTGACAGCCTAAATGACTCTTTAAAAATTTGTGTAAATTGAGGTTTATATTTTGTGCTGTAAAGTTCTATGGGCTTTAAAAAATGCATAATGTCATGAATCTACCATTAAAGTATAATACAGAATATTTTTACCACCCTAAAATTCCCCTGTGTTTCAGCTGCTCTATCTCCTTCCATCCTCCAAACCCCTGGCAACCACTGATATTTTTGTTATCTCTGTAATTGTACCTTTTCCAGAATTTCATGCAATTGAGATTATACATTTTTTCACCTTTTCATACTGTCTTCTTTTACTTAACAATACATATATAAGGTACATCTAGGTCTTTTCATAGCTTAATAGCTAATTTCTATTTACAATAAAGATAAATAGATTTCAATGTATGGATATACCATGGTTTATTTATTTATTTATCTATTGAAAAGCATCTTGGTTGTTTCTGTTTTCTGGTTATTATGAATAAAGCTGTTATATACATTCATATGTATTTGTTGTGTGAACATAAGTTTTCAAATACATTGGATAAATATTTAGGAACATTACTGCTGATTCATATATAGTTAGCTTTGCAAGGCTATGTTAACTTTTTAAGAAATAGTCAAATTGTCTTCCAAAGTGGTTGTGGCATTTTACATTCTCATAAGCACTGAATGAGTTCTTGTTATTCTGCATTTTTCTCAGTATTTAGTATTGTTAACTTCTGGACTGTAACCATTTTAATAGGTTTGTAGAGGTATCACATTGTTGTGTAATTTGTAGTGCTTTAGTGAAAAACGACATTGAACATCTTTTCATACGCTTCTTTCACATCTGTGTGTCTTCTTTGGTGAAGTGTCTGAATCTTTTGTCTGTTTTTGATTAGGTTGTATGGTTTCTTATAGCTAAGGTTTAAATATTCTTTTTAATATTTTGAATACAAGTTCTTTGTCATATGTTTGTTTTTAAAATATTTTCTTCTGGTCTGTGGCTTGTATTTTCATTCTCTTAAAGTGTATTTCACAGAGTAGAATATTTTAATTTTAATCAAGTCCAGTATCATCAAATCTTTTCATGGATCCTGTTGCTGTTACTGAATCTAACAACTCATTGACAAAGCCAAAGTCACCTCAAAATTTATCATACAATTACAAATTAAGAAAGAGTGATGTTGTTTCAAGTGAAATAAACCAATGTAACCCAATGGAGATCACAGAAACAGACCCACATATATGTGAATATATGCTTTAAGGTTTTAAGACAAAGGTAGTATTGCTGAGCAGTAGTGAATGGATGATTCATTCAACAAAACTTACTGGGGCAAATGAAAACATTTACGTAAAAAGATAATTATACCTCAAAAGCTACATAATAATCAATTTCAATGTTGATCATAAGTCTTAATGAGAAAAGAAAATCAATAACACTTCTAGAAGGTAATATACATGAATATTTTTGTGGCTCTAGAGTAGATAATGACAAAACAGAACTAACCACAAAGCACTAATAGTAAATGAAAAGACTGATAAATTGGACTACATTAAAATTAAGAGCTTTGGTTATTATTTAAAAAGCATTAAAACAATGAAAAGACAAACCACACTGGTAGAAGACATACGCAAACATAAAATAAACCAAGTTATTTATATATCTACAGTGTATAAATAACTTTTGCAAGTCAATAATAAAATGACAGAATGATGTAAAAATGTGCAAGAGACTCAGACACTTCACAAAAGAAGATATACAAATAGCCAACAAGCATATAAAATGGTGATCAACCTATTTGCTAAACGCAGGAGTGCAAATTTAAACCACTATGAAATACTACAACATGCCCACTACAGCTGATAAAATTGAATAACTGTCTTAATCAACTGTTAATAAGGATGTAAAATGACAGGAATGCTCAATATACACCACTGGTGGGAATGTAAATTGCTATGACCTCTTGGGAAAACAACAGGGCATTATTCATATTTGAGTAAGTGATCAAAATATATCCCAGCAATTGCTGTTGAATATGTACATGAATTTTCATAGGAGAATTATTCATAAAAGTCCCAAAGGAGAAAAATCCCAAATATTTATCACTAATGAAATGGATTTTAAAATGGTGAATTATTCATACATTGAAATACTATGCAGCAATGAGAATGAACAAATGTGAAATCACCAACATGAATGATTCCCACAAATATGTTTGAATTAAAGAAGGAAACCCCACACAAAATAATATATACTGTGTGATTCCACTTACACGAGCTCAAAAATAAGCAAAACTAAAAAATTACCAGGCAACACAAAGGAACAAAGTACTGATATATGCAACAATATTGCCGAATAATAATTGTGATACAAAAAAAAAGTCGCATACAAAGTAGTATAAACGGTATGATTTCATTTGTATGAAATTCTAGCAAGGTCAGGTGCAGTGGCTCAGTAATCCCAGTACTTTGGGAAACCGAGGCAGGTGGATCTTTTGGGCCCAGGAGTTAGAGACCAGCCTGGACAACATGGAGAAACCCCGTCTCTACTAAAAATACAAAAATTAGCTGTGCGTGGTGGGGTGCATCTGTAATCCCAGCTACTCGTAGAGGGACTGAAGCAAGAGGATCACTGGAGCCTTCGGAAGTTGAGGCTGCAGTGAGCCGTGATCAGGTCACTGCACTCCAGCCTAAGTGTCAGAGTGAGACCCTATCTCAAAAAATAAAATTAAAAGAAAAAGCAACAATAATAAAGAAATTCTAGACAAGGAAAAACTAATCTATAGTAATAGCAGATAAGTAGTGGCCTGGGTCCTGAGGTAGGGAAAGATTGCCAAGAAACATAAGGAAACGTTTTGGAGTAATACAAATGTTGTATACTTTGATTATGATAGTGGATACAGCGGTATATACATTTGTCAAAACTCATTAAACTGTACATATAAAAAGAGTGGATTTTATTGTATGTAATTTATTACTTAATAAAGTTGGTTTTTAAACAAAAGGTAAGCATAACTAATTTATGATTATAGAAGTCAGAATAGTGGTTATTGCTAGGGGCTTAATGACTGATGAAATATAAGGAAGAATTCTGGAGTACTGATAATATTCTAATCTAAATTTGGGTGGTAGTTAAAGGGTTGGTTTTGCTTTGTAAAAATGTATAAAATCATATACTTACAATTTGTACCCTTCTCTATATGCATATTTTACGTCAATAAGAAATTTACATTAAAATTGTCCATGAAAATTAGCAAACGTGTAAAGCAAAATAAATTCTTATAAGTTAAAAAGACTGCTTGATGCTCCTTTATGAAGGGCCTCTCTCAGACTCCTGCCATTCATCCAGTCATTCTTATTTGTGCACAGTGGAAGTCAAAGAAGAAGAGACTTCAAGTGAGTAAGAACTCTTCTATGTATGAGACTTAAAAAATAGAAATTATTATAACCACTTTGGAAAATGATGTGACATCATCTATTACATCTGAAATATATATGTGTGCATGCATGTATGTATATATACATATATATAATATATATATAAAGCCATCAATTGCTATCCTAGGCATATACCAAAGAGTTATTTTTTCATATGTTTACCAAAATACATCTACAAGAATGCTCATAGTAGCATTATTTGGAATAACTCCACATTTGAAATAAGCTATATGTCTATAAACAGTAGGAGAGATACATTATTTGTGGTATAGTCATAAAATGGGCTTCAGTACACCAGTGAAAAATCTAAAAACTGGAATTACATTAACAACATGAATGAATCTCACAAATATAATGTTCAAAAAAGTAACTAGAACAGAAAAAGAGTGCATACATTATGATTTCATGTGTATAAAGGTTAAAATCTAGGTAATCCTAGACACTGTTTTCTTTGAAGAGGTAGAAAGTCACAAGAAAACATCACACCCATCCTAACAATAAGAAGCCTCCATATATTCTATCAAATCAGAACTGTTACTGAACCATTCAGAAAGTTGGGTTTGCAAGGCAATCAAAGGAATTAAATTCCAAAGGATGATGATCCCTCCAAGGAGAGACAGGACCCATAAACTCTAAATCTTGACAGAAAACAGTAGTAATAGGCATCATAGAAGCAAGTAATAAGAAATCAGTTCTCAAAATAATAAGAGCTGTTTATGACAAACCCACAGCCAATATCATACTGAATGGGGAAAAACTGGAAGCATTCCCTTTGAAAACTGGCACAAGACAGGGATGCCCTCTCTCACCATTCCTATTGAACATAGTGTTGGAAGTTCTGGCTAGGGCAATCAGGCAAGAGAAAGAAATAAAGGGTATTCAGTTAGGAAAAGAAGAAGTCAAATTGTCCCTGTTTGAAGATGACATGATTGTGTATTTAGAAAACTCCATTGTCTCAGCCCAAAATCTCCTTAAGCTGATAAGCAACTTCAGCAAAGTCTCAGGATACAAAATCAATGTGCAAAAATCACAAGCATTCTTATACACCAGTAACAGACAGAGAGCCAAATCAGGAATGAACTCCCATTCACAACTGCTTCAAAGAGAATAAAATACCTAGGAATCCAACTTACAAGAGATGTAAAGGACCTCTTCAAGGAGAACTACAAACCACTGCTCAGTGAAATAAAAGAGGACACAAACAAATGGAAGAACATACCATGCTCATGGATAGGAAGAATCAATATTGTGAAAATGGCCATACTGCCCAAGGTAATTTATAGATTCAATGCCATCCCCATTAAGCTACCAATGACCTTCACAGAATTGGAAAAAACTGTTTTAAAGTTCATATGGAACCAAAAGAACCCCGCATTGCCAAGACAATCCTAAGCCAAAAGAACAAAGCTGGAAGCATCACACTACCTGACTTCAAACTATACTACAAGGCTGCAGTAACCAAAACAACATGGTACTGGTACCAAAACAGAGATAGAGACCAATGGAACAGAACAGAGTCCTCAGAAATAATACCACACATCTACAGCCATCTGATTTCTGACAAACCTGACAAAAACAAGAAATGGGGAAAGGATTCCCTATTTAATAAATGGTGCTGGGAAAATTGGCTAGCCATAAGTAGAAAGCTGAAACTGGATCCTTTCCTTACTCCTTATACAAAAATTAATTCAAGATGGATTAGAAACTTAAATGTTAGACCTAAAACCATAAAAACTCTAGAAGAAAACCTAGGTAATACCATTCAGGACATAGGCATGGGCAAGGACTTCATGTCTAAAACACCAAAAGCAATGGCAACAAAAGCCAAAATTGACAAATGGGATCTAATTAAACTAAAGAGCTTCTGCACAGCAAAAGAAACTACCATCAGAGTGAACAGGCAATCTACTCATCTGACAAAGGGCTAATATCCAGAACCTATAAAGAACTCAATCAAATTTACAAGAAAAAAACAAACAACCCCATCAAAAAGTAGGCAAAGGATATGAACAGACACTTCTCAAAAGAAGACATTCATACAGCCAACAGACACATGAAAAAATGCTCATCATCACTCACCATCAGAGAAATGCAAATCAAAACCACAATGAGATACCATCTCACACCAGTTAGAATGGCAGTCATTAAAAAATCAGGAAACAACAGGTGCTGGAGAGGATGTGGAGAAATAGGAACACTTTCACACTGTTGGTGGGACTGTAAACTAGTTCAACCATTGTGGAAAACAGTGTGGCGATTCCTCAAGGATCTAGAACTAGAAATACCATTTGACCCAGCCATCCCATTACTGGGGATATATCCAAAGGATTATAAATCATGCTGCTATAAAGACACATGCACACATATGTTCATTGCGGCACTATTCACAATAGCAAAGACTTGGAATCAACCCAAATATCCATCAGTGACAGACTGGATTAAGAAAATGTGGCACATATACACCATGGAATACTATGCAGCCATAAAAAAGGATGAGTTCATGTCATTTGTAGGGACATGGATGCAGCCAGAAACCATCATTCTCAGCAAACTATCAGAAGATCAGAAAACCAAATACCACATGTTCTCACTCATAGGTGGGAATTGAACAATGAGATCACTTGGACACAGGAAGGGGAGCATTACACACTGGATCCTATTGTGGGGAGGGGGTAGGGGGGAGGGATAGCATTAGGAGATATACCTAATGTAAATGACGAGTTAATGGGTGCAGCACACCAACATGGCACATGTATACCTATGTAACAAACCTGCACGTTGTGCACATGTACCCTAGAACTTAAAGTATACTAATAATAATAAGAAAAGAAAGAAATCAGTTAAACTTTTAATGAATTTCTAAAGCCCAAGTGTGGCTTATCACCTCAGTTTAGACTAACTTGGAAACCCTGATATAGAATAGTTCTTACTCACTTAAAGTCTCTTCTTTACTTCCACTGGGCACAAGTAAGAATAACTGGCCCATTGGTAGGAGATTGAGAGAGGCCCTTCATGAAGGAGCAGCAAACCATTTCAATCCTAGGAACTCTAGGGGAGGGCCAAAAGCAAAATCTATGTGTCTGGAGGTGGGTGGGGTGGGTGGTAAAAAACCTTTTTTTCTACCTTCAAACATGATGCAAAGATCTATAGCTTCTGAGGGAAGGGTGAAAACAATAGCCATCTGCCCATGTGGGAGGGGCAGACAAACTTCTGGGCCTGTACCTTGCATCAATACAAAGCAGAGTTCTGTTATCAGTGTAAATGGGGCAAGAGCAGATACTTTCTTCTGTTTAAGACCTTCCAAAGATACAGGGCAAAGTTTAACTGCCAAGAGAGAGAGACAAAGAAATGCTAAGGAGACCTCACCTCAAAGAACTAGACATACAGGTTCTGAATAAGACTGAGGCTGCACCAAAAGAACCAAGGACCCCAGCTGCTGCCACCACAAGGTCAACATGAAATAAAGAGCAGCAGTAGTCTACCACCAGGGAGTGGGGTTGTATGGCGGAGAATGCAGATTGATAGCCCCATTGTGACACAGATGTATTAAGATTGCTAAAAGCTGAGAAAGGAGCAGGAACACTGAGGAAATCTCTACAGTGTCACCGTCTTCACAGTACACACAAATAAAAAGTTTGATAGTGGAAGATTTTGAAGCTGATAGCAACAACAAAATCAAAATCTAAGTAACCTACCATACCGAATAAATTGACTAACACACTGATATCCAGAAGAAGAAGCAGATGTCAATTTCTAGACATAAATGCTAGTTACCTACTTACCTGTACTGTTCTTCTACAAATGATGTCTGGCATTAATAAAAAATTACAAAACCATAAAAAGTCAAGAAAATAAAACCATTCCTAAGACAAAAAGCAACGAACAGAACTGGACTCAAAGATGACTTAGATGTTGGTTATATAAGAAAGAAACTTTAAAATAACTACAATTAATATGTTAAAGAATCTGCTGGGAAAGTTTAATATTATACATGAAGAGATTGGCAACTTCCTCAGAAAAAAATGTAAACTATAAGAAAGAATGAAATTGAAATTCCAGAATTAAACCCAGTATATATCAATAGGATCATCGACAGACTAAACACCATAGAAGAAAGACAGAATAAACTGGAGACATCAACAGAAATTATTCAAAATAAAACACAAAAAGAAAAGAAGTGAATAAAACACAACAGGGCATTCAAGAATGATAGGACAATAACTGTCTAGAGTACACGTCATTGGAGCTCTAGGAGAAGAGAGAAAAGATTTCAAGTGTCGAAGATATATTTGAAAAGATGATGGCCAAGAATTTTCCAAAATTAATGAAAGACAAAAATCCAAAGATCCACTTAGCTCAAGGAACACTAAACAGGAGAAAAAAGAATAGCTAAAACTCCAACTGAAAAAAAATCAGATAAATATCAAATCTCCAGGACAATAAGAAGAAAAAAAATACATATAGAGAAACAAAGATAAGAATTACAACAGATTCTCATACTATATGTAACCTATTTAGCTTGACTTTTTAAAAAAAAATTCAGCAAAAACTATCATACTGAATGGGGAACAACTGGAAGCCCTTCCTCTAGGATCTGGAACATGACAAGAATGTTTGCATTCAACATAGTACTGGAAGTCCTAGCTAGAACAATCAGACAAGAGAACAAAAATAAAAGGCATCCAAATTGGAAAGAAATAGGTCAAATTATCCTTGTTTGCTGATGATATAATTTTATATTTGGAAAAACAGAAAGACTCCACAAAAAAACTATTAAAACTGATGAATTCGGTAAAGTTGCAGGACACAAAATCAACATACAAAAATCAGTAGCATTTCTATATGTCAACAGTAAATGATCTGAAAAAGAAATAAAAAGTAACCCATTTACAATAGCTACAAATAAAATTAAATACATAAGAATTAACCAAGGAAGTGAAATATCTCTACAATGAAAACCATAAAACATTTATGCAGAAAATTGAAGGGGACACAAAAAAAATGGAAATGTATTTGATGCTCACGAATTAGAAGAAAAAATATGCTTAAACTGGTCATACTACCCAAAGCAATCCAGAGATTCACTGCAATATCTATTAAAATACCAATGGCATTCTTCACAGAAATAGAAAAAATAACTGAAAAAATTTACATGGAACCACGAAAGACCCAGAATAGCCAAAGCTATCCTAAGCAAAGTGAGCAAAACTGGAGAAATCACATTACCTGACATTAAACTATACTACATAGCTATAGTAAACAAAATACCATGTTACTGGTATAAAAACAGACACATAGACCAACGGAACAGAGTAAAGAACCCAGAAACAAACCCATACATCTACAGTAAACTCACTTTCAACCAAGGCAACCAAGATGCCAGCAGCATATATTAGGGAAAAGACAGTCTCTTCAATAAATGGTCCTGCGAAAACTGGATATCCATAGGCAAAAGAATGAAACTAGACCCCTATCTCTTGCCATATGCAAAATTAAATAAAAATGGATTAAAGACTTAAATTTAAGACTTCAGACTATGAAGCAACTAAAAGAAAACATTGTGTAAACTCTCCAGGACGTAGGACTTGGCAAAGATTTCTTGAGTAATTCTCCACAAGCACAGACAACTAAAGTAAAAATGGACAAATGTGACCACACGAAGTTAAAACGCTTCTGCACAGCAAAGGAAACAGTCCACAATGTGAAGAGACAATCCACAGAATGGGAGGCAAATATTTGTAAACTACGGGCCTGACAGGGGATTAATAACCAGAATATATAAGGAGTTCCAACAATTCCATACGAAAACATCTAATAATCTGATTTTAAAGGGGCAAAATATCAAATAGACATTTCTCAAAAGAAGACACACAAATGGCAAACAGGTGTATTGAAAGGTGCTCAACATTATTGATCGTCAGGGAAATGAAAATCAAAACTACAAATAGATATCATCTCACCCCAGTTAAAATGGCTTATATCCAAAACACAGGCAATAACAAATGCTGGCAATTATGTGGAAAGAAGGGAACCCTCATACACTATTGGTGGGAAGGTAATTTAGTACAGCCACTATGGAGAATAGCTTGGAGGTTCTTCAAAAAACTAAAAATAGAGCTACCATAGGATGCAGCAATCCCACTGCCAGGTATATACCCGAAAGAAAGGAAATCAGTATATCAAAGAGATATCTGCACTTTCATGCAACACTATTCACAACATCCAAGATTTGTAATCAACCTAATTATCCATCAACAGATGAGTGGATAAAAGATATGTGGTACATAAACACAACGGAGTACTACTCAGCCATAAAAAGAATGGGATCCTGTCATTTGCAACAACATGGATGGCACTGGAGGTCATTATGACAAACTTTGCATGTTCTTATTATTTGTGGGAGCTAAAAATTAAAACAATTGAACTCATGCAGATAGAGAATACAAAGATGGTTACCAGAGTCTAGGAAAGATAAAAAGCTTACAAATAAAACGTTTATTGAAAAAATTAAATGGAAGCAGGAAGATTGAGGAAGGGAATCAGAACTCAAAGTAAGATCAATGTGGCCAGGCGCGGTGGCTCATGCCTGTAATCCTAGCACTTTTGGGAGGTGGAAGTGGTCAGATTGCTAGAGCCCAGGAGTTTGAGACCAGCCTGGGCAAAGTGATGAAATCTCATCTTGATTATATATATATTAGCATGGCATGGTGGTGCATGTCTGTGGTACCAGCTACTCAGGAGGCTGAGGTAGAAGGATCCTTTGAGCCCAGGAAGTCTAGGCTGCAGTGAGCTGTGATCATATCACTGCATTCCAGCCTGGGTAACAGAGCACGACCCTGTCTCAGAAGAAAAAAAAAAAAAAGAAATCAATATGGGTGATGAATTTCTTGTGCTATTTTTGCCTCCCATATCTCCCAGCCTGGACTCAAATGCAGCACAAATTCAACAATTGCACGCAAATTGTGGACAGAAAGAGTGCCAAGAAAATGCCTCTATTTTTAGTCCAAGGAATAGAAAATGGGGCCTCTACAGGACACAGAGAGTTGTCCAAATGGTATTGTTATTTTGCTAGCTGTGTACTCAGGCAAGCTCCAGTCCTGAAGCTGTAACTTAATGGTGACAGCATCGGCAAAAGTTGTGAAGGCGCCTAAAACTCTGAGGAAGAAAATCTCTTCTCTCTGACAAAAGAACATTGGTCTATGAATGAGAGGAGTCCTCCTTGGTATTTTTCTCTCTATATTCTCCTGTCACTTGGTCATCGAGGCAGATCCATTCAAGGCAAGGGGAAATCAGAGTGACTAGTCCACTTTCTAGCTAAAAGGCCAGAAGGAGGGTCCCCTGGGTGACAGAAAGTGTGGTAGAGATCATGGAGAAGAGGAAATATGAGAAAGGGATCCTCTCAGGTTTTGTATCAAGTACTGGGCTCAACCTGACGTGCTCATGCAAAAATCTTACTATAAATAAGATAACAAAGGCTTGGAGAACTGTTCTATTGGTAGACCACTGTCCAGGTTTCAGTCACAGGGCCTTGGGTGGTTTACAAACACTATAGATCCAAATATCATTGCACCTAACAGCAGCAAAATACATATACTTTTCAAGTACATATGGAACATTCACCAACGTATATTCTAGGTCATAAAACGAACATCAAGAAATTATCAAAAATTCAAATCATACAGAGTATAGTCTCTGAACCTACTGTAATCAAACTAGAAATAAAATAATAACAAAACAAAAGGAAAATCTCTAAACATTTGGATGTTAAACAGCACTCGTTTAAACAAAGCCTCTCAAATCAATGACCTAAACAGTGGGTCTAAGAGAACATCACAAGGGAATAAAAAATGTACTGAACTCAATGAAATTTCAAATGCAACATATTAAAACTTGGAGGATGCAACTGCAGTGGTGTTTCAAGGGAAAATTAGAGCATTTAATGCTTAGATTAAGAAATAATACAGCTCTCAATGCAATAGTCTAAGCCTTATATCTTAATTAAGGAAAAAAGAAAACAGAAAAAAATAACCCAAAGCAGACAGAAGAAAGAAAAGGTAACAGCAGAAACAAATGAAATGAAATGTGAAAATAGAGAAAATCAAGGAACCCAAAAGCTGGCTATTTGAAAGAAACAATAAAATTCAAAAAGCTCTAGACAGACAAAGTAAAAAGAAAAAAAGAAGAAGACACAAATTACAAATATCAGGAATTAAACGAGAGATATCATTACACATATTGTGAAAATAGAAGGATAAGAAGGGAATAATAAAATCAAATTTATTTACTTAAATTCAAGAACTTAGATGAAATTGAATAATTCCTCAAAAATCAAACACTACCAAAACTCACCCTAGAGAAAATGAAAAATATCAAAAAAAGTAAAACTAATGAGGAAATTGATGCCATAGTTTAAATTTCTTTGAAAAAGAAACCTATGATTCAGATGGTTTCCCTGGCAATCTCTCCCAAATGTTTAAATGAAATTAACACCAATTCTACAAAATCTATTCCAGAAAATAGAAGAGGAAAGAATGTATCCCAACTAATTTTACGAGGTTAAGATTACCCTTATATGAAAACAAGGCAAGACAGTACACAAAAAGGAAAACTATAGACCAATACATTTTGGGAACATATAATGATGACATAATCTCCTCCACCCAAATACCAGCAAACGCAATCTAACAAATATATAAAAAAGGATAATGCACCATGACCAAGCAAGGTTTATTTAAGGAATGCAATGCTAATTCGATACTTCACAACTGAAACAATGTGAACCACAATGTAAACCACCACACTAACAGACTAATTTGATGACCATATCAGCTGAAGGAAAAAAATAATCTATTTGACAATATGCAGCTTCTGTTTGTGAAAAAAAAAAACCCCTCAGAAAATGAGAAATAAATTGAATAAGAACTTAACCTCATAAAGGGCATATACAAAAAAACTACAGCTAATGTCCAACTTTATAGTAAAAGACTGAATGTCTTCTGTTTAAGATCAAGAATTAGACAAAGATGTTCACTCTCAACACTTCTATTGATGATTTTAGCAGAATTACTACCAGTGGAATAAAGCAAAAAGAATATATACAAATAAATACAGCAAGGAGACTGGAATAAAATATATAACATCATCTCTATTCTCAGAGGCATAATTGTCTATGTATAAAATCCCAAGAAAATTCCAAAAAAAATTCTACAACTAATAAATGAGTATAACAAAGTGTCAGGACACAAGGTCAATGAACAAAAATAAGTCATATATCCATATAACAAAATGTGGAAATCAAAATTATAATACCATTTCACTGACACTGAACAAAAGAAATATTTAGATATAAATAAAATAAAACATGTATAGGGTCTATATGCTGAAAACTACAAAACTACAAAATGCTGATGAAAGAAATCATAGAGCACCTAAATAAATAGAGAGGGACACTTTGTTCATGGACTTAAAGATTCAACATGATAAAGAGGTCATTCTCACTAAATTGACATGTAGGTTCAAAGCAATGTCAAATAAAATTCCAGCAGGAATTTTTGTATATATAGACAAACTGATCAAAAAATTTGGGCCCAGCACTATGTGGCTCACATCTTTAATTCCAGCACTTTGGGATGCCCAAAGTGAGAGCTGAGATTGCAGTGAGCCGAGAGTGTGACAAAATTTTGTAGGAGAGTTAAAGAACTAGAATTGTTAACATAATTCTGGAAAGGCAGAATAAAGCTGGAAGAATCATACTACCCTTCTCTCTCTCTCTCTCTCTCTCTCTCTCTCTCTCTCTCTCTCTCTCAGAGTCTCACTCTGTTGCCCAGGCTGGAGTGCAGTGGCCTGATCTCAGCTCACCACAACTTCTGCCTCCCAGGTTCAAACGGATCTTGTGCCCCAGCCTCTCAAATAGCTGGGATTACAGGCTCCCGACGCCATGCCAGGCTAACTTTTGTATTTTTAGTAGAGGCGGGCTTTCGTCATGTTGGCCAGGCTGGTCTCGAACTCATGACCTCAGGTGATCCGCCCGCCTCAGCCTCCCACAGCGTTGGGATTACAGGCTGGAGCCACCGCGCTTGGCCTCATACTACTAAATTTTTTAATTAACTCTAAGACTATAGTAATCAATACAGTGTGATATTGGGTAAGGGATAAACATATAGATCAAGGGAATTGAATAGAGAACTCAGAAATAGAACCACACAAATATAGTCCATGGAGTCTTTACAAAGAACTAAGGAAATTCAATTGAGAAATGTTGGTTCTTTCATTGAATTTTATTAGAACAATTAGACAACCATATGTTAAACAATGAATCTCTACCTAAACCTCGTATTTTATACAAAGAGATAATATATCTAAAAGATAAATGAAAAACTATAAGCAGTTTGAAAATAAAATACAGGAGAAAAAAACCTTTTTTTCTTAAACATTTATTTTAAGTTCTGGGGTGCATTTGCAGCATGTGCAGGTTTATTAAATAGGTAGATGTGTGCCATGATGGTTTGCTACACCGATCAACCCATCACCTAGGTATTAAACCCAGCATCCATTGGCTATTCTTCCTGATACTCTCCCTCCCCCTCCCCCAACAGGCCACAGTGTGTGTTGTTCCCCCATGTGTCCATATGTTCTCATCGTTCAGCTCCCACTTATAAGTGAAACCATGTGGTGTTTAGTTTTCTGTTCCTGCCTTAGTTTGCTGAGGATAACGGCTTCCAGCTCCATCCATGTCCCTGCGAAGGACACGATCTTGTTCTTTTTATGGCTGCATAATATTCCATGGTGTATATGTACCACATTTTCTTTATCCAGTTTCTCATTGATGGGCATTTGTGCTGATTCCATGTCGTTGCTATTGTGAATAGTGCTGCAATGAACACACGTATGCATGCGTCTTTATAATAGAATGATTTATATTTCGTTGGGTATATACCCAGTAATAGGATTGCAAGGAATTGCCATACTGTCTTCCACAATGATTGAACTAATTTACACTCCCACCAACACTGTAAAAGTGTTCCTTTTTCTCTGCAACCTAGCCAGTATCTGTTGTTTCTTGACTTTTTAATAGTAGCAGTTCTGACTGGTGTGAGATGGTATCTCAGTGTGGTTTTGATCTGCATTTCTCTAATGATCTGTGATGGTGAGCTTTTTAAAATGTTTGTTGGCCACACAAGTATCTTCTTTTCAGAACTGTCTGTTCATGTACTTTGCCATCTCCCGCTTTTTTTTTTTTTTTTTGAAACGGAGTCTTGCTCTGTCGCCCAGGCTGGAGTGGGCAATCTCGGCTCACTGCAAGCGCCGCCTCCGGGGTTACGCCGTTCTCCTGCCTCAGCCTCCTGAGTAGCTGGGACTACAGGCGCCCGCCACCACGTCCAGCTAATTTTTTTGTGTGTGTTTTTAGTAGAGACGGGGTTTCACCGTGTTAGCTGGAATAGTCTTGATCTCCTGACCTCATGATCCACCCGCCTCGGCCTCCCAAAATGCTGGGATTACAGGCGTGAGCCACTGAGCCAGGTCTACTTTGCCCACTTTTTAATGGGGTTGTTCGTTTTTTTTCTTGTAAATTTGTTTAAGTTCCTTGTAGTCTCTGTATAGTGGACCTTTGTCAGGTGGATAGATTGTAATACTGTTCTCCCATCCTGTAGGTCGTCTGTTTACCCTCATGATAGTTTTTTTTTTTTTTTTTTTTTTTTTTCTCTGTGCAGAAGCCCTTTGGTTTAACTAGATACCATTTGTCAATTTTGGCTTTTGTTACAAAATGGTGAATTACTGTTCTTTTCATGCCATGTCTTTTGTGTGAGAAAGATAAACATATAAACATAAGAAGTGATGTGTTTCAAAGATATTAAAGAAAACACAGATTATTGTTATGAAAATATTGCATCCTTTTTATGAATGTCAGTGCTTTAAAAAGTACATATTCAATAGCAACTAGCAATTACTGACATTAATGATTGAGAGATGCGCTTTTTAAAACATTATCATAAGTTGTTACAAGAGACATATAAACGACAATACTTTTGACAAAAGACATAAACAACACTATAAAAATGAAAGTTATTACAACAATTCCTTCTGCCACTATTACCTGCATACAGTCCTTCCTATAAATATTGAATTCAATCATGTCATTGGGAATATGGCTTAAATATAAATATAATTTTCCTTTTAAAAATAAAAGTTATTACTTTTTCTAGAGAAAATATTTTAAAAACAAGATAGATTATTACCTGTGAGCAGTTGTATTTGAAAGTCTGAGATAAGTTGGATGACCACGCATAGTTTACTAACTGGATTTCAAAGTCTTTTTGTTTTTCTACCATTACATGAGCAGCAAGGATGCCAGAGGCTGAATAAAATTCATCAAAAGGCCTATCAATATTTCAAACAAACCATCTAGAGAATATGTGTTTATTTTTGGTAATCTAAACCACATTTTAAAATATTTACAATATTTTATTATATTGGTAATTCATATGCACTTCAAAGGTGTTGGAAATATTGAAAACATAAATAAGAGAATAAAAACACTTATATTTCCATAAGCAGGAGAAAGCCATGGTTAATATTTTACTGTACATACTCCCAGTTGTGTGTAGGTATGTCTCTTTGATATGTACATGCGTTCCATAGTCTTTCGATCTGGCTTTTATTTGAGGAAGTTGATATGCTAGGGCATTTGTCATGCAAAGATCATTTAGGTTCTTAATTTGTAGTATACGACTCCTGATTCTGGCCAAGATGGAGGAACAGGTACCCAATTTATAAACTCATCTGAAACAACTAAAAATCAGGCAAAATAGGTGAAACAGATTTTCAATTTACCAGACATTAGGCAAAGAAGACAGTGTTCTCTGGGAGATAAAAAAACAAGTGAGTTGAGCCCTATGATTGCACAAGCTTACCGCCTAAAGAGACATTGTAGATCACAGTGCACAGAAGGGGATCCTGATTTTCTCTTTGAATTAAGAACATGGAGCTGAGAGTATAGGCATGCCAAGATGAATAGTGCCTGTAGGACAAAATTCTAGAAAGGAAAGAGTTTCACAAAAATAAATCTCTAAAGATCGTGCAGGTCTGGGAATTATTCCTGCTACCATTAGTCAGAATGGAAAATCTCACAATTCATGGGGCATTGATTAGAGTATATAGAATAATTTTGCTTTAGAAGTGTGACATTGACCATAGACTAAACACTGATCTTATCTCACTTAAACAAAGTTCAAAGGCAAGATGCAGAACAATCCTTTTCTTTCCAATAAATTTAGCTGAGATTCACAGCAAAGCTCAAGAATATTATTTATTTATTTATAGAAACACAAAAATATCCAGCACTCAACATGGTAAAATTCACAGTGTCTGACAACCAATGCCAAATTGCCAGGTCTTGAAAGAAACAGAAAAGTAGGATCAAAAATAAGGAGAAAAATAAATTAAATTTGAACTAGAAAAGAGACAGATGATAAAGTTAGTAGACAAGAACATCAAAAGAGTAATATATATAATATAATTATAATTGTATATAACTATATATTATATATAACTATATATTGATTATATGTGTATATATAATTCATATGTCCAAAAAATAAGAGAAAACGTTAAACATATTAACGTAGAAGATATAAAAAAAGACCCTAAATAAACTTCGAAATGTGGAAGCTGCAATGTACGATTTGAAAAAAATACACTGATTTGGATTAACGGTAGATTGGACATGTAGGAAGAAAGGATTGATGAATTTGAAGATATAGCAGTAAAACTTTCCAGAATGAAACAGATAGAGAGAAAAATAAATGAAAAAAATGAATAGAGCATTAGTGAGTTGTGGGGCAATTTCAAGTGGCCTAATGTACATATATATGGAGACTAAAGCACAGAAAAATGAGGGAACAGAAAAAAAATTTTGGTAAAATAATGCATGAAAAAGCTTCAATTTTGATGAAAACTCTAAACCCACAAATCCAAAAAGCTAAAAAAATTTCAAGAACAAGAAATATGGGAAAAAAAACTATACCAAGGCTCTTGAAATTTCAATTACTTAAAACCAATGATAAAGAGAAAATCTTAACGGTATCAAGAGAAAAAAGACACTTTAGCTGCAGAGGAACAAAAATAAGGATAAGAGTAGATTTCTTGTCAAAAACAATGAAACCAATTGGACACAGTGGCTCATTCCTATAATATCAGCCATTTCGGAAGCTGAAGTAGGAAGATCACTTGAGGCCAGGAGTTCAAGACCAGCATAGGCAGCAGAACAGGACTCCACCTATACAAAAATAATTAAAAATTTTAAAAAACAAATATTAAATTCAAAAATAGAAATAAAAAACAATTAAACCAAGATGAGTGTGGAGTAACATCTTTAAAGTAGTGAAACAAAAACAAAACTGTTAACCTAGAAATCTATACACTATTGTGAAAATATCTAGCAAAACAGAGGTGAAAGAAAGGCTTTTCTGAAATGAAAAACCTTAAATAATTAATCACCACCAGATAGGCACTACAAGAAACATTAAAAGATGTTTAAAAGAAATGTTAAAGGAAGTCTTCCAGGCAGACTGAAAAATGATACCAGATAATCTGGATCTAAATAAAAGAATGAATTGCATCAGGAATTGCAACATCATGGGTAAATATAATCTCCATATTATGTACACGTCTTTAAGAAATAGTTGACTATTTAAAGTAAAAATAATGATACTGTATGACGAAGTATATAACATATGTAGGAATAAAATGTGTGCCAGTAGTAGACAAAAGGCTAAGAGGGGAGAAATGGAAATAAACTGTTGGTTTTCATGTGTTTGACTACTCTGAGTTCCAGTGGGTATGGCCAGCTGTCTTCCCTTTTGTACTCAAGGCCCTAGCACAGTAACCAGGTGGGCCTACATATGCCAGACATTTAAGTGCCACTCTTCATTTAAAGTGTGAACGCAGTGTGACTGGAGGGGATGCTGTGAACTCCATACCCAAATTACCCTTCTCTGTTAAATAAGGAACTCATAGGCATCACTTCACCTTTTGTACTTAAAGGGAATTAAGCTATACCTCTTTAATAGATTTTAGTTGAGATTAGGCAATCTGAATATCAGTCAAGGGGATTGTGTGCTGTATTGGGGGAGCAGAGGCAACATACATAAGAAAAATGTACCAAGCTCTCCTTTTTTGCTCAGGGTGCTTTCATGTGATCTAAGAATACTTTCAAAATAAGTGAAAATGCCTATCATGTTATTTGGTGCTGATAGGTGACAAGGTAAAGGCAGTACTAGGGACCCCTTTCCCAGAGAGTTTGAAGCAGGGCTAGGAATGAAGGTGAAGACAGGGATTGGGGTCAACAGGAATGAAGAGCCTATGTAAATTCCAAAGGGGAATGGTGAGTTGGAGGGAGGGGAGTGAGTCCCATGCTGAGAATAAAGAATGCACAGGTGAGCAGGAGGACAGTGTGTGTCCATATGTGTTTAGGTCAGTGCATGGGGTGTGGGGAGACAGTGAGGAGCTTGGGAAATCAGAAATGGAATTGTAGCATATACAGAGAATGGAGAGTTTGGAAGGTCACAAGTTTTTGGCAGTGCCTGGCAACAAAGTTGAGATTCTGTGCAGTAGAGAAAATGACATCCACACAGACAGATGCCTGTTGGAGGGCATGAGAAAGTCCATGTCTGAGGAAGGGCATTTTGCACAGAGCTGCCCCAGTAGTGCTCAGGGGTGTCAGGGTGGCCCAATACTCTGAGGGAAGAAAAGGTGCTGGGTGGACAGGACTATGGGATTAGAGTCCTCACTTCATCCACACTGCTCTGTCTTCCCCATGTTCATGGACTGGAGTTTTGTGGAAGGTTTCCATTGGAATAAGAGTTTCCACATCTAAAATTTTGAAAACCACTTTCCACCAAACAGATACAGAATGCATCATGAAGTACTAACCCCCAGGTACTGTGACCTGGGATTGCTTATTTCCCCTTGCTCTGTTTGTCATAATCTTTATTTAGTTACTATAGAGCAGCCAGCTGCCAAATACAGCACACTACGTTAGAGGAGATAAGTGTCTGGGTATTAGTAGTTATACACTTAATCTTGGACAACTGATGCCAAGAGCACTAAAAGTAGCATGATGTAACAGATACGACACTGAAAATGGATGATATATAAATCTATACACAACACGAGCCACCTCAAATATATATGCAACTATATATCTTCACACAAATGTATTTACACATATGTATTTGTTTATACAAATGTACATGTTTATATACATAAATATATACATATATTTGTACATATACATACATGTATACATAAAGATATACATATATCTTTGTATGTATGTATACATACAAAAATATGTATATACACAAATGTATACACACATATATAGGAAACACTCTCTATTTGGATTTTTGGAAGTGGTCTTCCTCCCTTTCAAGCCTCCTGTACACTTCCTTCATTAAGCTTAGTGTAATTTTGATTACTAAATAAATGTGTTTTCAAGAGACAGAATGGCATCATGTAGCATGTAAGCCAGTATCTACACAATAATCACTTGATTTTACCTTAACCTATAGCCTCAAAATACTTCTACTGATGCAGCCAAACCTAATGTCCAGCTCTGGCACCTATCCAGATAGATCCATTTTCCTACTGCTCATGCGATAGCTCCACATGGACAGGCTACAGCACCTATCCGACTACATAATATACACAGACCTCATCCTCCACACTCTTCCTCATCAAATCATCACCAACTTTTCCTCCTCCACTGTCACTCTCAACTAAGGGCACAGCATCATCTAGAAATCAGATCAATAGAGATACTCTCTATCAGTTCCCAGTCCCTCACTTCCTAAAATGCTCATGTCCTTCCACCTCACCATCTGCCCCACACCCTTCACAGAACAAATTAAGGACCTAGCCATTTTCTTTTGTTTTGTAGTTAGTGTGTCCTCAGCATATGTTCAATAAATGTTTGCCGGATGAATGAACGCATGCATAAACTAATGAATGAATGAAATTACCAGGCATGGGAATTCACTGATTCAAATCTTGGATTCTGCCCCACCTGGGCCTCCTGCCTCCATGAAGAAACCCACAGTTCCCTTACCTGTACTCACTTGAGTTCACAGTTCTCATGGAAATTACAGCTGAGGTATCACTGTGGACACCTCCTCCCCAGGGCCAAACACCGATGTGGAGATGAGGACGCTCCCAACAGGATGGTGCATGATACTTCCTGCATTGGACCCCACACGTCCGTGTCAGCTTAACAATGGAGGGTGCCATTTCCACAGGGGTTCCATCCAACCTTCCCGTGTCCAGACCTTGGACCAGCCCTCTACCCTAGACAGTGTATGGTTGAAACATAGGGCAGCGATCACAGCCCCAAGACATCTGCCCCCTTGTGCGCCAAGATCTTGGAAGCCACTGGAGTACATGGTGTTCCTGGCCCATCTTGGCTGTTGGTCATCAGTCAGCAACCCACTCACATAGCCCAGCCTCTATGGAGGGTCCACAGGGATAAAACACCAGTCCACAGTAGTCATGAAGACAGCACTCAGCCCTGGAACGCTGGCAAGGACGCAGAGGAGCATTGGAGTGGTCAAGAGAGGGAGCTCACCCAGAATGATGCAGGGAGCCAGCCATACTCTTCCTGACAGAGGGAAGGTGATTCTGAGGGAGGGTGCAGTGTCCCGCACCCCACTGGTGCATTCAGCCAACAAGCCTGCCCATTCAGATCACATGGCCCCTTCCAGCTGGTAATGATGGTCCCTGGATTTCCCAAACCTATTCTTGTTCATTGTCCTGTTCTCCCTCCTACCTTCCCCCTTCTCTCCCTCAGGTCCCTGCCCCCACCAGGCTGAACTCTGGATTCAGAGTGCTGAGTGCCAGCCTGCCTGAAGCTCTGTGGTCCTGGTTTCACATGTGGTCTCTCTCATGGACTCTGGCAATTGCTGTCCCCCTGGATCCTCCCAATGCCCCTCACGGGCTGAGAGTCTCCTGTCTGCTCTCCTTCCCAGGCTCCTGTTCATTCTGACCAAATCTTTCTGAAAGCAGAGGAGAAATCTCCTGTCCACATTTCATAATTTCAAATCATTTTTGATTTTTATGAGAATGTGAATTGGTACAGCATTTTTGCAATGAAATTTCAGAAATATTTATAAAATGTTAAACTATTTATACCCTTTTCATTTTCACCCAACATCCATGTTAATATATTTCTTATAAGAAAACATTAATGTTTGCCCAATAATTCATATTCAAAGATGTTGATTTTATTCTATTCATCATACAGCAAATGGGAAACAACTGGTGTCCATTGGGAAGAAAGAGTTTAATTATGGTGCATGCCTACTTTAGAATTATAGAAATTAGTTTCAAAAGCGAGATCTATATATATACTGTTGTGGAAAGATCCCATATCCATTTTATGAAGTCACAAAGGCTAGTGGCAGATCAATATGTACGTTATCACTCTTGTGTATTAAATAAAAGCAATATATTGTTATAGCTTATCTGTCAATTAATAGCCTAGAGTCAGTTTTAAAATAATACACACCAGATTGTTAATTGTTGTGACCTCTAAGGAGGGGGATAAACTGTGGAGGAGTTTTGTAAAGGGGAAAATTGTGAATTATATAAATTTCTATAATTTCTGCAATGACAATATGCAAACTACTACCTTTGAAATACAAAATATTTATACTTAACAACAGAAATGGTAGCTATGGTAGTTAAAGTAATTGCTAGCTGATGCATCAGACAAACGCTGAAATTTGATTGGCATGACACAAGTTTATTTTATGCATACATAAGTTGTGATACAGTTTGCCAGGGGCTCTACACTCTCACGTGACCCAGGGATCCATGCTACTTCCACTTTGTGATTCCATCATCTCAAGATGAAGCTGCCAGTCTTGCCATTCAAAGGAGGGAGAAAGCGGAAAGTGGCACAGTCACTCTCACATTCCTGGATGTGACAAACAATGCTTCTGCTCATGTTTCAGTGGTAAGGGGTTGTCACACTACTCTTCCTAACTGCAAGTGGACTTTACTGTTCCCATGTGTCCAGACAGGAGAGAAAGACAAGATGTGGGTAAGTAATATAGCTTCCCCCATAAACTGTTACATAGTAAGTGCTCAATAAAAAGCAACTATTATAATTTGGTGTTACACAATCCATCTCGTTTCTAGGAGGAGTTTCTAAGAAGGCCAAATTTGCCTTGAAGCTCTCCAACTTGTTCAAGGATCTAGTATGTCACAGATGCTTTCTAATATAGGAGCACAACTGTCCCAGAATCTTGAAATTCTCAGCAGGAAGGCTTATCTTTGCAATACCCTTTATTTTTTTAACTTTTATTTTAGGTTTGGGGGTACGTGAGAAGGTTTATTATATAGGTAAACACGTGACACAGATTTGTTATACAGATTTTGCCATCCAGGTATTAAGCCCAGCACAGAATAGTTATCTTTTCTGCTTCTTTCCCTCCTCTCACCCTCCCCACTCAAGTAGACCCCAGTGTCTGTTATTTCCTTCTCTGTTTTATAAGTTCTTATCATTTAGCTCCCACTAAGTAGGCTGAGAATTTTTTCCTCCATTTGATTCCTGATCGAAATCATAGCTTATGAGTTTCTGCTACTCTGCACATGCCTGAACACCTGTCAGGTGCCCCTAGGCACACTGAAAGCCAGTATTTTTCCGTGGAGCAATTAAACAGACAAGAGGCAGTAGAAGGCTGCTTAATTATTCCTTTTTCATGAGAGCTGGCATGTATTCCAAGGAATTAGGTTTCACTTCCTGGGGGACTCCAGAGATTTAGGAATTTAGCCTCAGTAAGTAGATGTTTGTTCCACTGGGATTTCCAAAGTGTTTCCTCACCTAATATTCATGAAGGAAGCTTTGGTTTTTGACCATTCATCTGTGCATGTGTTCAGAGGTGAATTCCAAATAAAGCACCCTGTAAAAGTCCGATTTCAAGTATCAAGGTGGTTCCAAACTTTGTGCAACTTCAGGGGGATATCCCAAGAACTAATAGATAATATGGCAAGTCAGACCCTACTCAACCCCTTAGGAAAACACTTAGAGACTGTGTCGAAGATAACCAGAGTGGTATCCAGATGTCCAAAAGTCACTGTCCCATGTGAATTTTTGTATCACAATGGTTGTTGATATCACATGGCTTCCTGAGTGAGAGATGGGACAACCAGAGGACTTCTACAGGGAGAATAAATGCTCCCTGTCAGGAAGAAAGCAGGTGATTCTAGGCTGCTCTGTGGGGACCAATGACAAGCTGCTCAGCAGGCCAGGTTCCAGAGTCAGACAAATAATATGGAAGTGACCAGGAGAAATGTGCTTTAATTCCGGAAAGTGCTGGGACTAGACAGAAATGACCATATCTGGGCAGTCAGGTCTTGAGGAACCCAGCATACACCAGTCCTAAATGGTGTTTGATTCTCATTGTCACCTCCACGTCTGCTTTTAGTATCTTGTGCTCAAGGTCCTTCTTTTTTGTCACCTGAGCGACATGGTGCAGTGCTGAAAAGAGAAATGAAGTACCAGTCAGGAGGTCAGCCTCGGGCTGCGGGGAGTGGGAGCTGTATGGGCTCTAAAGGAATTCAGACCAGGGGTCTGGTTCCAGTCCTGTTCCTTACTAGCCACGTGATCCTGGGAAATACCCAAGAAATACCGTTATTATGCTCCAATTCACAAGCCCCGTGACCCTTGATTCTTCATCTGTAAGCAGATTTGATAAGCCCTGTCTAGTAGGACAGTTGGAGTGTATGCAATGTAGATGAAACACCTGGCTCAGGGCCTAGTGTAAATTAGAAGTTTAAAGAGGGGCAGATGCCTGTTATTTCCAATATTATTTGACCCCAGGCCCTAGGACTCTGGGATTTTGCTGTTGTCTTTCTTTTCCAAGAATTATCAGAGAACATACAGCTCAATAGGACATGGAATAATTAGACAAAAAATGAAGTTCCATCCATAAAATTTAGTAAGTGGTTACCTCTTAGAAAATGTACTTCAAAATTTGGGTATGCGGGAGTTTTCTGCAGCCAGACTCAGTTCAAAGTTCCTAGATTTTGAGTCAGAGACCAACTCCTTCCCTCGCTCCCATATGCTTCTCCATGCAAATAACTATTTTCATTCATTTTGTCACCACCTTGCTTACAACTGGTCAAACTGCACTTGAGATAATCTAACTAGAATTCATTTTTAATAGAGTCAGCTCTAGTTCTCTCAGTCAGGCAGAAAAGTACCTGGCCAGTGGCTTCTGGGTCTCCTTTCCAGGGAGATTTATGCTTCTCTCTCAGGAAACGTTTTCAGATGATAAGTGTTCATCACGTAGCTCTTGTACTGTGTTCAACAGCACTGGGACTAAAACACAAGACACTTTCCATTCCTACTCCACTCTTCTCTGTTCATCCACCATCATAAAAGAACTGTTCAGTTTTCCATTATGAGCTTTTCTCACACCCTCTGAGAATCTGGACAACGCTCACCTGGAGCACCACACCCTCACCCCTCTCTTACTTTTTTTCTACATCTTAGATGGCATTTCACCACCTTAATTATATGACTGCTGCTCCTAGACTTTACTACCCTGTGGGTAGGGGTGAGTCTGGCTTACCTTAGCATCTCCACTATTAACCCAGGGCCTTCCACAGAGCAAACGCTCAGTGCATAGAGATGAAATGAGCCAGTGAACAAGAAGAATTATTTATTCAGATTTAATTTATCTTACATTCTCAAAGGCCAAGGAAATCCAGGTATGCATTTTTTTAAAAAAGAATTTACAGAATAGGCTGAGTATAAGGCAAGAATTAAATATTTTTAATTTCTTTACCTCGTCAATTTTCCTGCTAACTCATTTACATTTCTAAATGAATACTTATTCCACTGCTGTTACTATGTCCCAATTCACAAAATAGAATGCACTTCCCAATCTGAATAAAAAGCAAGACTCTTACTCCTAAACTATGTAAACAGCACTGTGTGTGACTACTATCATTCATAAATTTGAATGCTGAAGTTCATTCAACCATCCATTAAAAGGAACATTTGAATAATTCCAAAAGGAAACAAAGATAAATCTCAAAGTCACCCACTAGAACAGAAATCCACTACTAAGAATGCTGACTGCTCTCTTCAAAGAGTGAAGAATGGGCCTCATGTCACATAAGGCAGGGGAAACTACTGGACGGAGCCCTGGAAGATGCACTGGCCCAGCCCCCCTCCCACTGACCCTGGCTGCAACTCATGCTCAGACTCCCTCTCCCTCCTCTCTCAAAGCTGCTTCACGCAGGGATGGGTAGGAAATGCGAACTCTTGCATTGACCCTGACCACATGCTCCAGGACTTTCAAGTAGCTGGTTTCAGCAAGCGCCCTTGGACCCCAGAGTATCTCATAGCATACGGGATCACTGGCAGGCACCTGCCGGTACTCCAGGTAGTTTTCCTGCACCAAATCTTGGGTGAGCAGCTTCCTGGGCTTCCCACAGACACTGTGCTCCCTCCCAACGTACACCTTCATCACACTCAGCTCCTCCCAGATTTTCTCCTCAGGGACGCATTTGCCCTCCATTGCGATCATGCCCAGGACGATTATCAGGAGGCCCGTCTTGGGTATGATCTGATTATTATCAACTACCAGGCCATCATAGGAGTCCCAGGCAGGTGACAAGGGTGTAGGTGTTGCTAGTGGGTTCCACTTCCTTCACGTCAATGCCAAAGACCAGCTGCGAGGACTCGGAGGCTTTGCCGAAGATCACAGGAAAATAGTGCTTGTAATTTTTGATGACACTCTCCAGCATTTCTGCCTTTGTGACTGGCTCCTTGACTCAATACTTGAGAAGCAGAAAATGAATCAAGTCAGTCACCTTCTTACTGAGTGCTGCTCAGAACACGGACTCCAGGTCAGGAAAGGTACTTGGCCCGTCCTCTTCTTGGTTTCTGGAGCCCTTAATGGATTACCTCCATAGAGTGAAATCAATGGCAGTGGGGAAGGCAGAGGCTTCCTGAGGACTCTGGAGAGGACCTGGCGACCCAGCAGCAGGCACCTCCCCAGGGTGCCTGGGACCAGAGGAGAGGAGGAGGACGCAACCTCCTGCTCTTCAGTACCGGCAGCCTGCGCACTCACCAGGCCCAGGGCCTCTTCTTGGACCTCAAGGCCTTCCTCAGGCTTGCAGTGCTGACTCTTCTGTTCAAGAGACATGATGACTCTGGTCAGGGCAGGAGTGTGGGCAGGAGCTGGGCAATGGATACCCACTGGCCTGGAGAGAGAGGGAGCATGTGAGAGCCTCAGCTGAGAACTGAACCTTGGAGACTCTAACAAAGGTTTACTTACAGATCTTCTCCTTTGGTGCTTCTCTAGGGCCTCCTGGGGATCCTCTGGGACCTCCTGGAGATCCTCTGGAGCCTCCTGGTGATCCTGGTCAGCCTGTCCCCTGAGAACCTGAAGGAAAAAGTGAGAGGACACCTCAAGGTACACAAGCAAGCAGAGGCTGATTCTGCAGGACTGATGGTAGAGAGGGTGAGGCCCATGGGTTCTGGGGCGGTGGGGGCCATTAGTGTGCATTCAGGGCAAACATTCATTGCTGGTACTAGACATCTGCATCTCCTCTGCTCTGTGACCGGAGGGCACTGCCTCAGACCAAGGCCTCAGTGTCTGTTTCCCGGAGCTCCTGGAAGAGGAATGCATGGACCCTCAGGGTGCAGACTGCAAGCACAGCCTCAGGACCCCAGTGCTAACAGGAGGGCAAGCTGGAATCTGTGAGGTCTCCACCCTCCTGTGGTGAATGGTCCCCTCTGTGCTCATGCAGGGCCGTTACCCTTCTCCTGGCAAGGCCTGGATCCCACCCTTTTGCTGGCCTGAGAAACTCAGATTAAGAGCTCACATCCCTGATAGGGAACAGGACATAAGGAGACTCACATCTGGCCACACTGTGCCCAGGTCCTCCTGGGAAGGACAGCAAGAGATGCTGAAATCCATTGGAATCCATGTGTTCTGGGTGAGGAACCTGCTTGGTACTCACCTTGTCTCCTGGCAGGGCCTAAGACGCTCCCTCTACTGACCTGAGTGCAGACCCCTCAGACCAAGGTGACACCACTGACACCAATGATCCCAGGGTAAGTGGGGTGGGGGACACCTCAGCAGACAGCCCTGCCAATGATCTCTGGAGTGATAGCAGGGGCAGGGCAGATTTCTGTGAGGTCCTCATCTGTGTTCTGGCCCAAGGGTGCCCTCAATCCTCCCTCATGTTCCTCACCAAAACTACTGACAGATCCTGGGAACTACTGACAGATCCTATCGGCCAGATGGTGGCCCCTGTGTTGACCTGAGTCACCCTCTGAGAACAAGTTCCTCACCTCCCTGAGATCTGGAAACAGGAATGAAATGGAGTCACATCCTGTCACCCCCACATGGGGTGTTCAGGTATGACCCCTTTGGTTCTGGGGTGAGTGTTCCTATGGCTTCCTGTGGGTTACTCTTCATCCTGATGGGGCCTGCCATTCTTCAACCTGAAACTCCCTGAGATGAGCAGATAGCTCCCCTTTACTGCAAGACCCCATCTCCCTGAGGGCTCCTCAACTTCTTTCCTGTGGCACAAATGAGGTTGGCACATAGGGCCATCCCTGATCTGGTCCCCTCTGAGCGAAAATCAGGAGACAGTCAGACTCTGTGGGGTCCCTTCTTTCTGAGCAGAGGCATCCCCAATCTTCATGAATGGGGCACACATTGGGGCCTGCGGATCCTGGGACTACTCCCCCTGTTGACCTGAGTCACCATTGCTCTGACCACAGCCCTCTCCTCTCTGTCACCCAGAAGGTGCAGCAAGCATGGGCTACAGGTGGCCACTGTGTACTGGACCTCCCAGGGCCAAGGTCCCCATTGATCTGGACTCCAAGGTACGCTGAGTCCTCCCTCTTTTTCCTCTCCTTGATCCTGGCAGGGTTGGGCCCCACCCTCTGTTGACCTGAGTCTCCATCTCTCCGATTCCCAAGGACGAAAGAGGAGGTGCCTCAGTCTCAGACGGGGGGGAGTGGACCCCCTATCCTGAGGACCTGCGTCCTCTGAGGCCTCCCTCTACTCCCAGCAGAGTAGGAGTAGAGACTCCCCTGAGGCCCTGCTCATGATACTAAGCCCCTTCCCTCCTTCAGTCCTGGATGTGGATGTCAGGATCAGCGTGCCTGTCTGTCATTCCTGGGGCTTCTCTGGGTTGACTGCAGAGAAAGAAACAGATGCTGCAAAGATGGGGTTGGGTGTAGGGATGGGGATGGGGATGGGAATGTAAGTAGGGTGGGTATGGGGTTAGGGATGGGTATAGGGGTTGGGGTGGGGGCCTTCAATTCTCTCTCAGGATCCTGACTTTGATGCTTGGCAGAGCCTGGACCCTGCCCTCTCCTGACCGGCCCTGCCCTGGTCACACCAAGGTCTGACTCCAGAGTCCCCTGTGGCTTAAGTGGCAGTGGGGAGGGCGGACGGTCCAGCCTGAGAAGTCTTCCCCGGGTGGTCCAGGGCTGGCAGCAGAGGCAGTGCTGGATTATTTGGGGTCCTCTATCTGGGTGAGGGCCTCCTCATTCCCTCCTCATGGTCTCACCTTGCCTCCTCACAGAGCCCGGACCCATTCCCTTCTGCTGATCTCAATCGGCTCCTCGGAACCATGCCCTTGATTTTGATTCTTTCTGACCCACAATGTACAAGTCAGCAGCATCACATCCGGCCACCCAGGGCTTCCCTGGGTTGAAATCAGGGGCAGATCCGGATTCTGCCAGGAGCAGGTGGGAGATGTGGGATAGAGTTGCCAGTAGGGATGGGTGTGGGAATGGGGGTGTAGGTGGGGGATGGAGGTAGAGATGGGAATGGAGTTTGGGGTGGGGGTAACCTCAGCTCTCCCTTAGGTTCCTGACGTTGTTTCCTGGCAGAGCCTGGGAGCTGTCCTCTCCTAACCAATCCTGCCCTGGTCATACTAAGCTCTGTCTCCAGAGTCCCCTGCGGCTTAAGTGGTGGGGGACTGGGGATTGCCCAGCCTAAGGAGTCCTGCCCTGGATGGTCCAGAGCTAGCAGCAGGAGAGGTGGCACTGGATTATTTGGGGTCGCTACCAGGGGTGAGATACTCCTCAATCCTCCCTCAGCATCTCACCTTGCCTCCTCACAGAGCTGGGGCCCGCTGCCCTTGGCTGATCTCCAACTGCCTCTGAGAGGGAGGCCCTTGCTTCTCTCTTGACCTCAAATGCGCAAGAGAGTGGCATCACATCTGGTCACCCAGGGATTCCCTGGGTTGAAAGCAGGAGCAGAACCGAATTCTGCCAGGGTGTGGGGGGGTGGGAAGCTGAGGACGGGGGTCAGGGGTGGGGAAGAAGGGAATGGTGGGGGGAGGGATGAAGGTGGTGGGCAGTGGGCAGGATAGGGATTCTGGTGGGGGATGGGGGTTCTGGTGGGGGATGGGGGTGGGGATGGGGTTAGGAGTGCAGATGGAAATGGGGATGGAGTGGGGGAGGGGAATAGGGGTTGGAGGCTTTCCGCCCTCACTTAGGGTCCTGACGTTGATGCCTGGCAGAGCTTGGGCACTGCCCTCTCCTAACCAGCCCTGCCTTAGTCACACGAAACTCTGACTCCAGAGTCCCCTGCGGCTTAAGCCACAGGGGTTGGCAGGGTGCAGGGGGTGACCCAGACTGAGAAGTCCGCCCCCAGATAGTTTGGGGCTGGCAGCAAGAGTAGTGCTGGATCATTTGGGGCCCTCTATCTGGGGTGGGGGTCTCCTGAGTCCTCCCTTAGAGTCTCACCTTGCCTCCTCACAGAGCCTGGGCCCGATTCCCTCCGCCAATCTGAAGCCACCACTCAGAGCCAGATCTTCACTTCTTTTTGACCCCCAATGCACAAGTCAGTGGTGTCACATCTGGGTACCTGGGGATTCCCTGGGTTGAAAGCAGGGACGAAACTGGATTCTACCAGCATGTAGGGATACGGGGGTGAGGGTAGGATAGATGAGGGTGGGGTGAGGGTAGTGGGGGCTGGGGAGGATGGGAGTTCTGGTAGGGAATGGGGTTAGGAGTGCAGATGGAAAAGGGGATGGAGTGGGGGATGGGAAATGGAAGTAGGGGGCCTTCAGCCCTAACTTAGGGTCCTGACTTTGATGCCTGGCAGAGCCTGGGCCCTGCCCTCTCTTAAGCAGCCCTGCTCTGACTCCAGAGTCCCCTGCAGCTTAAGTGATGGGTGCTGGGAGTGGCCCTGACTGAGAAGTCTGCCCCCAGGTGGTCCAGGGCTGGCAGCAGGGGCGAAGTTGGATTATTTGGGGCCCTCTATCTGGGATGGGGGCATCCTGAGCCCTCCCTCAGCTCTCATCTTGCTTCCTCACAGAGTCTGGGCCCGCTTCCCTCTGCCAATCCAAAGCTGCTGGTCAGACCAAGAAGCTCGCTTCTCTCTAACCTCCAATGCGCAAATCAGTGGCGTCACATCCGGCCAGGGGCTTCCCTGGGTTGACAGCAGGGGCAGACCCGGATTCTGCCAGGATGGGGCTATAGGTGGGTAAGGGTTGGGGAGATGAGGGTGGGGATGGGGTAAGGATGAGGATGGTGGGGGCTGGGGAGGATGAGGGTGGTGTTGGGGAATGGGGGTGATGATGGGGTTGGGAATGAAGATGGGAATGGGGATGTGGTAGGGGATGGGAATAGAGGAGAGGGCCCCTCAGCCCTCCATTACGTTCCTGATGTTAATGCCTGGCAGAGCCTGGACGCTGCCCTCTCCTAACCAGCCCTTTCCTGGTCACACCAGCTTCTGTCTCCAGAATACCCTGGGGCTTAAGCTGCCGGGGGCTGGGGGCTGCCCTGACTGAGAAGTCTGCTCCTGGGTGTTCCAGGGCTGGCAGCAGGAGCGGTGCTGGATTATTTGGGGCTCTCTATCTGGGGTGGGGTGTCCTCAGACCTCTCTCAGCCTCTCGCCTTGACCCCTCACAGAGCCTGGGCCTGCTTCCTTCCACCGACCTCAAGCTGCCCCTAAACCCAAGAACCTGGCTTCTCTCTGACCTCCAATGCACAAGTCAGTGGCATCACATCCGGGCCACCTGGCGCTTCTCTGGGTTGACAGAAAGGGTGGAACCAGATCCTGCCTTAATGTGGGTGGGAGTGGCGGTGCGGGGTGGCGGTCTTGGTGTTGAGGATGGGGTTGGGGGTGGCGATGGGGATCATGGCACTGTGGGTCGTGGTGGGGGTGGGGGTGGGGAACCCTGTCATTTCTCAGGGTCCTGATGTAGCACGACAAGCCACAGACAAAAATCCTTAGACACCGGATTAAAGAAGGAAGAGGTTTTTTATTAGGCCGGGAGAGTCTGCAGACTCGCGTCTTAAGAGCCGAGCTCCCTGAAAAAGAAATTCTTGGCCGTTTAAAAGGCTTACAACTTTAAGGGGTCCACATGAAAGGGTCGTGATAAATCGAGGAAGCGTGGGAAACGTGACTGGGGGCTACATGCATCAGCTAACAGAACAAAAAGTTTTACAGTGCTTTTTTCATACAGTATCTGGGATTTACAGATAACACAAGTAGTTTAGGTCAGGGGTTGATGTTATTATTACTTTTTTTTAACTCCTAGGGTCGGGTGGTGGTGCCAAGGTTGTCTGGCTATTTATCTTACTTTTGTTTCTTTCTAACTTTTTGCTTTATCTCTTTTGTCTTGTGAACTAGGCAAGGTGGGAGAAAGAGGGCAGCAAGAATAGTAGTGGTCTTCTTCCTTATTGACATTGATTCCTGGCAGAGCCTGGGCCCCTGTTCTCTGTTGATGGTGTCTGTTTCCCTCAGACCAAGTTTCTGACTCTGAGAAATGTGGTCAGGGTGACAACATTGCCAGGGTCTTCCAGGGCTGACAGAAGGGACTGAGCTGGATTCTGTGGCCCCTCTCTGTAGGGGCAGTTGGACCCTCAGTCCTCACTCAGGAGAGTCCTCCTCCTGGCTGCTGTCTCTTTGATGAAGTGATGGGTGGGAGATGCTCTGTTTCTGTCACCTCTGAGCATTTGCCCAGCTGTACCCCTTGCAGAGCATGGTTATGGGTCCAAGGCCAGATGGTCCCTGGGGAGCTGCAGCACCCGTGATTGTAATGACCTCTGGGAGAAGACACACACTTTCTCACAGGGGTTCCTCCCCAGCCAGAGGTAGACTTTGCAAACATTTTGTCCTAAATGATTCATTCTCTCCATCAAAGAAATATGTTTTATGTATTTTCCAAGTACATATGTAGGTAGCAATATATGTATTTATTTATGTGAAAGAATGCCTACCCTTAGTATGCATGATTTACTCTGACATTCTATTCTGTTTCTGTTCCATTCTTTATATTCTGTTGAAACAATTTTTTAAAACGCAAATCCTTTCCCACTATGTTGGTTACACACTGTTATTAGCAGAACTCCGGAGCCATACTGCCTTAACCAACACAGTTTTCCTGGTGTCCTGGTATTACTCTGGGGCTACTGGCATTGTGTTTTGAGGTGGTGTTTCAGATTGTGCAATGAAGTGAGGTGGAAATTTAAAAATGTTTAGTTTATTCGTTCAGTCATCTGCCGTATAGGCAGGCTACAGACCTACCCTACATCTCTGCTGCTGACCCTCTTCCAACCAACACTCCCAAACACAAGTATCAGTTCAACATAGTCTTCAGTCTTACCCAGGGCTTTCTCTGTTTTGTTGTTTAGATTTTTTTGCTGATATTTTTTTTTTCTCTTTCTTTTTCCCTTCTATAATTTTCCAGGGTTGATTTGGGAAGCAGAGAATAGCAGCCCAAATTTGATGGTAATTGTGGCGGCTACAGGTAAGGCACTAAACTGTAAATAATTTAAGTATAATTGACATTTTTACAATGTTCTGTTCCCCATTAATGAATAGGTTATGCTCCTCTTTATTTCAGACCCTTTTAACCTGAATCTGTCAGTATACTTTGATAGTTGCCTCTAGAAAGACCTTATACATTTTTGTTAGGATTCTTTGCAGGTAATTATTGGATTTTGTTACTATTGCAAATGGCATATTTTCTATTATTTGTTCTAATTAAGTATTACTTTTGCATGTCAAACATTTTGATTTTGCTATGGTAATCTGTTACACACCTCTTTCTGAAAGCCCATTCACCTGAATATTCCATTTGCCTATTCCTTTGAATTTTCAAGACTGATACTGGTATCATCACTAAACATTATGTATTTTTCCAATATTCACACAGCTTATTTATTTTAATACTTATAGCTCTGCCTTTGTGTCTCAATGATGATTTAAAACACAGAGATAATAGCCTACATCTACTTCTTGTTCCTGACATTAATAATTCTTTGAACGTTTCACATTTGTTTGCTGTTGATTTTAGGAAATAGAAGTTATCTTTCAATATAGGTTAACTAAATATTTTTACCACGAACTCATAGAATTTCTTTCAAAAGCTTTTTCTGTACCAATTGACACAATCGAATTTTTTTCTACTCTAGTTTGTATGTAAAGAATTACAATGAAACTTTTTTTCCTAATGTGGAATCATATTCTCTTTCCTTGGGCAGAGCCTGTATGTTCATTTAATATTATACTAATTTACACATGATATTTGCTGCTATGCAACAGAGCTTGCTTGATGTGTTTTTTATATCAGGGGTGGGAGGTGGTCCTCATCTGTTTTTTGAATCCAAGAGGGCTCGTCTGAGAGAACGAAATGAACAATTGTCTATATTTTGTGTGCGTTGGAAGAGCTGAGATAAGATGGTGGTTAGTTTCCCCTGACCATTTAGTAGAATCGGCCTCCAAAACTGACTAACATGGAACGTTTGAGGGTAGCTTGAGCTTTGAATAGTTTAAGCTTGTATAGTTTCAGTTTGTATAGTTTAACTAAGGTTTTCTTTTTGGATCAGTTTGGTGACTTATTTATTTGTTTCAACAAAGTGATCAGTTTCACTTATGATTTAACTTTTAGTGGAGTGATATTTATGATAAAAATGTTTTATTAGGGAAAGCCTCACACATATAGATTAATAGAGAGACTAATATAGTGAACCCAGTGTATCTGACACTCAGCATCAATAACCTTAACTACATGGCAAAGCTGTTTCCAGTTAGACACTCACCTACCTGCATCTAAGCTGCTGGAGTAACGTGGAGCAAATCTAAGACATCATACGATTTCATCTCTAAATAATTCAATATGATATTTTTAAAAGATAGGGACTTTGTATTAAACAAAAACCTAATATTATTTTCATTTCTAAAAAAATGATTATCAAATGTTCAACTGTTTTACACACTTATCTGGTAGACTTATACTTTATAAAAATTGTGTTTCTTTGTATGAGTACCCAAATATAGTATTATATAGTGATTTTTTGATCATACCCCTTAAGTCTTCCATTCATCTGTAGGTCCGCTCCACATGACCTGTTTTCTTGCCGCTGTTTTCTTATTGTTGGAAAGAAACAGATCTTGTGTTCTTTCCAGTTTTCCATAGTCTGGATTTGGCTGAATACAACACTGTGATGTCCTTTATAATATTCTTCAGCCCTCCATTTCTAGGACTACAAGATGCTCTAGGCTTATTGGGTTTATGCTCTGCCCCAGTCCTAAACTAAGCCATTTCTCCAGAGATCTGGTTCCTTTTAATGGGAAATGGTTCTAGAAATTTACATCTCGGTGCTACGTGTGCTCATTGCTACTTTCGCTTTTGGTGTTGAATTTACAAACTTTTTACCAAACTTAAAGTTATGTAAATTTTCTCTTGTTTTCTTATAGAAGTTGTATAACTTTTGCATTTTGCATTAGGTCTATGATGTAGTTTGAATTAATCTTTGTGAAATACCTAAAGATTTGTCTAGGTTATTATTATTATTGTTTGTGTATAGATGTCCAATTTTTCATGCAACTTTTGTTGGAATGACTATACTTTCAGCATATTGCTTTGTTATAAATCACCTGAATATATGTGTGCAGGTCTATTTCTGGGCTCTATTCTGTTTTTTAATCTATGTTTTTTTATCCATTCACCAAAAGAAATACATCTTGGATGCTTGTGGTTTTGGTGATTATGAAACAAGCTATTGTACACATTCACATACAAATTTTTATGTAGGCATAAGTTTTCAAATCAGTTGGGTAAATACCTAGGAGTAGGATTGCTGAATCTTATCGTAAGACTATGCTCAGTTTTTTAAAGAAAATTCCAAACTGTCTTCCAAAGTGGCTGCACCATTTTGCATTTCCACCATCAGTGAATGAGAGTTTCTGTTGCTCCACATCTTCACTAGCAATTAGTCTTTTTTTTTATTTTAGACATTCTAATAGGTGTATGGTGGTTTCAGATTTTAGTACACAATTCTCTAATGACAAAGGACGTCCAGGACTTTTACTATGCTTATTTCTCTATATATCTTCTTTGGTGTAGTGTCTGTACAGATCTTCAACTATTTTCGTTTATTTTCTATTGTTGAGTTTTAAGAAGTCGTGTATATTGTAGAGACAAGTTCTTCATCACATATATGTACTACAGATGTTTTCTACTAGTCTGTAGCTTCTGTTTTTATTCTGTTAACTCTGTCTTTGACAATATTCTGTTATTAAGATTTTTATCCAACTTGGCTAATTTTTCCTTCATTGATGATACTTTTGGTGCTGAATTTTAAAACTCATCATCAAACTCAAATTTATGTAGAATTTTATCTTATGCTTTCTTATAGAAGTTGTATGGTTTTTGCATTTTGCATTAGATCTATGATGTATTTTGAGTTATTTTTGTGAAATTTGTCAGGATATGTCTAGGTTATTATTATTATTATTATTTGTGTCTAGATGTCCAATTGTTCAGGCACCACTTGTTGGAAAAAACTATACTTTTACCAGTATTGCCTTTGTTGCAATTCACCTGACTATATATGTGCCAGTCTGTTTCTGAGCTCTATTCTGTTTTATTAATCTATGTGTTTATTCTTTGCTAATGGTTATGTCCTCTATCGAATTCATATTTTGAAGCCCTCAGCCCCAGGGTGTCTCTATTTGGAGAAGGGGCCTCTAAGAAAGTAATTAATATTAAAAGAAGTCATAAGGGTGGGGCCTCGATTCCACAGGATTAGTGTGGTTATAAGAATGGACACAAGAAAGCACTCTTGTGCTTGCATGAGTGCGCTCTCTCTCTCTCTCTCTCTCTCTCTCTCTCTCTCTCCCTCCCCCCCCCCTTTCTCCCTCTCTCTATGCACATATACAGATGAAAAGACAAGAATGAACTTAATGAGAACGGGCCATCTACAAGCTGGGAATAATAAACCCACCCCTCCAGTCCTTTATCTGTGACTTTTAGTCTCCAAAACTGTGAAAAAAAATAGTTTCTGTTGCTTCAGCTAAATAATCCATGCCATTTTGTTATGGAAGCCAAAGCTGACTAAGACATAACCCCAGGTTGTAAAACTTTTCTTCTGCTTTCTCCTAGAAAAAAAGTATTTTTGACATTTAGGGCTACGATTCATTTCGAGTTACATTTTTGTATGGGGCAAGGTATGTGCAATGGTTAGTTTTATGTGTCAACTTTTCTAGGCTATAGTACTCAGTTGTGTGGTCAAACACTAGCCTAGCTGTTGCTGTGAAGGTATTTTGTACATGTGATCAACATTTACAATCAGTTGATTTTAAGTAAAGCATTTTATCTCCATAATGTGGGTGCGCCTCATCCAATCAGTTGAAGGTCTTAAAAGACCGAGGTTTCCTGGAGAAGGAATTCTACCACAAGATTGGAACATCAAAACGCTGCATCGGTTTCTAGCCTGCTGGCCTGTCCTGCAGATTTTGAATTATCAGACCTCACTCACCTGAGACAATTCCTTAAAATATCTTTCTTTCTCTCTCTCCCTTGATTGATAGATTCGATAGATAGATAGATAGATGGATAGATAGATAGATAGATAGATAGATAGATAGATAGATAGAGTGTGGACTGCAATTTAGTTTTGCATATGGATATCCAATTGTTTCAGATCAAATGGTCGAATACACTATCATTTCTCTCCTCTAATCTTCATTTGCATCTTTATCAATAATTAGTTGTCTATATATGCATATACATGTGGATCCATTCCTGGACTTTATTCTCTTCCATTGATACACTGCTATAATTATGACAATTCCACATTATACTGATCATTGTTAGTTTATAAGCCTTGAAATGAAGTAGGGTAACTCCCCCGACTTTGTTCTATTTTTTAAAGTTTTCTTGGCTATTCTAGGGCCTTTACAGTTCTATATGAATGTTAGAGTCAGCCTCTCAATTTATGTTTAAACAATTCTGGAATTTTGATTTTTATTGCATTGAATCTATCAAAAACTTTGAGGGCAAGTGACATCTTAATATTCAGTCTTTTGACTCATGAATAAAGTTTATGTCTCTGCTTACTTAGATCCTCATTAAATTTATCTCCCTAATGTTTTATAGTTTTCCATTGATCGATCTGATACATCTTCTGTCATATTTATCCACTTAATATTTATTGTCTAATGCTATTTTAAATTGCGTTGGTTTTGTCTCAATTGCCAGTTGCTCACTGCTAGTATAAAACCACAAGTATAATGATCTATATCTAGCGACATTGCTAAACTCTTATTAGTTGTAGAAGCTTTTTTTAGATAGATAGAATTGTCTCTATATACTCTTATTTTCTGCAGATAAAGACAGTTTTATTTGTCCCTTTCCAATATGAAGGCCTTTTAAAAAAAACCTATTACACTGGACAGAACCTCAGGCACATTGTTGAACTATTCTCAACACTGCCCTGTTCCATGAACTCGTCAGTCTTAGGTTTTAGTTTCCTACATGCAAATATCCTGCATAATTTCTGGCATGAAAATCTGCCTCATTCACTCTACACTGTTAAAATCCATGCCTGGGTACTACATCTACTGAGATGAGCATGACCCCACAGTTGAAAGAAGACACATAAGATATCCAGTGGAACAAGCGTGTTCACTGGAGTTTGACAGCTTGAACGCCGTGATTTCAGACTGGGGAAAACTGAAACCCCAGGAGACTTCTAAAGATACTTTTCCATCGGTAATATGGAAAAGTTCCTTGGTAGTATGCAAGTGAGTGGTCCTCAAGATGCATAAGAGAAATTTTTAGGAGGGAAGTAGGATGATTCACATCTACACATATATTTAAACACAGTCAGATTACCTTGGAGAGATTTCTGGTAAGACATACAAAAACTAGATAATGGTGGGAGAACACAGAAGGAAGCACTGAAATGAGGTGACTTTGGGAAAAGGCTTAGAGGAATTACTCTCTCCCTGCCATGTGACCCACCCAAGTTGAACATGGGAGGAAAGGAGCACCGCTACTCAGTTTGGGAAAGTTCTTTAGGAGTGCTAAAGAAATGTCCCCTTTTTCTTCAATCAGAGCATCCTGGCTTTGTCATCAGACTCCCCTCTTCCCTCTCCCCATGCCCCTTCCCCTCTCCCACCCATGACAATGTCCTTGTGGTGCTTTGTGATGTCTAAGCCTCTCACCCCTCAGAGCCACCATTGGCTGGGCAGTGGCTTGCTGATTCATCAAAGCTCATGGATATGGCCTATTGTCACTGTGGAAGGGAGCGTATATATAAGGAGGCCAGGAGGTGTGGAGTAGACGATTGAGTGACACTGACATGGTGAAGATGACCAGGAAACCACAAATCTCCAGCCCAGGTGTCAAAGAACAACCACCTGACAACCCCAAAGAGGAAAGGAACAGGAAGGCCCCCTATCAAACTAGGTCTAAGTCCTATCAATGTGAGAGAAGCTCCTCTTAGTTTTCCCCTTGACTGCTCCCTCCCAAGACTCCTACCTGTCCTCGCCTGGCACACCCCCACCCCAGCCTGTACCCCTTCTCCTGAAGCCCCTGTTCCCACCCCTCCTTCATCCTCTTCCCCAAAAGCAGTCCCCTTCTGTGATCTCCATGTTGTCCTTTCAGGTTCCTAAGACCACCAGGAAGGGAAAAGGAAACCTTTTCAGGAATTCCAGGAAAACAAACAAAAAACAAAAAACCTCCCTGGGCAACCAGTAATTTCAGGGCAAGACCAGAGAACTCAGGTTTACCTGAAAAGTTTCCAGAGGTCTAACCCCAAATAAATAGCCAACAGGGTCTACAGTACATTTTACACCCCACAGGGTACACCCCATGGTGATCAAAATAAAAAGAACCTGTTGTAAAATGATGTGTGTGTGTGTGTGTGTGTGTGTGTGTGTGTGTTCTAGGATGGTGGGGAGGGAGGAAGGAGGGAAGAGGTGGGAGTTTGGGAAGGGAGGAAGGTGGGATCCTCTTCAATTCCTTTAAATTCAACTTGCTCTTCTTTCTTTAGTTTCCTAGAGTGGAAGTTTTGGTTATTGATTTTAGATTTTATTTTCTAATATAAATATTTAAAATATGCTATACATTTTCCCCAAGGACTACTTTAGCTGAATCCCTCAAATTTTTGTACTTATATTTTTATTTTCATTCAACTTAATGTATATTCTAAAATTCTCCTAAGACTCCCTCTTTGATCCATAGGTTATTTAGGAGCATATTTTAAAATTTACAATATTTAAGCATTTTTCAGTTATCTTTGTATTTGATTTTGAGCTTAACTACCTTATGATCTTCAAGAAGCATCTTCAAGAATATGCTTTTTATTATTTCTAATATTTTCAATTTGTAAGATTTGTTTTATGGCCCAGAATACCATCTATCTTGGTAAATATTTTATGCACACTTGAGAGGAATGTTTATTCTGCTATAATTGGATGCAATCTTTATTTGTTTGTTTGTTTAAAATTTTAATCAGGTAATCTATCTTTCCTTGTTTCGTGCTTACTTTTTCTCTGAAATACTGAGAAACAATTCAGAGAGTTTTGACAAATACATAGTCCCATGAAACTATAACCACAGTGAAGGTGCAAAATATATTCATTATCCCCAAAAGTTTCTTCCTGTGCTTTTGCAGTAAAACCGTTCCTTCAGTAGAAGTGACTTGAGGTGAGCAGAAGTAAGCATCTGCCAACCATGAGCACTTTCCCTATTAACAAAGGCAGGTGGGCACAGAAAGTGGCAGTTGCTTTCACACACAGGCAGCATCGAGGAAGAAAATCAGATCAATAGTGTCATAGAAGGCCAGCTTGCTGACCTGGTCATAGGCTGTCCCTCCCTTTCTTGTGCAAGGCCTGCCCCCAAGTATGGCTCTACTTTCCTGGCCTCCTTAACTCAGATGAGTGACTCATACCACCTCACCATCTCCCCTACATCCCCCACAGACTGGATTAAGGGCCTTGTCACATTGTTTTGTTACCTCATATTTCCTCAGCATGTATTCAATAAATTTGCTGGATGAATGAATGAATGAATGAATGAATGAATGACTGTATGAATGAAATTATCAGGCATGGGAATTCGCTGATTCAAAGTGTGGAGCCAGCCCCTGTGTGGGCCTCCTGCCTTCATAAAGAAACCCACAGTTCCCTTACCTGTGCTCACTTCAGTTCAGAATTCTTGTGGAAAATACCATGACAGGGTCACTGCAGATGACTTCTCCTCAGGCCCAAACAGTGTCTTGGAGGTGAGGATGCTCCCAGCAGGACGGTGCATGATGCTTTTTGCATTGGACCCCACATGTTCTGTCAGTTTAACAATGAAGGCTGCAATCTCCACAGGGTTTCCATCCAACTTGCCCATGTCCACACCTTTGGCCAGCCCTCTACCCCAGACAGTGTCTGGTGGCAACACGGGCCAGTGATTACACCTCAAGACACCTGTCCCCTTGTGTGCCAAGAGCTCAGAAGACACAGGAGGCCATATGAGTCAGGGATACCAGCTGGATTATTTTCAAGGCATGTCCACACAAACCCTTCATCTGCAGAGTCTGAGCTGATTAGTCTCAGGGCACTCTTCCTCCAATTTCCCCTCCATGCAGCCCCACTACCACCTTCCACTGATCATTGGCATTCCTGGTGAGTCTCAGCTGTTGATCATCAGTCAGCAACCCACACACATAGCCCAACCTCTATGGAGAGTCCCCAGGGGATAATTCACCAGCCCCAGTAGGCATAAAGACAGGTCCCAGCCCTGGGATGCTGGCAAGGGTGCACAGGGCCACTGGAGTTGTCAAGAGAAGTAGCTCGCCCAGAATGATGCAGGGAGCCAGCCATATTCTTCCTGACAGAGGGAGGGGAATCTTGAAAGAGCATAAGGTGTCCAGCATGCCGCTAATGCATTCAGCCAACAGTCCTGCCCATTAAGATCACAGAGCCACATCCTGTTGACGATGATGGTGTCCAGATTTCCCAAGTCTATCCCTGTTTGTTGCCCTGTCCTCCTTCACCACTTCCCACTTCTCTCCCTCAGGTCTCTGCCCCCACGGGGCTGAAATCTGGATTCAGAGCTGAGTGGCAGCCTGCCTGGGGCTCTGTGGACTTGATTTCACATGTGGTCTCTCTCATGGACTCTGGTAATTGCTCTTCCCTGCATCCTCCTAACGCCCCTTGCCAGCCGAGGATGTCCTGTCTGCTCTCCTTCCCTGGCTCCTGACCAAATCCTTTGAAAGCAGAGGAGAAGTTGAATGGCCCTTTCAACGTAAATTTCTACATAAATTTGGCTTTGGGCACTGATATTTAGACATCCGCTATAAGAGAGATTTCCCGGAATGGGGCAGAACACTCAGAGTACTTCTGCAGGGTGTAGGCACGCTCCGTGTCACAGGGAGAACAGGCGATTCTGGGCTTCTCTACTGTGTTCTGGGCACAGCCTTTAGCAGAGACCACAGTGACAAGCTATGCAGCAGGCCAGGTTCCAGATTTTCACAGGAGGGAACACTGGGGACAACCAGGGAAAGGGTGCTGTAATGTGGGGAAGTGCTGGCTCTGAACAGAAGTGCCAGCTCCTGGGTAGAGTCAGCTCTCAAGGAACCCTGGGGATTGACACAGGAGGTCCCTGGATTAATAAGGTCCACAGGCCGCCCTGAAATGGTGTTTGATTCTCATTGTCACCTTCTCTAGGCCTACTACTGATACTTTGGACTCAGAGTTCCTATTTTTGTCACCTGAAAGATATAGTACAGTGCTGAGAAGAGAAATGAAGTATTATTCAGGAGGTCGGCCTCAAGCTGGGAGGAGTGGGAACAGCATGGGATCTACAGAAATTCAGACCAGCAGTCTGGTTTCAGCCCTGTTACTTACTAGCCATGTGATTCTGGGAAATGCCCAAGCCCTGTGAGCCTTGGGTTCTTTATCTGTGAAGCAGGTGTGATAAGCCCTGTCCAATAGGACTACTGGAGTATGAGCAATATAAGTGAAGCACCTGGCTTAGGGCCTGGCATATTTAGAAGTTTAATGAATGGCAGATGGCTGTTATTTCTAATATTATTTGACCTCAAATCCCACCACAGTCTACTCAGCATTTTTTGTTGTCATTATTATCCAGTACATCTCAGAATATGCAGCTCAATGGGACATGGAATCCCAAATCAGTCACAAATGTTGCTTCATAAATAAAACTCTGTAAATTTTCCCTCTTAAGAGGATGTATTTTCAAAATTTCATGTGCAGGAGTTTCTCCCTGCTGGATGCTGCTCAAAGCTCATGGAATATGAGTCAAGTATCAACTCCTTCCCTCTCTCCAAGGTTCTTTTCCATCCAAATCATGATTTTCATTCATTTCGTCACCAAATTCTAGCCCTTGCTTAGTGTTGTACAAATTACATAAAAAATGACCCAATTAAAATGTTTCTCTAATGGAGTCAGCTAACTTCTAGGCATCAATTCATAGGCTTATTTATTATGAGATCCTTATCTCTCAGGAGACCCTTGCATAAGATGAGCATCTATCACCTAGTTATTGTGCTATGTTCAACTGCACTGAGACAAGAGTGCAGAACACCTTCCATTCCTGCCCCAGGTGGACTCTTCTCTGTTCATCCACCACCCAAAAGGAACTGCTCAGAGCAGTTTTACATCCCAGGATTTTCTCTCTCAACTATGTGAGGCTCTGACCCTGGCACCACCCAGCTTCTTTGGATTCATCTTCACCAGAAGGAACTGCAGTTTCTCAAAGCCCCAAAAGTCCTGGCTCAGGAGATGTACGTGACCACTGTCACCTACAGCCCAATATTCTCATCCCTGTCTTACTTTTCCTCTAGGTCTTAGAGGATATCTCACCACCTTATTACTTGACTGCAGCCCCTAGACTCTACCACCCTATGGGTAAAGGTGGTTCTGACTTAACATTTCCACTACAGACCCAGGGCCTTCCAAAGACCAGATGCTCAGTGGATGTTTGGGGAAAAAAATGAACCAGTAAGCAAAGGTTTCATTTATTACAGTTTAATTTCGACTTAACAAAGATCCAGGGATATAACTTTTAACTTTGCAGGACGATAAAATAAAAATAATAAACAAATAAAAATACTAACACTTAACATTATTTTCTCTATTTTACTATTTTTTATATGTCCAAGAAAATTACTATTCTAGTTCCATGTTATTTTATTACAGATTACAAATAAGATCGAAGGGTTCCCAATTTGTTTTACAGAATAGCAAAACTCTTTCTTAAACTGGATAAACAGAAATAAATGTGTGACCTTAGATTCTGAAGCTCATAAACTCTCTAGTAAAAGTAACAACATTTTAAAATACCAAGAAGAGGCTGGGTGCAGTGGCTTACACCTGTTATCCCAGCATTTTGGGAGGCTGAGGCGGGCGAATTACCTGAGGTCAGGAGTTCGAGACCAGCCTGGCCAACATGGTGAAACCTCATCTCTACTAAAAAATACAAAAAGTAGCCAGGTATGGTGGCACGCACCTGTAATCCCAGCTACTCAGGAGACTGAGGCAGGAGGATCGCTTGAACCCAGGACCCAGGAGGCGGAAGTTGCAGTGAGCTTAGACTGCCCGGGCACTCCTGCTGGGGCAATAGAGTGAGACTCTGTTAAAAAAAAAAAAAAAGAAAAAAAAGAAGAAGGAGAAGGAGAGAGAAGAGAGAAGAGAGAAGAGAAGAGAAGAGAAGAGAAGAGAAGAGAAGAGAAGGGAAGAGAGAAGAGAAGGAGGAAGAGGAAGCGGAAGAAGAAGAAATACCAAGAAGAAAAGAAAAGAAGTTCTTAAGTTATCCAAAGAGAACAGTAAGACAAAGATGTTATGCACTGTATTTTCCTCAGCCTCAGCCTGGCCCTCCACTACATACTTCATTGATTTCTCTTGTCATTTGTTTTCGTAAATTAAAAAAAACAAAAACAAAAAACTGACATGCAATTGTAGATATTTATGAGGTAAAATTTGATGTTCTGATTCATGTATATGTAGTATAATGATCAAATCAGGTAGTGTATCCATCACCTCATGCGTTTATCACTTCTTTGTGGTGACAATATTGAAAAGCCTTCCTTTTAGCTATTTTGTAATATACAATATCTTAATGTTAACTATAGTCATCCTACTGCGCAACAGAACACTAGAATTTATTCCTCCTGTTTAAATGTAATTTTCCATGTTGGCTAACTGCTTCCAAGCCCCTCTTCTCCTTCCTCTCCCCAATCTCTGGTAACTACTGTTCTACTCTCTACTTCCACGATATCAACTTTTTTTTTTTTATTCCACATATGAGTGAGATCATGTGGTATTTGACGTGCCTTTTAAAACACAGTGAAGAATCTGTCTTACTTTATTCAGGGTAGGAGAAGCTGCCTGTAGTACTAGAACTTGCACTGGCCATGGCAGTAGTATCATCTGTGGTGGCAATTCTAGCCTGGGCTCTCTCTTCCTCATCTTTCAAAGCCTCCTCATACCACAGTGGGAAGGATCTGGGATCACTCCCATTTACCTTGGCCAAAAATTTCAGGAGACTCATCTTCCTAATTTCAGCATGGGCCCTTGGACCCCACAGGAACTCATACCGTGCAGGATCACTGCCAGGCACCTGCCGGTATTCCAGGTAGTTTTCCTGCACCCAATCTTGGGTGAGCAGCTTCCTGGGCTCCCCATAAATGAAGTGCTCCATCCCATCATACAGTCCCATCATATTCAGTGCTTCCCAGATGACCTCCTCAGGGGTGCAGTAGCCCTCTATGAAGATTATGCTTAGGATAAGTATGAGAATGCCAGTCTTGGGCATGCTCTGGACATCACTCAGCATCCCATCATAGGTGAGGCCCAGGGAGGTGACAAGGACAAAGGAGTGGCCAGTGGGGTCCAATTCCTTTACATCAATGCCAAAGACCAGCAGCATGCACTCGGAGGCTTCACTGAACACCACGGGGAAGTGTTCTTCATAATTTTTTATGACACTCTCCAGTATTTCTGCCTTTGTGATCGGCTCCTTCGTTTGATACTTGGAGAGCAGGAACTCCACCAAATCAGTCACCTTTTCATCTATCTCACTTCTGGGTAAAGACTCATTGTCTGGCAGGGCCTGTAGGGTGCTTGGACTCTCCTCCTTTTGGCTGCTGAAGCCCTCATCAGATTGGTCTAATGGAAGGGAGGCAATGACTGAGGGAGAGGAGCAGGCTATCTGAGCACTCTGGGGAGGATTTGGTGTCCCTTCATCAGCAGAAACCTCTTCTGGGGTGCTTGGTATTAGAGGATAGCAGGAGGAGGAGGAGGAGGAAGAGGAGGAGGAGGGAAAAGAGGATGGAAAAGAGGAGCTGGTGGAAGTGGATGATGAAGCATCCTCCTCCACAGCTGGGGGAGCCTGTGCACCCTCGAGGCCCTGTGTCTCACTTTGGGATTGAAGGTCTTCTTCAGGCATGCAGCGCTGACGCTTTGGAGCTCGAGGCATGATGACTCTGATCAGGGTAGCAGGTGGGAGAGTGGGCAGGAGTTGAGCGATGGGGACCCACAGGCCTGGGGAGAGAGGGAGGGTGTAAGTGGCCACAGCTGAGAACCACACTCCGGAGGTTCTAACAAAGGCCAACTTACAGGTCTTCTCTTTCAGTGCCGCTCTGTGGTGTCCCACAGCTCTTGACCTCTTGGTCTCCCTGTCCCCTGATAACCTGAGAAAGGAAGTGAGAGATGGCTCCCTCAGGATGCAGCCAGCAGAGGCCAAGGCTCCAGGACTGACTGTAGGGTAGCTGGAGTTGATGCAGTGGGGTCCACTTTGTCCTGGAGCAGGTGGGGCCCTTGGTACACATTCAGGGCATGCACCTCACCTTGACTCCTGGCACTGTCTGGGCCCTCTCTGCTCTGTGACCTGAAAACACCGCCTTAGACCAAGGCCTCACCTCACAGTCTCTGGAGCTCCTGGAAGAGGAACTGAGGGACCCTCAGAGTTCAGGCTGCAAGCACAGCCCCAGCCTCCCAGTGTTGTCAGGAGGGTGGGCTGGACTCTGTGAGTTCCGCACTACTCTGGGGTGGGTAGTCCCCTCTGTGCTCACACAGGGGCTCTCACCTTTCTCCTGGAGAAGCCTGGACCCTGCCCCTTTGCTGGTCTAAGAAACTCTCAGATCAAAAGTTTACATCCTAATACAAAATAGAAGACATGAGGGGACCCACATCTGGTCACAACTGCGGAGGTCCTCCCAGAAAAGACAGCAAAAGGTGGCCATATTCAGCTGGGTCCATGTGTCCTGGGGTTAGGAGCCTGCTTGGTCTTCATCTTGATGCCTGATAGGACCTGGGACCCTCCCTTTGTGGACCTGAGGCCACTTCCTTAAACCAAGGCCCTATCTCCAGGAGACATGGAAAGAGGAAGTGAGGGGAGTCCATCTACCCACAGTTCCCTGTGAATTCCCGTGGCTGACGGAGGGGCAGGGTGGGGCTGAGTCCTGTGCGTTTGGAGAATGGTGTCCCCTCAGTACTCACCTTGACTCCTGGCAGGGTCTGGGACCCTCCCTCTGCTGACCCGAGTGCAGCTCCCTTAGACCAACACCTCCCCCTCCCAGAGACCAGTGATCCTTGTATAAGACAGGGTGCCTCAGCAGACTGCCCTGACTAGGTTCTCCAGAGTGACAGTAGGGTCATGGCAGATTTCTGTGGGGCCCCTATCTGTGTTATGGGCTGGGGATATCCTCAAATTTCCCTCAGGTTCCTTACCTGGACTCTTGTCAGATCCTGCGACTCACTGTGTCTGTAGAAAAGAGGGGCTCCCTGTGTTGACTTCAGTCACCCTCTGAGAGCAAGGTTCTCACCTCCCTGAGATTCCAAAACAAAAATAAGAAGGAGCCACATCCTGTCACCCCTGTGGGGTGTCCAGGGCGGATATCTCCCCTTTACACCAAGACTCCATTTCCCTGAGGGTTCCTCAACTTCCTGCCTGTGGCAAAATTGAGCTTGCCACTTAGTGTCAATCCTGATCAGGTCCCCTCAGAGCTAAGAATAGGGGACAGCCAGACTCTGTGGCATCCCTTCTTTCTGGGCTGCAGGTACCTCCAGTCCTCACTAAGGGGCACACCTTGGGTCCTGCAGATTCTGGAACTCCTCCTTCTGTTGACCAAGTGTGGAACCTTGTGATAACTTCTCAGCAACCCTCAGACCAAGGTCCTCATCACCCTGAGACCCGGGAGGCAGAAATGGAGGAGGGGCACCACACGTTGACACCTGCATGGGATTCCCAAAGCTGACAGAAGGAGGAGATTTGGCGGGGGGGAGGGGAGAGGGGAGGGGGACGGGATGGAGACTTTCTTTATTTGGGTGTCCTCCCAAATAAATTCAGATTTACTCCCGACAGGGCCCAGCCCTTTCCCTCCTGCTGAACCGTGTATGAGTCTTGTACGCCAAGGCTACCATCTCCCTGGGATCCCCGGTGAGAAAGTGGGGGCCACTTCCCTTCCTCAGAGTCCTGCCTGAGGTTCCAGAGCTGATAGGAGGGACAGATTTCCTAGTTCTGAGATGCGGGGATCTGCTGAGTCCTCCCTCAGGGCTCTGGGACTCCTCCCTCTGATGACCTGAGGCTTCATTCCTCAGACTGTAGCCCTCTCCTCATTGACACCCCAAAGGCACAGCAAAGACACATCACATGGGCCACCGTGCTTGAAACCGCCCAGGGCTGAGGTCCCCACTGATCTGGACTCCAAGGTCCCTTGAGTCCTCTCTCTTCTTCCTCCCCTTGGCTCTTGGCAGGGTTGCTCTCCTCTACCCCGCCCCCCCGCCGCTGACCTGAGTCACCATCCCTTGGATTCCTGAGGCCAAGTGAGGAGGCATCTCAGTCTGAGACAGGGGTGGGGTGGGCACCCTGTCCTGGGATTCCTTCATGACTCCCTCATTTCCCAGCAGCGTCTGGGCCCACCCTCTGCTCCCCTGAAGCCACATTCTTGGTACCAATATCCCTTTCCCTCCGTCAGCCCCAGATACCGACGTCAGAATTTGCATTCCTGGTCGCCATGACCGGGGCTTCCCAGGGCTGATATCAGGGGCAGAGCCCTCTCTAAGCGTCCTGACTTTGATGCTGGCAGAACCTAGGGGTGGCTCCCAGCCCTGCCCTGGTCACACCAAGCTCTGACTCCCAGAGTCCCCTGCGGCTTAAGCGGCGAGAGAGAGTGGGGGCGGGGGTGGGGAGTGACAACCCAGCCTGAGAAGTCTGCCCTCAGGTGGTCCAGAGCTCGCAGCAGAGGCGGCGCTGAATTATTTAGGGCTTTCTCTCTGGGTTGGGGGCGTCCTCAGTCCTCCCTCAGCCTCTCACCTTGCCTCCTCACAGAGCCCGGGCCCGCTCTCTTCAGCCGATCTCAAGCCTGTCCCTCAGAACGAGAACCTCGCTTCTCTCTGATCCCTGAGGCGTAAGTTAGTGGCGTCACATCCGGCCCCTGGGGCTTCCCTGGGTTGACAGCAGGGGCAGAGTGGATTCTACCGGAGCTGGGGTGGGAGTGGGGGTGGGAGTCCGGTTGGGGTGGGGAGGGGGTGATAATGGGGTTGGGGCAGGGTTGGTGGTGAAGATGAGTGTGGGGAGGGGCGTGGAGGTGGGGACTGGGATGGGGATCGTGGGACTGTGGGTCGTGGTGGGGGTGTGGATGGGGTTTTTCAGTCTCGACTTTGGTGCCTGGAAAAGCCTGGACCCCTGTTTTGTGCTGAGGATGTCTGACCCCCTTACACCATGTCTCTTGACTCGGAGTCTTCCTAGGTGACAGTGAGGGGAGGGTTGTGTTTGGGGTGAAAATATTGCCAGGGTCTTCCAGGGCTGACAGGAGAGGCTTGCTGGATTCTGTGGCCCCTTTGTGTGGGGTAGGTGGACCCTCGGTCCTCACTCAGGAGGGTCTTCCTCCTGGCTCTTGTCTCTTTGATGAAGTGATGGGTGGGAGAGGCTCTGTTTCTGTCACCTCTGATCATTTGCCCAGCTGCACCCCTTGCAAAGCATGGGCGGGGGTCCCAGGCCAGATGGTCACTGGGGAGCTGCAACACCCGTGATTGTAATGACCTCTGGGAGAAGACACACACCTTCCTAAGGGGGCTCTTCCCAAGCCAGAAGTAGACTTGGCAAACTTTTTGTCCTAAAGGGTATATTTTCTACAAGAAAAAGGCTGAGCATGGGGGTGTGGGGAGGTCCTGCTGTTTTGAGTTTAGCTGACATTTTATAGTCCAATGCAGTGATGTCTGGCTTTTTAACCCTCATTCCTAGTAAAAATATATATTTTAAATATCTGCCAAGTGTATTTATATATATATATATGAAATGTATATATACACATATATATAAATTTACATATATATATAAAACGTTTCATGAAAGAATACCTACCTTATTCTATGTGGTTCACTGTTTATTCTATTTCTAGTCCATTCTTTATATTCCAATAATTTCTCAAAAAGACCAGTCGTCACTAAGGTGGCTTCAGGTGGTTAGCAGAACAGACTCCAGAGTCATATTCCCTCAATCAACCCCATCTTTCCTGCTGTCCTGATATCACTCCAGAGCTACGGCATCGTGGTGTGAAGTGCTGCCTCAGATTGTGCAATAAAGCAGGGCCAGAAGTTAAAATATTTCCTCCTATTCATCCTCTTATTTGCCGTCTATGCAGGCTACAGACCTCCTCAAATGCACTGTTGTCCTCCCCTCCCCCTACTCCAAACACAAGGTCCAGTTCAACATTCTGCAGTCTCCTTAGGATTCTATCATGTTTTGCTGTGTAGAATTTGTTGAGTGTTGATAATGGTTTTTCCCTTCTCCCCTCCAGGATTGATTCTGGAGTGTAAGTCAGCAATATGAACTTGATGCTCATTTTGGACTAAAGGTAAGGCACTAATTCTGTAAATAATTTAAGGAAAATTCACACCTTTAAAATATTCTGTTCTCCATTAATAGATATGGTATAATGCTTTATTTATTTGGGACTTCTTCCACCTGAATCTATCAGCAAACTTTTACAGTTGCCTCCATTAAGATCCTGCTCATTTTTGTTAGGATTATTTTTAAGGTAATTTTAGGAGTTTTTTGCTGTTTTTAATGGGATATTTTCTACTGTATGTTCTATTTATTTACTATTTTTGTATGACCAGTGTCTTGATTTTGCTATAATGAGCTTCCATAAAACATTTTTCTTCTGAAGCCTTTTATTCATTTAAATATTTCACATGCCTATTCCTTTGAATATTCTTAAAAGATAACATTGCCTCCAAATATCTCTTTTCAAAATTCATGTATCTTATTTATTTTGATACCCATAGCTCTGGCTATGTGTTTCAGTGCAGTTTTGAACAATAGAGAAGATAGCGTACATTTTTGTCTTGTTCCTGGCTTTCATGGAAATTTTTGTAACATTTCGCATTTAAGTGTGTTTGCTATAGATTTTAAATAACGCAAGTTCTATTCTAGTGTTAGTTTACTTTTTTCTTTACTTTTTTTTTTAACCATTATCTTGTGTTAAACTTCTTTGAAATGCTTTTTATGTAGCCATTGACATAATCAAGTGTTTTTTCTCCTCTAATTTGTTTACGGGGAATTACCATTAAAAGCATTTTCTAATGTTAAATCATAATTTTTATTCCTTGGACAGAGCTTGTTTGTTCAGTTAATATACTGCTATGTTGAATATGCTATTAAATTATTTAGAATATTTGCTGCTATGTGAGAGAGCTTGGCTCAAGCATTCTTTTCACTGGTTGTTCTCATCTGGTATTTGAATCAAAGAGTGCTGGCCTGGCAAAACGATTTGAATAATTACCTATCTTTTTGTATGCTTTGGAAGAGTTTACATAAGATGGTAATTTGTTTCTCCATGATCATTTGGTATAACTGGCCTCCCAAACTGCCTTATTCTGGAACATTTGGCAGTGGCTTGAGTTTTGAATACTGTACAGTTTCAGTTTGTAATTGTTTGATTAAACCTGTAAGTGATCAATTTCACTTAGGATTTCAAATTTGATGGCATGATATTTACAATAAAAAGCTTTTACTATAGATATTCTCAACATACACAACATTAAAGAGAATAATATAATGAACCAATGTACCAGACTCTTAGCATCAACAATTTTCAATACATTGTCCAATCTGGTTCTAATTTTACTCTTACCTACTTCCATCTCTTGCTACTGTAATGATTTGAGGCATATCCCAGACGTTGTGTCATTTTGTTTCTAATTATTTCATATGCTTTTATAAAAGATAAGAACTCTTTTGTGAAACATGAATCCAGTGTAAATGTATTTCCTAACAATTTAAATGAGTAATCATCAAATGCCCAGATAATGTCCATATTTACCTAGCAGACACATACTTTAAAAATTAGTTTCTTTGAATCAGTGTTCAAATATGATCTAATCATTGTAATTGTTGAATATGTCGCTTAGTGCTTTTTAATCTATAATTTCTCCAACTATTAATCTTTTTTCCTTGCATCTTAAAACAAGACAAAACAAAAAAACAAAAGAAATAAACAGGTCTTGTGTTTTGTCTAGTTTCCCGTAGTATGGATTTTGCTGAATGCAGCACTTGTGATGTCCCTTAAGAAGTTTTTCAGACCTTACTTTCTGACACTACGAAATGCTCCAGGCTCATTTTGTATACAGTTTTCCCTCAGTATCCCTGGGGGATTGGTTTCAGGAACTTCCATAGTATCAGAACATCTCATGTACCCCATAAAAATATACACTTACTTTGTACTCAAAAAACTTTTTTTAAAAGGACCTCCCATGAACACCAAAATTTGTAGATGCTTAATCTCTTATACAAAATGGTATAATATTTGCATATAACCTGTGCACATCCTTTAATATACTTTAAATTATCTCTAGATTACTTATAATACCTAATATGATGTAAATGCAATGTAAAATAGTTGTTACTCTATTGTTTAGGGCATAAGGACAAGAAAATAAAAGTCTGTACATGTTATGAACAGATCCAGTTTTTTGGCATATTTTTGATCTTCGGATTTTTAAATCCATGGATGTGGAATCCACAGAGCAACTGTATTTCATGCCCCAGTCTCAGAATCAGTCATTTCTCCAAGGAGCCCTAATTATTTTTACTAGTTGATGGTTTTAGAAACTCACATCTTAGTGCTAGGTGTGCTTGCTGCTACTGGGGAAGTTGTTACTTATAGGCTTTCTCAGTTCACAGAGCAATGAAATATATATGTATATCTACACACACCTATAAATATTTGCATATGTAACCATCTGTGACTATATTAAACTGAACATGACTTTATGCTGATGTCTCCAACTCTAATCCATTACAACAAAGATTATTCTAACCTCCTCCCCTTGCTTACCTGTAACTTCCCATTCCAACAATGAGAAACTCATCTCCTGTCATCTGTCAGTTCATTCAGTTAATTGTTCAATTCCAATATACATGTATACTGTTTTCAGAATTATTAATCTGGACTCCCGTGGGAAACAACTTTCCTAACTATAGTACAGCACTTACATACAGTTCCTTTTGATCTTAGCTTTACAAGATTCATTTCCAAGTTACTTAAGGCAGCAAATTCCTGTCATGCCCTTCAGTGAGATTGTTTCATACATTTTTTTCATGTTTCAGACATTTTTAATACAGTTAGAATGCTTTGCTGTATTCTACATTTCATCTTGGAATTTTTTGATCTCTTAAATTATTTCCTTAATTTTCATACATCAAGATTCACTCTTTGTGCTATAAAGTTTTGTGATTTTTGACACATACTATCATGTATGAACTATTGCAGTATCATAAAAATAATTTCACTGCCCTAATGAATCTCCCGTGCTTAACCTTTTTAGACTTTTCTACACATGTTTATTGTTTCTATAATTTTTTTCCCTTTCCAAAATGTCATGTAAATAGAGTCATACGCTCTGTAGCCTCTTCCAACTGGCTACTTTCATGTAGCAATATGCACTTAATATTTTCTGATGTCTTTGCATGTCTTATAGGTCATTCTTTTTATTTATGAATAACATGTCATTGTAAGGCTGTGTCACAGTGTGTTTATCTATTCATCCATTAAAAGACATATCCCAGTTTGGGGTGATTACCAAATAAGCATCTATAAACATTTATGTATGGGGATTTGAGTGAACATATGTTCTCAAATCAGTTAGGAAAATACCCAGGAGCGTGCTTGCTGAATCTAAGGTGAGACTATGTTCAGTGTTTTTAAGAAGGTGACAAGCTATCTTCAAAAGGAAATCTTCTATTTCCTGAGTCCCTATATCCTTGAGAAGGCTTTTACTATGCCCTAATACTTGATTGATACTTTTTCTGATTAGGCAACTCTAGTTTAAAAATCTTTTTCCTTCAGCAGTTTATAGATGTCACTCCACTGTTTCTAACAACTTGCGTTGTGCCTGAGAAGTCTGATAACACTGAGATTCATATTTTTAATGGTAATCTCTTCTTTCTTTGTAGAAAACTGTAGTATTTTACCTTTATCCATGAAGTTTGAAAACTGATCTAAAATATGTCCAGGTTTATCCTGGTGGATCATTATTGCTGTTGTCCAAATGTTTTTTGTTTTCCTTCTGGGCACATGGTAGACTGTAGTCCCATCCCAGTGACTGATTCGATTCCCATTCTTCTCTCTAGAGGAGATTGTTTATTGTGATTATCCTTTTCCCTATTTCACCACTGAATGTTGCATATGAGGGGGCAAACAACTTTGTGTTTAGTTAGTAACTCTCGACAAAGAGGGGCCATCTCCAGAAAAGATAAAGAAATTTTCAAACATGACTCAGAGATTCTAGGTTTTGAGAGGGAAAGAGTGATGGAATGGGACTTTTTGATTACTCTCATGGGAGTGGGGGTATAAATGTGTTCTTCATGATGAAAGGAGAACAAATAAAATATTCAATGACAAGAGAGGAAGACCAGGGTAGCAATCAGTGCTATCTACCAAATATTCCAGTTATCTTAACAAGTACATGGTATATTGCTCTTCCCCACCTCTTGAAGTTAGATGTGGCCATGTGACTTTTGCCAAAGAAATGTGAGCCAACGTTATATATTTCACCCAAAGATGAAAGTTTTAAAAGCCAATGTACAATTTCCTACATTCTTTTACCCTGCTATGTGATCATGGAAGCTAGTGTTGTGATGAGTTTTCTCCTTAGAATTACCTTGGGAGCTTTTACAAATCCTGATGTGGAGACCATACCAGAGAACAATTAAGTGAGAATATCTGCAGGTGTTACCCAAACACTTGAATTTCTTTCTGTTTATTTACATTTTTTGGTAGGGTAAAATTTACACACAAAACAGCATACAAATTTTAAGTGTACAGTTCAATCGATCTTTGCATATATACATATACATACATACACAATGCACCATGACTAAGATAAAGATATAGATCAAGGGTCGGAAAACTTTTTCTGAAAAGAAGCAAATACTTTCGGTTTTGTGGTCCAGCCAGTCTCTGTTGAAACTACTCAACTCTATTGTAGTGCAAAAGCAGCCATGGGAAATGTGTAAACGAGTAAGGATGTCCGTATTCCAATAGAACTTTACAAAAACAGGTGGTGTGTCCTGTTTGGCCAGTGAGCTGTAGTTTGCTGATCCCTGATATAGACCATTTCTAGCACCCAAGAAAACTCCCTCTTGCTCTTTCCCAGTTAATACCATTCCAAAGGTAACAACTACTTAATGTCAGTATTTTAAAGCTATCTGAGTGATTACATGCGTAGACAAAAAGTGCAGAATCACTGGTCTAGACTGATCAATATTAATAGCTGTATGTATTACCTCAGCATAAGTAAAATTCCCTGTATCCTACATTGACTCAAGATTCTGAGTACAAAATGTTGGTTATGTTCCGGTTGGGAGCGAGCATGCTTTGTACTCCTCGAGGCAGTTTGTCCTCGAGGCAGTTTGAAGATACTTGCAGCACTGTCTCACTTTCCCCACTCCAGTCCTAATATCCCTTCTTGTAGTCTCCCACAGCAGACGCACAGCTTTAACTGAAAAAAAAGTGACATATTCAGCTGCCTTGAGAGCAAACTATCACAAAAAAGCTGCTCCTGAACACTTTACTCTGATGACTCTATGGCATTTTTCCACTCTCAGATATAACTGCTTCTAATCTTTAGGTTTTCCTATGTTCAGAAGTCTTTTTGTCACCTATATGGAGCTTTAGTTTATTCAGTTCTGTTAAGATCCACCATTAATTTTATCACATATAAACTTACTTTCCAAAATTTGCTCCATGTTGTAGACATTTATGGCACACTTTAAACTTTTCCAATGCTGCTATGAGATTATTCATACTTTTATGATCCTTTCACAATACTTCAGTGGGTTTATGGGAAGGAAGAGAGGTAAACATGAGTTGTTAGACATCTTGAAAGTGAAGTCCCCTAAGACAGTAGTTGGTGGACGTGTAAAGTGGGAGAGATTTTGACCATTCTTTATCCTATTTAGATCCACTTTCGATGACTGTAGGGTTCTTCAAGAAGTTTAAGGGGGATAGTTTTGTCATACGGTTTAAGTCTAGAGGATGGAAACGCAGTTAGGGGAGCCAAGTTGAAGGGTCAGGAATGAGTCAGAGTCTGATGGATGGTATTTCACATTCTGTCTCCCCGTCACCCTCTTCCTTTAGGAAGGAGTAGAGATAAGGTTGTTATATATCGTTTGCTACGTATTTGTCTTCAAATAAAATGAGAAACCAACTTAAGCTAGCTCAAACAGTAAGGAAACATTGAATCACATAACACATAGTCCTGAGATAGGGTGGGCTTTAGGCTGGCTGATCCAGTGGTTTACTGATGTCATCAGGATCTCAAGTTTTTTCCATTTTCATACTATGGCTGGTTTCTCTTGGGTTATAAGACAGTTTACACTACTGAATGGAGTTACTGGTTTTCTCATTTGTGTTCTGGAGAAGAGGATCACTGTTGGAAATTTTGTCAAAAGAATGAGTGAGAACTCTCCAAGAATCCCTTAGCCAGATTTTCATTTCTATTTCTGAACTAAATATGGGACAAAGGGGGATGGCTTACCTCAGATTAATCAAGTCTGTCCAAGGTGCGAAACGGATTAATTTTGCCCAACATATATATAATTGATGTGGAAGGAGTGGAATTATAAACAAAACTTAGGGTTCTGTTAGAAAGGAGGAAGGGAGAAATGGATGCTGGGCATTATCAGTTGAGCAGAAATCTCCAGGAGGTGGCAGTTGGAAAGCTATTTAAAAAAAAAAGGGCAATGTGGTTGAGCAGTGAAGAGCCTGGAAGAAGGGCAGGTGCACTTGTGCATATTGCTTCAACTCCTTGTGTCTTTGTTTCCTCATGTGAATAATGGAGATAAAATAATACCTACCTGACAGAGTTGTGTGAGGGTTTGCTCATTCACAAATATTTCTGAGAGTTTACTATGTGTTGGGCACTCTTCTAACAGGAACTGCTGTGGTGAAAATGAAGAGGAAGCTTGCTTTTTAGTATGTGTATGGATGTGGGAGTGTATGTAGTAGAAGAGGAAGAAAATTAAATAAAAAACAGTCATAAAAGTATAATTTCAGACAATGCTAAGTGCCATCAACAAATGAGAGTTGGAATCAAGGGGGTGAAGGAAAGGGTATTTTTAAGACTGTGCACTTGGCAGTGTGAGGGGGTGACATGTGAGAAGAGACCTGAGGTGAGCTGAGCAGGCCGCGTAGCTGGGGTGCAGTGAGCAGGAGCCAGACTATGCCAGGCTTTAGAGGCCTCAGTGAGGGATGAAGACTTCATTGTACCTGTGTCTGGAAGCCCTTGGAAGGTCTTGAGCAGAGGCAATGACATAATCTGATTTGATTGACAGGCCACTCTGGCCACTGTGAGGTGATTACACTGCAGCGGGAGAAGGGGAGACCCAGGGAGGGGGACAGCAGCAAGAAGGCTGAGACCTCCCAGGTCCGCCACAAGCCACATGGCTTTCATACCTCCCAAACCCACCACAAGGCACGTGGCTCACATTGCACATTCAAACTAGGTTGGGGCAAGTGGGTCCCCTCAAGTCCTAAGCTTCATGGTAACATGTCCAGGGACTTCAGAGGTGATTCTCATGGCCACTTTCCTCCTCTTTTCCATCTGTGCTCCCCAAGGTTAGACAGCTTAACAGGAGGCGCTGAGCAGATCTTTCCCCCTGGTGCAACCCCCTCCTTTACGTCTGTTCTGAGGCCTACTCGCTTACTTGTATGATCCACTGTCCTCCGAGGGAAAGGGGTCTTGCCCTCAGGAGAAAGCCAAAAGCCCCTGGGCATTGACCAGCTACACTCACTCTGAGTGGGCTCATTTGCTGAATTTGGGGGAGAAGGACCCACCCACTGGCAGGCCTACTGTGGCTGCCTGACTAAACCAAGGCCTCCCATTGAGATTTGAAAAAAAATTTTAATAGCTTTTGGGGTTACAAGTGGTTTTTTTATTACATGGATGAGATTTTATCAGTAATGGAACTGTTACTTTGATCTCCATCTGCCTGACTTAGGCCTCTGGGATTCAGAACTCTGTAAGGGAAGAGAGAGGCTATAGATCTGGCCTTGGGGATCCCAACTCTGAGCTAGTGCTGTGATCTTTATTGTGACCATTATGTACCAGTGTCCCAGGGATGGGGCGCTGACTGGACATTTCTCCTCAGGCACACGGACCAGTGCCAGTAACACCACCTGGGAGCTTGTGGAAATGCAATGTCTCTGGCTGGACCCAGACCCTCTGAGTTAGAATCTGTATTTTAACAAGATCCCACAGGGGATTCACAGGGACTTCACAATGAGAGATGGGCTGACTTATGACATTTGCTTTCAGTCTATGTGGAGGCAATGACAGTTTGAGTGGGAAGTGAGGTTTTCACAATGATGACTCAGTTTTGGTTCTGCCCAATCCGCATGCCCACCTGTAATGGTGTAGTTATTATCTTTGCATTCTACAATTACCAAAGCATCTGGCCTAATATTATCATTTCTACCCACTAATGCAATTATTTGTTTCGTGTTTTTAATCCATAGCAATAATATTTACTATCAACAATTCTGTTGCAATCATTTATGTTTATAATCCTTACCAAAAGTTACATTGGAATAATAAGAAGTCAGTGAAAGGAAGGCTGTTCTTCTGTGAAATACTGTCTTTATGCCTCAGATTTGGAGTGCTCAGAGCCTCTGCAGCAAAGATTTGGCACGTGTCCTAGGCCTGCTCAGAACAGCAAACCCCACCCTCTTGGAGAATGAGACTTATAGAGGGACAGCGCCCTCCTCAGAGACTTCTCTAATGGGACTCCAAAGAGCAAACACTCTTAGCCCCATGAGGACTGGCCAGGCCAAGTAGTGTGTGGGCACAGGGAGCAGGGGTTTCCAAGAGGATGCAGTAGGTGTCTCTATCTCTTCCTATAGTGCAGGCTCCAAAGCTTATCAATGCTCCATGTCCTGTATTGAGCAAGGTCCTGAAATAGGGTTCAGGTCAGTGATAAATTCCAATGCTAATGTGGGATGAACCCCTGGGGGCTTCACCTCCTTCTTTTAGGATGCATGTAGAAATTGTGAAAGACCCTCTCTCCATGGTATTGAGCCTACACATGGTTCTGAAACAAGAATTGCTTTGACTGGGTCTCCCTTTTTTCTAGGTGGACTCACAGATTCCCTCACATTCATTATTAGCTCATTCGTTCATTCATTCATTGTCTTACTCTGTATCAGTCCCAAGGCTGAGAACTCATTTTCCCCATTGTCTTCATTTATCTAACAAGCCATTCTCCTACTGACCTCATTTTCTTAGTCTGATGAACACTGGCTGCTAGAGAAAATCTTACCAATAAGCAGATTGACTTCAATGAATACTCATAGTCTCCAGGTTCAACTGGTTGTTTGAATACCTGGCCTCTACTTTGACTATCTTAAACCTTCTCTACTCTCTTCAAACCACTTCTCTTTCACTCTCAGCATATACTTTCACTCCCATATTTCCAAATAAAATAGAATTCATCAGTTTCCCTGTATTTCCCTCCAGCCCATCTAAAATTTACCTGCAACTTGAAAGTGATCTCTCTGGTATTACTACAGAATTCTTTGTTGCTAAGTTTAATTATAATTGTTCTACTGATTACTTCTAAATACTTATCTCTGGTTCAGATTTTTCTCCTAGCCTCGGATCCATTATATCCAACTTCCTCCTGAACATCTCTAATTGGATGTCCCCAAACTAAACTCAAGAGATCCTGAATTCTCAACACCAAACCATAATTAACAAATAACACAGCCATCCACTTAGACATCCAAGCTAGAAACCTGATTATCAAGCTATATTCTTTCATCTTCTATATTCCCATATTTAGTTACCGAATTTTGTACATTGTATTTTTTGTACCTTGTATTTTTTTAAGTGTTCTTTAAAAAGAGTGTTAGAAAGTCTGGACTTTGCATTTTCACCTGTCCGGAACACTAACTACTGCCTGAACACCTTTCCTAGCCTCCTACATGGCCTCCCTGCAAGCAGTCTTACTCCTTGTCATTCTGTTCTACCAGCAGCAAAGAGATCATTTTAAATCTCATCTGGCCATAACATTCTCCTACATAATGTTTCTCAGTGGGTCCTCATTGATCTTCAGATTAAGTTCAAACCCCTGACCCCGGCCTACACAGCTCTGCATGACTGCCTTGTACTTATCACTGCACCTACATCTCTATACCCATATCTCTATCATGTGCTTCTGCACTATGTTCTCTGCCCTCTCCCAGTACTATCCTTTTGAGCTACACTTGATTCCTAGCAGTTCCTCAACAGCTACTTGCACTTTGAGCCTCTGAACCATTGCAAATGTTGTTTTCTATACATGAAATACTATTTCCCTCTGTTAATCTTGAAGAGTTGGGGCAAAGGGGCACAAAGGGCAAAGAACCACAGTTTGAGAACTTCAGCTCAAGTTTTATCTTGAGCTTCCAGCTTTTCAAATAGAAGAAAAAGGATATATTTAGATAATTTTGAAAGGAGAGAGAGAAGAAAGGTCATCCTCCTTGATCTTTCTTTTCACTGGTTCCAATATCCCAAGCCTCCTTTTCCACTTTCATTTCTCCCACCCCCTCAGATGATTGACAGCTAAATGAATTCCACTTGAAAGATAGCTTCAGTGGGCAGCCTGGGAAGAAGCACCAAACTCCTGACATACCAGTGACTGGGGCATCACTATAAGATGAAGGTGTTTTCACACAGCTCCTGGACAAGGTTGCACCACTCTTTTCTTGGTTTCAAATTACATCCTTTGTCCCTTGTTCTGAGTACACTTTTGCTAGATTGAACCCCCAGGATAAAAGTGAAACTTCTGCTAGCCATGAAGCATTAGATCCACAGAGGCAAGGGACAGGGAAATCACAGTGAGTGGATGGGGGCATTGAATGCCTTTTTTCTTGCTGTCTTTATTCTCTGCTTGATGACAAAGAATCATTAATGCAATAGCTTTGGTCTGATTTATTGATTTATACACCATGTAAAAGACAATTTAAAAATTCATTCTGTTCAAAAACTGTGTTTATGTGTTTACATTAGAGGAAAGTTGATACAAAAATGTTGTTCATATGTGAATAACTATAGTAAATGGAGTGAATGTCATAAAATGAAGCAGTCACTGGCTTCAGTTTAAAGTTTTCCTGGGAACCAAGGCAAGTAATGTACCAGTTCTGTCTTCCCTAGGAATCGCTTTCTCTGATGTGGAAATATGTGTTTTACTTTCCCAATTGATAGAATGTGACTGTTGTCAAACTCAGGGTCCTTCATGTACCAAAATTTCACAGAGGCTTTGCTGAGACACTACTCTGCAGGTCTATGTCTTCTTGGTCCCTGGGTCTGCTATAAGTGGGAGTCTTAGGCTGTAAGTGATTCCATAAGAAGTGGGCATCCTGCCCAGAATCCAGAGCTCAGGGGCTGTCCCCCAAACCCACTGACACGACCTTAAATGCAGCTGCCCCTGCTCTTACAACCCCATAGCTGCTGGGATTTCCCTCCCTGACTGCTCACTGAAGACATCTTTCAAGTGAGTTTTATTTAGTTGTCAATCCTTCAAGGAGGTGGGTGGGAGAATGAAAAGGTCAATAATGAAGAGGCTTGGAAGTCTGGCAGTAACAGAGAAAGAGGTCAAAAAGGATGATCCTTTCATCACTCCCTCCCTTCCCTACTCTCAGGTTCATCTGTAACTTACACTGTGGCTTAGAGTCTCTGTGAATCTCTTCCCCTCTCCTTCCAGAGTCAAAAAGACATTGAAAATTCTGTGCCTGGAACTTGCAATAACCTGCTATGTACAGAAATCAGTAGTTGCCCCCTCCCCCCACCCAGAAGGAGCTCATGGTCCTGTGGCAGATAGCTAGCTAACACATTGTTATCAGCACTGTGACAGTCATAGCATCATGGGCCCGGGAGCAAGGACAGGGACAGAGCACACTCAGGAATTGACCAGAGCCTCAGCTATTTAGACCCTCAATCTCTTGACTTTCTCCTAGTGAGGCATTGTATGTTAGGCATCATTGTTCTGCAGTCCAGAGCTGCCTCTGTGGCTTTGACTAATATTCTAAATGCTCTGGCCCTTGTCCTTTTGCCCTGACACTTATCAAGCTCTCAACTTGTGTGGCTTCTCCCTGTCCACATGTGGTCTTCCCAGGCAATTCAGTCCTTCCCGGTTCTGTCTATAGGGTGCTCTTAGTTCACTCATGAGGACAACAACATTGCTGGCAAAAATCACTAAAAATCACTGAGCTAGAACAAGGTTTTTCTAAAGATACAAATCTAAGGATTGGACACCTGTGGTTCAGGTACCCCGTTTTTGTTGCATGTTATTGAAAACTGCCCTCTGTGCCAGTGCTGGTCTGTTTTGTTCTCTATTATGTTCCTAGAACCTTGCATAGGGCTCTATGAGCAGTAGACATTTGTAGGATGAACATTCTGACACTCCAAGCCAGTTTCAAAGAGAATTTGAAGAGAAACCTTGTATTATAGGACTTTTAAATGTTTACCCAAATTAATAAACCAACACTGAAACTTACATTTCATTCGTGAGCCTTAGTTATTTTCCAATGGTTAAAATCTTGGAAAGGAATAAAGGTGAGGGGAAGTGTATTGGTTTGCTATGAATACTATAACAAATTACTACAAATGTAGTTACTTTAAAAAAAAAACACAAATTTATTATCTTACAGTTCTGGAGGTCAGAAGTCCAAAATGAGTATCACTGGTCTGTGATCCTGCAGACCCTATGGGACAAACCATTTCCCTGCCCTTTGCAGCTTTCAATGTCTACCTGCATTCCTTGGCTCCTGGCCCCTTTCCTCCATCTTAAAAGCCAAGAGTGTTGAGCTAAGTCCATCTCAGGCTGTGATCTCTATGGTTCTCTTTTTTGCCTTCCTCTTTCACTCATAAGGATCCTTGTGATTACGCTGGCTCACTTGTGATTACACTGGCTAATGTGTGATTACATGGGCTCACGTGAATAATCCCAGGTAACCTCCCTATTTTAAGGTCAACCGATTAGCAACCTTAATTCCTCTACCATGTAAAATAATATATTCACAGATTCTGATGATTGTGATATAAACATATTTGGGGGTACCATTGTTCTGCCTACCACAAGAAGGATGCTGGGCACCAAACTCTCAACACATTTCTGATTGATAGCCATCCTTGCGTCTTGCCCTCTGAGCCCAGTACCCTATCTCACCTCCACTTCATTGGTCTCTGCTTCCCTCCCTCCCTCCTTCTTTCTTTCTCTCAATTCTTTCTTATTCTTTCACTCCTTTCTCCTCCTCCTCTCTTTTTCTATTAGTTTCTTCTTCTCAGCCTATAAATTTTCTAACATTTCTCCTACATAAAAATAAACTAATTTATTAACCCCACATTCCCTCCAGCTACAACTGTGTATTTCTTGTTTTCCTTTCTGCAGAATGTCTTAAAGGAGTCCTTTCTGTTCACTACCTTTCTTCCCTTCTCCCTCACTTATCAACCCATTTGACTCCTGTCCCTATTACCCCACAGAGCATACTCTCATGAACTTCACCAAGGCTTTTGTCCATAAATCTAAAGGAGATATTTTCAGTCCTTGTCCTTTCTAAAATCAGCAGCAGCAGCAGCTGATGTCACTGAACATGCCCACTCCTCTATCCTTCTAGAAATCCTATCTTTCCTCCCTCAGCCTCTGTTCATAATACTACCTCTTCCTGGTCTTCCTTGTGCTTGTCTGGCTGCTCACTGTCAGTCTCCCTTGCTGGCTACTCATCCCAGGCCCACCTCTTAAGTGCTCCTGCTCCTCTTCAGAATATCTGGGCCACATTCTCTTCTCATTCTGCACTCCTTCCCATGGCTGGGAGTGTTGGGCAGGGACAGGAGACATAAGGAGGTCCTAAGGTTTCAATTACAGCCTTTACTACACTGGCAAAGCCTTGATCCCGTATTGCTTTTTGGAGTTCAGGATTTCAGACCCTGAGATCCAGACCCTGACCTCCAGACCCTGATATACAATTGCCTCCAGCCCACCTCCACCAATCGTGACTCATAGACACCTCCATCTTCATGTGTCTGGTGCTGAGTTCATCATCTTCCACTCAAACTTGCTGTTCCTCCAACGTTTCTTGCCCATATCCAGAAACATTACACACATTCCCTAGTCACTCAAGTCAGATGCCTTCTTTTCTGTCATCTTTGATGCCTCCTCTTCTTCAGGACCAATATCTAATTAGTCTTTATGTGTCGATGATTTCAGCTTCTAAATCTCTCTCAGGTCATGCCCTCTGCTTCACTCCCGGTTCCACTGTATAATTCAGGGTTCATCATGTCATAAGAAGATGATTACACTGGACTTGTGTGCCCATGCTTCCCTTCTTATTCCATTCTCTCACTGAAGCCACGGCATCTCCTTGTCTAACACAGAACTTGGGCCCAGTCATGACCTCACCATGCCACCATTATCATTACTCCTCCACACTCTTGCTTAACATCTTTTAGTGTCTGTCCATTGATTTGAGAGTAAGGTCTAAAGGTATTTCCCAGCCCTTACAGAAGCCTTTGCACATGACCTGTCTCTGCCTTCCTTCCCAGCTTCATCTAATAGCCTCCTTCCCTTTTTTGTCTCCCTTCTAACCGTAATTAACTACACAGTATCTGTAACCTTACTCTTTGTACACAATATTCCTTTGGCTGGATCACTTCTGCTGCTCTCTCTCTCTATCTCTGCCTTTCCTCCTTGTCTTCACCCCACTCTTGATGAGAACAAGCTACCTGTTCAGTCCAAGTCACAGGTTAGATGCTAGTTTTTCCAGAAAGCTCTTCCCTGAGTGTCTCAGGCTAGTCAAGGGCCCCCATCCATGCTTCCCCAGACTCTGACACTCAACCTTTTCATCATTCTTTTCATGTCTCTCTGACACTAGATTATACCATCCTTCGAGCACACTCCATGCTTGCATTCGCTGCAGAACCCCCATCACTTGGCACAAGACTGACACCCATGCCAAGGAGGTTTTCAATAAATATCGGCGAGTGAATGAGCCCCATTCCATTTATTACATGAAGCACAACAGAAGCAGGCTGGCATCTGGCAAACAACCATATCCAATTCAAAGAGTTGTTGTCAGCCCTTAACACAGCAACTGGCACCCAGGAAGCACTCAGTGAATGACAGTTCTCAGTGTTAGTATTGTTGTTATCACTGTCCCTTCATTTATTTAATTTGGCCCTAAGTTCCTGTGTAACTCTTCCAACTTACAAGTTGTTCTGGGTTAGGATTTTGAGAAACTGGTCTCTATCATATTCATTTCTTCACTCAACAATCATTTCCTGAGCCTTCTACTATATACTAAGCACAGTGCTGGTATTCAAATGTGGAGAAATAAAGAGAAAGGTGGAAAGAAGGAAACTCAAAAGTCGAATATATGTCAGGGGTTTAATACATAATATCTGCTCTGTCTACCAGTATCCCTCTTTTCTCAAGAGCAGAAATTTTCCAAGGAAGGTATTTTATTTCCAGAGAACAATCAAGATGATTTTTTTAAAATTTTCAAAATAAAGAAAATCATAAATTATCAACCCATATTTGGAAAGCATATAATTGTGTTGAGAACTGTTATTCTACCTTACACTTTCCTCTGATCTGATTGGCAGCTCAAGGGATAAACATGAGCATGGCAGTCAGTATTTATCCTGTCAGGTACAGGGACTTTGGAACTTCAGGAGCATTGGATTTCCCTCCCCGCCAATACCTGCTTTGCTGCTATTTGCATCCAAAACGCACATCACAACATTTTCTTCATGTAAACAATAAAAACCATTTCAGAATACCTTGTACACAGACACAATTGACTTCATTTCTGATAAATTTGGCTAGAATCCTGGAATATCACACCCAGAAGGGGCCTTAAAGGTTACATGGTTCAAGATCCTCATTACACAGGTGACTATTTGAGACCTAGAGATGTGGAGGGCCTATTTCAAGTAAGAACAGTGTTGGGATTATATGTATCTCCTACATACATAATATGGTTTGGTTGTGTCCCCACCTCAATCTCATCTTGAATTGCAGCTCCCATAATTCCCACGTGTTGTGAAAGGGACCCAGTGGGACACAATTGAATCATACTGTTCTCATGGTAGTGAATAATTCTCATGAGATCTGATGGTTTTATAGGGGGTTTCGCCTTTCGCTTGGCTCTCATTCTCTCTTGCCTGCCATGTAAGATGTGCCTTTTGCCTTCCACCATGATTGTGAGGCCTCCCCAGCCACATGGAACTGTGAGTCCATTAAGCCTCCTTTTCTTTCTTTTCTTTATGAATTATCCAGACTCAGTTATGCCTTTATCAGCAGTGTGAAAACAGACTAATACAATATAAATCACAATTAAAGATTGCAACCATCTTTCATGTGCAATAGCTCATTTAATCTTTGTAGTCTTCCTAGGAAAGTTTTCTTATTATGCTGTGTTACATAGAAAAGTTGAATAGGAAAAACATGAGAAATGGAAAGGTAGCAGAGAAAAAAAAAAGCAGGGATATCAAGAGACTGTGGTGCTGTGGAAACCAGAAATACACATTTTCAAGAATAAAGTAGTTTTCAACAGTGTCAAATGCTGACAGGTCAAGTAAGATAACTGAAAATTGCCTTTAGGTTTTAGTAACAAGGGCAGTGGTGACTCAGCAAGAACAGCTTCACTGAGAGCAGATAACAAAATTAGAATTCTTTGAGAAGAGAGGAGTAGAGATGAAGAACAAAAGGAGAGGCTGGGCCTTAGACAGAAGGGAGACCAGTTCTTCCTGTGACAGCAGAGAAGGGAAAGGTTGTGAATGCAGATTCCCAAGAACTCAGTCTGTTTGTCAAAAGAAGTCTAGGGAGTCCCCTTCTAAGAATTTCTGTTCGTCCCTGAGCTGAAATTTTGGAGAAAAAAAAAGGGGGGGGAATGTCTGTTTTGTTTCTGCTCTTTGCTCTCAGCTTGCCTGTGGGTCCCCTTCCCGGCACCAGCACCCCCTTAATCTCCTCAATTTAGGATTCAACTTTTCCCGTGATACAACTGGATTTGAGCCACTAATGATCCTGTGTCGCATCACAGGAGACCCTGCCACATGGAACTGAGGGCAAGGATCTGAGTGTGTGATAGGGGTGGGGAGTCTGGGGGATCACTGAGAGTTAGACCTGAGAGTTTGACCCTTGTATTTTCAGGTTTAGTCTCCTAGTTGTCCCTACTTGGTGTCTGATCAAATTCCTTTGAAGTTGCCAACTCTTCCAAGTTGTGTAGCAGAGAACCAAAAGATGGGGTTGTGTTCCTGGAATGGGCTGGTGTGAGGGCAACAGCACAATCAGTGGGGAGGGTCAGGATGTGGTAAAGATTAAGGATAGCTGTTGGGTACTCTATTGACTTGGCTCTGATCAAAATCTGGTTTTACTAATGGGGAAACTAAGTCTCAGCTCAGGGGAGGGACTTGCCCAACATCACCTAGCAATTATGATGGGATTGAACCCTGGCTGAAATCCAGGTGTCCATTTTTCTCAGTGCTTTTCCCATTATATCAAATTGTTGGAGCTGAGGCAGAAGGAAAACAGAACAGGTCTAGGTTTCCCTTGCCATTTCAACAGCATGGATGAAACTGGAAGACATCATGCTAAGTGAAATTAGCCAGGCACAGAAAGACAAATACTGCATGATCTTACTTATATGTAGAATCTAAAAACAACAACAACAAAAATCTAATGACTCCCCTTAGAGTTGAATACATAGAGTTGACTACAGTAGCCTTTTCACTATGTGTATGTTTATCAAAATATCATGTTGTACACCTTACATATATACAACTAAAAACAAAGAAAAGGAAAGGCAGGAGGCCCCAGAAGGCACCTTTCCTGCCAACAAGGGCAGGGACTTTGGGCCTCATTTCAACAGGTGGTCACATGATGAATGTTCTTAGGCTAAAGGGAGTTTGTGTATTTAAAAGCTGTTGAACCCTACATGGAAACTGAACAACCTGCTCCTGAATGACTACTGGGTACATAACGAAATGAAGGCAGAAATAAAGATGTTCTTTGAAACCAATGAGAACAAAGATACAACATACCAGAATCTCTGGGACACATTTAAAGCAGTGTGTAGAGGGAAATTTATAGCACTAAATGCCCACAAAAGAAAGCAGGAAAGATCTAAAATTGATACCCTAACATCAAAATTAAAAGAACTAGAAAAGCAAGAGAAAACACATTCAAAAGCTAGCAGAAGGCAAAAAATAACTAAGATCAGAGCAGAACTGAAGGAGAGAGAGACACAAAAAACCCTCCAAGAAATCAATGAATCCAGGAGCTGGTTTTTTAAAAAGATCAACAAAATTGATAGACTGCTAGCAAGACTAATAAAGAAAACAAGAGAGAAGAATCAAATAGACGCAATAAAAAATGATAAAGGGGATATCACCACCAACCACACAGAAATACAAACTACCATCAGAGAATACTATAAACACCTCTACACAAATAAACTAGAAAACCTAGAAGAAATGGATAATTTCCTGGACACTTACACTTTCCCAAGACTAAACCAGGAATAACTTGAATCCCTGAATAGACCAATAGCAGGCTCTGAAATTGAGGCAATAAGTAATAGTCTACCAACCAAAAAAAGTCCAGGACCAGATGGATTCACAGTCGAATTCTACCAGAGGTACAAGGAGGAGTTGGTACCATTCCTTCTGAAACTATTCCAATCAATAGAAAAAGACGGAATCCTCCCTAACTCATTTTACAAGGCCAACATCATCCTGATACCAAAGCCTGACAGAGATACAACAAAAAAAGAGAATTTTAGACCAATATCCCTGATGAACATCGATGCAAAAAACCTCAATAAAATACTGGCAAACCAAATCCAGCAGCACATCAAAAAGCTTATCCACCATGATCAAGTGGGCTTCATCCCTGAGATGCAAGGCTGGTTCAACATATGCAAATCAATAAACAAAATCCAGCATATAAACAGAACCAAAGACAAGAACCACATGATTATCTCAATAGATGCAGAAAAGGCCTTTGACAAAATTCAACAGCCCTTCATGCTAAAAACTCTCAATAAATTCGGTATTGATGGAACATATCTCAAAATCATAAGAGCTATTTATGACAAACCCACAGCCAATATCATACTGAATGGGCAAAAAGTGGAAGTATTCCCTTTGAAAACTGGCACAAGACAGGGATGCCCTCTCTCACCACTCCTATTCAACATAGTGTTGGAAGTTCTGGCTAGGGCAATCAGGCAAGAGAAAGAAATAAAGGGTATTCAGTTAGGAAAAGAAGAAGTCAAATTGTCCCTGTTTGAAGATGACATGATTGTGTATTTAGAAAACCCCATTGTCTCAGCCCAAAATCTCCTTAAGCTGTTAAGCAACTTCAGCAAAGTCTCAGGATACAAAATCAATGTGCAAAAATCACCAGCATTCTTATACACCAGTAACAGACAGAGAGCCAAATCATGAATGAACTCCCATTCATAATAGCTTCAAAGAGAATAAAATACCTAGGAATCCAACTTACAAGGGATGTAAAGGACCTCTTCAAGGAGAACTACAAACCACTGCTCAGTGAAATAAAAGAGGACACAAACAAATGGAAGAACAAACCATGCTCATGGATAGGAAGAATCAATATTGTGAAAATGGCCATACTGCCCAAGGTAATTTATAGATTCAATGCCATCCCCATTAAGCTACCAATGACCTTCTTCACAGAATTGGAAAAAACTGTTTTAAAGTTCATATGGAACCAAAAAAGACCCCACATTGCCAAGACAATCCTAAGCCAAAAGAACAAAGCTGGAGGCATCACGCTACCTGACTTCAAACTATACTACAAGGCTGCAGTAACCAAAACAGCATGGTACTGGTACCAAAACAGAGATAGAGACCCATGGAACAGAACAGAGCCCTCAGAAATAATACCACACATCTACAGCCATCTGATCTTTGACAAACCTGACAAAAACAAGAAATGGGGAAAGGATTCCCCATTTAATAAATGGTGCTGGGAAAATTGGCTTAGCCATAAGTAGAAAGCTGAAACTGGATCCTTTCCTTACTCCTTATATGAAAATTAATTCAAGATGGATTAAAGACTTAAATGTTAGACCTAAAACCATAAAAACCCTAGAAGAAAACCTAGGTAATATCATTCAGGACATAGGCATGGGCAAGGACTTCATGTCTAAAACACCAAAAGCAATGGCAACAAAAGCCAAAATTGACAAATGGGATCTAATTAAACTAAAGAGCTTCTGCACAGCAAAAGAAACTACCATCAGAGTGAACAGGCAACCTACAGAATGGGGGAAAAGTTTTGCAATCTACTCATCTGACAAAGGGCTAATATCCAGAACCTGTAAAGAACTCAATCAAATTTACAAGAAAAAAGCAAACAACCCCATCAAAAAGTGGGCAAAGGATATGAACAGACACTTCTCAAAAGAAGACATTCATACAGCCAACAGACACATGAAAGACTGCTCATCATCACTCGCCATCAGAGAAATGCAAATCAAAACCACAATGAGATACCATCTCACACCAGTTAGAATGGCAATCATTAAAAAGTCAGGAAACAACAGGTACTGGAGAGGGTGTGGAGAAATAGGAACACTTTTACTCTGTTGGTGGGATTGTAAACTAGTTCAACCATTGTGGAAAATAGTGTGGTGATTCCTCAAGGATCTAGAACTAGAAATACCATTAGACCCAGCCATCCCATTGCTGGGGATATACCCAAAGGATTATAAGTCATGCTGCTGTAAAGACACATGCACACATATGTTTATTGTGGCACTATTCACAATAGCAAAGACTTGGAGTCAACCCAAATGTCCATCAGTGACAGACTGGATTAAGAAAATGTGGCACATATACACCATGGAATACTATGCCGCCATAAAAAAGGATGAGTTTGTGTCCTTTGTAGGGACATGGATGCAGCTGGAAACCATCATTCTCATCATACTATCGCAAGAACAGAAAACCAAATACCACATGTTCTCATTCATAGGTGGGAATTGAACAATGAGATCACTTGGACACAGGAAGGGGAACACCACACACCGGGTCCTATTGTGGGGAGGGGAGAGAGGAGGGATAGCATTAGGAGATATATCTAATGTAAATGACGAGTTAATGGGTGCAGCATACCAACATGGCACATGTATACATATGTAACAAACCTGCCAGTGGTGCACATGTACCCTAGAACTTAAAGTATAATTTAAAAAAAAAAGCTTTTGAAGCTGGAAAGGAGAGATCCCTGCCTCTGCTTCCAATTCTAGGGCACCTTTAACAGAATTCCTCCCAATTGCTTCCTTCCTCTTACTTTCCCCTTCCTGGTTCCATTTCCTGCTGGACCTCTTGCAAAGATTCGGGGCCTGGGTAGCCCTCTGAAAGGTGTCATAGCACAGATGCATCCTGGATAGGCCAGTGTGTTGTGCTTGAAGCTTTCAGATGGGTCTGGTGCTCAGTTGTGCCTTCCTCTCCTGCCTTCAGTACTCTAACACAAGGAACTTATAGATCATTAAATGAACCCCCAAATTTAAAAGCCCATGGGAGCAAACAGCTGTTTCATTAGGGAAAAGCTATTTAAAGTGGCTTAAAATAGAGCACATTTATTAGTACTACTTTACAAGGTTGCACTTTGCATTTGTTTGTTTCTATTAGTCTCCATGCATCATGATGTGGCTAGCCTCCTCTCCAACACTGCCATGAAGAAATCCTCCTGCATGTAGCTCTGGTCCAGATTCACATTCATTTATTCAATAAATATTTACTGAATGCCTACTATGTGCTAGCCACTCTTCCCGCAGCCTCTAGACTGGCACCCTCAACGAACTGCTGGGGAGAACTCTCTCATGCTCTGAATACCATAAATACTCAAGTCCAAGAATACCAGTCCCAGCCGGTGGCAGGGTTTCAAACTCTCGGAGAACTCAGCAACACATTTGCTTATGGGAACAGCTTGAGCTTTCCACTAAGACTAAGGGAATAGTTTCCAAAGGCAAAGTAGTTTCAGAAAGTTTTGAAAGAAACAGCAACACTTAAATATTGGTATCAGGCAATTTTACAAAACAGGCTGCCCACTGTCTGTCGCATGGTTGTTCTGGGGGTGTGATTGAACTGCCCAGGGACAGTGGGATTGCTGCAGCAGTAGGACATTCATCAGAGCTGGAACATTCATTGAGTGTCAGATGGTACAAGTCCATGCTTTTATTTTGGATGAGAAAAAATTGTATGTGATTTGACATGCTCTCCCAATACTTTTCCCATCCCTTAGGAGATGATGATTTCCTCAAGCAAATCTCATGAGATCATTTCCCAAATGTCTTCTAACTCTGTAAGAAATAAGTGTCATCATCCATTTCCCAACACATGGCTCAACCAATAAAAAACTTACTCTCAATTTGACTAATAATTATTGCTTAAGGGAACTGCTGACAAAGGGAAAATAGTAGGCCATGAAAAAGAGAAATCTTTCAGAATTACAATGAACATACATTTCTCTATTTCCTGGGAGTGGGTGAATTTAGCAGAAGAAGCAATACAGCTTTTTCATAATATTTCATATTGGGTAATGAGACCCTTGAGTCAATCAAAGCTATGTTTTCACACGAGTTTCACTTCGGATCATTGTAATACATTTCTTACTCTAGGGGTACCTTTCTTCCATCTTAATTATAGTGGTTGTTAAGAAGCGGAAAGTAATGGTGGCATGAGATTGGGGGTGAAAGTCAAAAACATAGTACTGTCTGTGTTAGGCAAAGAGTGACCAAAGAAAGTTCTGCAGACCAAGTACAATTCAGAAAGGGTTTAATAAACAGCAGCTAAACATTGCACCAAAGCATTTGGAAACAAAATTTCTATAGAGAGGCAAAGATCAGGCTTCCATTCTAAGTTCCTTAAGACAATCATTAACAGCCCCGCCCTCCCACCCCCCCCCCCCATATCCCCACATATCCACAAGACTACACTCTTCTAGTCATGAATTTACCTACAGACACACTCTTAGGAATAATGGGACTGGCATGCATTATCCCAGCAATGGCAAGGAAGCAGGGGATGGGGAAAAGATGGATGAAAAGGCAACCAGCAGCTAATGATACACCCCTTAGGAGCTTTGTTCAGCGGGTGGGCAAGGAGAATCTGCTTGTGGTGCCCTCGTAACTTTACCCTGGGCTTCTAGGATACTCTGGACTAGTGCAGGTATTCAGAGCCAAAGTGGCTGGGGCTATCATCATAAACAGTCTCATTCTCTTGGGCTGAGACTATTAAAAGTGATCTTCTTGGGTGACACGTTGTGACTTTCTAAAAACCTTTTTGGTGCCCAACCAAGTTCCACTAATGACCCAGAAGGCCCGCTGAGATCGTGCTGATTCTGAGGTCACGGTGGACCTGGCTTCTCAGCCCTTTATTTTGGCCTTTGGAAAGGGGCACATGATAGCTCTTTATTAACTTGTAAGGAGCCTAGGCAAATCATTCAAACTTCTGGGATTCAGTTTATCTACCTTATAAAAATTGCATATTTACACCTGTGTCTTTTACTCACATTAAGATTAAGAACAAATGGCCTCTAAATAATATATTATAAAATTGTCAATAAAGTTAATGATCTAGTTGACTCAATATTGACTAGAGATATTTATTTGTATGAATTTCCAATTCACCCTTCATAGAATCGGCATCAACAGAGGACCAGAGGTTCCCGATATGGTGGGACAAAAATGCCTGGGCCAGGGTGTGGAATGTGGAGTGTACGGAAGGAAGAATTTGACTTTCATCTGCCAGTAGCCCTCTCTTTTGAGCTAGACTTCAATCCTCAACTACCATCCACTCCAAATCTCTTGCCCAATCCAGTATAGGCTAGTTGCCTTGGCAGGGAGATGACTTTTATATCTCTCCCATATTTAAAAAAAGTGTTTTCTTTTGTTTTTGTTTTTTTTGTTGTTGTTGTTGTTTTTTTAAATCTAGATCACTTTGTTTCTATTTGTAACTTTTTTATTTAAATAAAAAATACTTGATCATTTTTTTCCTGGAAAGTTTACAGGTGGTAATGAGTCCAAATTAAGTAGTGCTCAGTTGGCTACAAGGGTGTCAAAGGCAGTGGGGGAAGATCTTCTGGAGGAGAGATGTACCAAGGAGGGGACTATTTTCCTAAGGGGCTGGACATGGCAGGGCACCAACCATCTTGGCGCCAGGCTGGCATAGCTAGTTCTATTTATTTTGGCCATACATGGTAGACGGTGGTTGGTACCAATTGTCCCCACTGATTTCCAAACTAAGAAATGGGTTGGGGGTATAGAATTGACTCCCAACTTTGCTATCAGTACTTATGCCTAGTAGGCCTTGCTGAAGGCAGGGGAGGTGGCACGCAGGATCACATGGCATGGCCCAACCTGGCTGCCTAGTAAGTTAGAATCATCTGATCTAGATGGCCAGTCAACAATTCTCCTTGTTCTGGGCCTCTCAAACAGCCAAGGCTTCCACTATAGAGAGTAGAATCTCTTGTTCTTTTTGCAGTGGGCAGAGTGCAATAAAATACATGCAGTGCCCTCAGCTAGGGGAGACTGGCAGACTAAAATGAGCAACTGGACAAATGGCAGTGTTTGGCTTTGATGGGGTTATACTGAGCAATATTGGAGGGACAAGTAATTTTTCTGTAGTTTCTTTTTCATAGAGATTCATAAATATGAATTGAGAGTCACAGCTTGGTAGAGGGGTAAAAAGAAGAATCCTGAAATACATGAAGGGGAGCCCCGGGGTTTGGGTGCCTGGATGCTTCACAGGGTATACAGTGCTCTGGTTGTTGCACTGCCACCACTATCTACTGTTTGCGGATCATGCCCTTGATAGCTGACTCTCGGTTGACATACGTGGCCCAGTAGACCAGATTGAATATGGCAAAGAGCACAGGAAAGATGATGCGGGAAATTTTGTCAACCTTGCTGACACTGTTGTAGGTCTTGGTCTCAGTTGGGCTGTCCTGCACGTAGGTGGCCTTGGGTGAAGCAATGATTGTTGGGGTTGAGGAGGCACTGGGAGCAGCGCCCTTGGAGATGGTGGAAAATTCAGTGTCTTTGGCCAGATTGATGGGATAGGTGGTTCCCACGATGTTGAAGGTGGTGCTGGTTTTCTTTGCTGGGGCTGCTGGTGTTTTCTTCTAGAGGCCGGGAAAAAGAGGGGGAGAAAGGGAGAAAAAAACAAAGCTAATTAATTCATTACACAGAGAACCTTCAGAGGCTACAGGGAGGAGGAGCCATGAGGGAAGTTAAGAAACAGGGGCCATGTAGCCAATAGCACTAGTAGCCAGGTTTGTGTCAAGGAATAACTGAAGATGTGTATGAAAACAGGAAATGTGGATCACCCTGGCTTACTAGCTATGTCGCTTTGGCTAAGTCACTTTTCCTCTTCATGTCTCAGTTTCTTCATCTGTAAAATGAGGATCAAAATAATTTTCAGGATTGTTTAGAGGATCAGATGAGAGAATGGAGCTAGAAATTGCCAATAAACTGTGGAACGTTTGTTACATGTAGAATCTTATATATCATGTAATTTGATCCTCAGAGCAACCCCTATGAGGTAGGTGGATGAGATTACTCTCATTTGACAGATGAGAAAACAGCCTCAGACAAAATGGCAGAGCCTAACTTGCAATCTGGTAAGAGATTTTTATCCAGGGCTGCACTGTGCTGCTTTCTATAGGCCCCAGACACTTTTTGGTTACCCGAGGATTAACTCCAAAAGGCCGTGACCATCAAGTGACACATCTCCTGTGAGGAAGAGAGCTTGGTGAGTCTGAAAAGTCATTTTGTCATAAAGACAATATATACCATGGCATGTTGACATGCACCATTACAACAACATTACAACCCTTCATACAGTGTAACTGTTCAGCAAGCTCAGGAGCAGGCCAAGGCTTTCCACCTAGCTATGTAAAAGACTCTCTGACATAACAAAGGCAGAGATAGATGGGGAGCTGCTATGTCACTGCCCTTTGTGCTTATTTTTTAAGAGTGAAAGAAACTCACCCAGTGGGAAGAAAGCACACCCACATGCCAATTTGCTCTCATATACAGTATGAACTTGTGTATACAGAGAGCCTCACTGGGCCTCCCCTGGTGCAGAAGAGAGAAGAGGAGACAACGCTTAGGCCTGGATACGAATTGAGAAGCTGAAGAACAGGAGGGGCCAGGGGAGGAGGCCAGCCCCAACCCCATGCCAAATGCGGTGGCCTAGCTCATGGTCTATAGATGGTTTGCTGCCTCATTCCTCACTCTGGCCTTTTCTTCTTTCCATCCCAGTTTGCTCTAGGGAAAAGTGGGTATAGATGAGCTTCAGAAATGCCCTAATTTCACACACCTCATGAGTCCATCCTTGATGTTACTTTGCTTCCCAGAACCCAGGCTTCACTTCTTTATTCCTTCACTTCCTACTTGCTTTCTTTGTGTGTTCCTCTATTTCCATCCTCTCTTGCTGACCCCTTGTCTCCTAATCTCTTCATATACCCTTTCTTCTTAACTTCAGAGTCCCCATCATTCTTATTTTTTCTCCTTTATACCTAACTGCCATTTACTATTGTGATCCTAATAACTTTTCCCCAATATTTACTGAATGCTTACTGGGCCAAGGACTATGCTAGGTACTTAGAGATAAATGGAAAGGGTAAAACATGAGTCCCTGTCTTCCAGGAGCTCACACTCGGGTGTGGGAGAAAGCCTTTTAAGCACATCATTGCCATTGAATGTGATCAGACTTCTCAAAGATCTGCACCAAGTGCTATGGGAATTCGGTCAAAGGAGGGACAAAGTACCTGCTGGCATTGGAAAAGGTGGCTCAGAGAAGGCAATGAAGTTTATGGTCTGGGTCACAAAAGATGAGCAGGAGCTCATCAGATGAGCATGTGGCAAAGGCCAGTACATAAGCCAAGGCCTTTTTATTTATTTATTTTAGAGACATGGGTCTTGCTCTGTCACCTGGGCTGGTGAGCCTTGGTGTGAACATAGTTCACTACAGTCTTGAACTCCTGGGCTCAAGTGATTCTCCTGCCTCAGGCTCCTGAGTAGGTGGGACTACAGGCGTGTGCCACCATGCCCAGTTAATTTTTTTCTTTTTTACTTTAGAGATGACATCTCACTATGTTGCCCAGGCTGGTCTTGTAATCCTGGCTTCAGGTGATCCTCCCACCTTGGCTTCCAAAAGCACTGGGATTACATGTGCAAGTCACTACACCTGGCCAAGGGCACTGTTTTTTGAGTTGACAAGAAGTTTACCGTAGCTGGGCCACAGTGTGCATGGCAAAGAGTTGCAGAAACTGAGGCTGTGTAAAACAGGCAGCAGCAAGTCCTTGAAAGGCCTTATATGCTATGCTCTCTTGCTCTGTCTGCTTATTTTGGCCTCAGTGTTTTCAGTCATGGAGGGGAAATGCGACAGATGAGAGGATGTTGGTTTACGTAAATTGAACAGTCTGACTAATAGGATATTTGAAAGCAATATTATTTCTCCTTGGGGATTGCAATCACATTGTTACAAGTGGAAGGGGGACAGAACTCTAAGGTTTCTAAAAACCTTGTAAATTATTTAAATACTACATGGGACTCATTTATAATTAGCAAATTCATTGTGTGAATAGAGTCCTGCTGCTAAATGTCTTTGCTATTAAATAAAAGGGTGCTTTACTTGTTTGCCAACTTGCTCATTAATTTGCTTAGTAAACTCTTTTCTCATGGGTAGACCAAAAATTATAGAAAAGAAAGAAAAGACAAAAGAAAGGAAAGAAAATATTGCCCTGACTTTTCTAGAAGCTTTTACATATGTCATTCCACTTAACCGTCTTATAAACTGGCTATGACCAAGTCTCTGAAACAATGATTCTGAACAATGAATACTTTTTTTTAGCTCCATAAGCACTTTATGTTCTATAGATGGGGAGAAGTAGCAATCAAGTTAATCACAGATTTTTTAAGTAGTAAGGGAAAATTACCTTTTAATTTCTTCCACCATTTTCAACATGACACATTTTAATCAGCCACTACAATTTTTTACCTAAATCATTAAAGAAGGAAATCAAGGCAAAATTTGAGTTTCAAGAAAATAGGAAAACAAGCCATAGATTAATGGTAATATTTACCCATTTCTACACCTAGTTTTCCAGTAATTCTCCTTGATATATACAGACTGAGATGACTTAACTTTGACCGAATTGTCATTCTATTCCTATCCCTTAGCCAAGTATCTGGCTCTTAGGCAAATGATGGATGTTTACTGAATGAAAAAATACCCACTATTGAAGATTATCAGTATGACTTCTTGTTTGTTTCCCCTGAGTCTTGACCTTTGATGCATAGACAGCATGTCTCCAAAGTTCAGCCTAGGGCAATTTCCTAACCAAAAAGTGGAAATTGACTTCTCCAAATTTCGCAAGGAGTTTGAATCCAGAACAAGAACGCCTTTACTTCTAAAAATCTAGTGGGTTTGTGATGAGGCAATGAAAACTTTTATAGAGAAATGCATGTCCCACTCAAGTCTTCCTCCGATGATACTGCTGTCAATTGTCTCTAAAGGTGAAACTCAACTAGAACCTCAGAGTATATACTTACATGGTCCAGTGCCTCTGTGTCAACCCCCTTGCAGGTGCTCAGCTTTTCTGAGCCCGTGGGGCAGAAGTGGAGCAAAGCAATGGAATATATGCTATGTGGGATTCACAGATGAATAAAACCAGCAACAAAAACCCAAACAACTCAATTTAAAATGGGGCAATTTAAAAATGGGCAAAGAACTTGAGTAGACATATCTCCAAAAAAGATTTACAAATGGCCAAAAATCACATGAAAATATGCTAAACATCACTAATCAGAAATGCAAATCAAAGCAATGAGACCCCACCTCACATTATGATGGGTACTACCAAAAAAACCCCAGAAAATATCAAGTGTTGGCAAGGATATGGAGAAATTGAAACCCTTGTGCACTATTGGGAATGTAAAATGGTGCAACCACTATGGAAAATGTTGTGATGGTTCCTCAAAAACTTACAAACAGAATCACTATATGATTCAGCTGTTCCACTTCTGAGTATATATCCCCAAATTATAAGCAGGGTCTCAAAGAGATATTTGCATACCCATGTTCATAGCTTCATTACTCCCAATAGACAAATGGTGGAAGCAACCCAAGTGTCCATTGAGAGAACAATAAACAAAATGTGATATACACACACAATGAATTCATTCCATTCACAATTATTCAACCTCACAAAGGAAGGAAATTCTGATACATACTACAACAGACATGAATCTTGAGGTTGCTGAATGAAATAAGCCAGTCACAAAAGGATAATTGTTATGTGATTTCACTTCTATGACATATCTAGAGTAGCAAATTCATAGAGACAGAAAGCATAATGGTGGGTGCCAGGGGCTAGGGCAGAAAGGAATGGGGAGTTGTTGTTTAATGAATACAGATTTCCAGTTTTGCAAGATGAAAAGGGTTCAGGAGACTACATAGCAATGTGAATGTATTTAATGGGACTGAACTACACAATTCAAATTGGTTAAGGTTATATATATTTACCATTATGTGTATACACACACACACACACACACACATATGATAAATCAGAGACCCTACCCTCAGGAAATCTAGTTTAATGAGGAAGGTTAATTAAAATAAGAGAGAATTAAAATATAAGGGAGAAGGCACAAATTAGAAACATTCAGAGGGGCATAAATAACGAATCAAGGGAGTTCAAGAGAAGAAAGAATTTGGAAAGGTCAAGTAAGTCAATGGAAAGGAGAGAAAATGCAGATGAAAGAAAAATAATCACTTGTACCACCTTCCTGAAAAGGCGGGGGGAGGGGGTTATCTAGAGCATAAGTGTGGAATTTCCCAGGTCTAGATCACAGCTGAGAAGGAAAGAGTGGATGAGATTAGATACCATCTATATTTTGGTGGAGAGAAAGGAGCCCAGTAGGTTGAGGGAAATCTCATACAATGGCTTCTACATTCCCCATGAGGAAGGTAAAATAAATAGTAAAGATTTAAACTAGAATATATGTATGTGTGTGTGTGTGTGTGTGTGTGTGTGTGTATTTTTTTTTTTTTTTTTTGAGATGGAATTTCGCTCTTGTTGACCAGGCTGGAGTGCAATGGCGTGATCTTGGCTCACTGCAATCTCTGCCTCCCGGGTTCAAGCAATTCTCTTTCCTCAGCCTCCTGAGTAGCTGGGATTACAGGCATGTGCCACCACCCCCAGCCCAATCCCTGGCTAATTTTGTATTTTTAGTAGAGAAGGGGGTTTCTCCATTTGGTCAGGCTGGTCTTGAACTCCTGACCTCAGGTGTTTTTTTCTGAATCTGTACTCAATTCTTGGCTTGCCAAAGTGCTGGGATTACAGGCATGAGCCACCGCGCCTGGCTGATTTAAACCGGATTTTGTAGGATAAAGAAGACAGAACTAATTAGGGACAGAGAGTAACTGCAGGCATAGGTTGAAGGAACAGCAGAATTCAAAAATACACTCATTAATGTCACCAACCCATCAATAGCAATGGATTTTTTTTTTTTCAGAGAGAAATAGAGGACTTGGATTGAAGTGACTAGGGAGGTCAAGAGTGCTGGTGAGTGACTGCAGTGATACACTACGGTACCTATGCTGAATAGAGAAGCAAGGAAAACATAGGAAATCATCCATTTATTTAATATTTTCTGTGTCTACAATGTGACAGGTTCTGTGCTAGGTGGTTGGGGTGCAAGAATAAGTGGTAAAACACAGCTCCTGCCCTAAAGGAGTTCACATTCCAGTGAGGGGGAGGGAGGACATGTAATAAACATAGAAGCAAACAAATACATAAAGCAATGTAATGTCAGGAGGTGAGAATTATCATGGAAGCACATAAAGCAGGGCAGTGAAGAAAAAGATGATGAATGCTAGTGAGAGAAGGTCTGCCTGAGAAGGTAAGTAGAGACCTGAACAAAATAAGAAAGCAAGTTGTGAAAAGATCTCAACAATAAACATTTCATAAAGAATGGTAATGACAAAGTACCTGGGCTTGGAATGAAAGTGATTCGTCAAGAATCATCAAGGAGGCTGGGCGTGGTGGCTCATGCCTGTAATCCAGGCACTTTGGGAGGCTGGGGCGGGCAGATCATGAGGTCAGATCGAGACCATCCTGGCTAACACGGTGAAACCCCATCTCTACTAAAAATACAAAAAAATTAGACGAGCACGGTGGTACATGCCTATAGTCCCAGCTGCTCAGGAGGCTGAGGCAGGAGAATCGCTTGAACCCAGGAGATGGAGGTTGCAGTGAGCAGAGGTTGTGCCACTGTACTCCAGCCAGGGTGACAGAGTGAGTCTCCATCTCATAAATAAATAAATAATAAACAAACAAACACATAAATAAATAAATAAAAAGAATCATCAAGGAGGCCACTATGGGATGAGTGAGTGGAGTGAATGAAAATTCAAAAAAGATGCTAAAAGGTACCATCATAGATCTAAGGACAAGATCCTGGAAGGTTTTGAGCACCATGGTAAGAATAATGGAATTTGATCTAAATGTAGTGGGAAGCCATTAAAATATTTGGAGCAGAATTTTTATAATTTACTATTTTAATTGATCTCCCCTACTGTTGGGCAGAGAACAGATTTGTAGCCATGAAAGCAGAGGACTAAAATTAGGATGTTAGTCCTAATGAGGCTAGTGAGAGGTGTGGTGTGTTGAATGTTAGATATGGAGAAAAGTAGACAGATTCAAGTTATATTGTGAATGTAGAGGAGTCAGGACTTGCTGATGAGTTAGGTTTGGATTTTCTGAGAGCAGAGTGGGGGGCAGGTGAGAAAAACAAAAGAATTAAGAATGGATTCCAGGTTTTTGACCTGAGCGTCTGGAAGAATAGTGACATTATTGGCTGTGCTGGGAAGACTTGAAGAAGAGCAGGTTTAGGGGGAAGAGGAGGAGTTGTGTTTGGATATAAGAATTACATTTTTATCAGACATCCCAATAGGAATATAATCCTAATAGAGACGTACACAGTTACATATATCAGTCTGCAGCTCAGGGGAAAGGTCTGGGCTAGAGATACATATTTGGGAGTTGTTCGCCTCTAGATGGCCATTGATTCAATGTCTTGGGATTGAATGAGGTCGTTTGAGAAGTGAGTACAGAATCAGAAAATAAAAAAGAGATCTGACTGCTGACTGGTCTGCAGATCTGACTGATCTGCCCTGAAATGGTCTAACGTTTAGTGCTGGAAAGAAGACAACGATAGTGCAAAGAAAATACCAAGGATGAACAAGAAAAACAGGAAATCCTGATGTATGAGAATCCAAGTGAGGAGTTGACACTTCAATGAAGACATCTTTAATGTAAAAGAGTGAGAGAGTAATGGTCTGAAAGCAGTACTGGGGATTAAGATGATGTAAACTACACTTCTGGAAAATGGGAATCAGATTAACAGCTTCTACCAAGCAGGAAAGCAGTTGGAAGGAAGTCTCAACTGAGAATCACATGTCAGTTAAAACAGGAGGTGGATGGGTCATTCAGTGAAGAAGCTGCTGGTGCAGAATGTTCTGTCTTCCCATGAACAGGAGTTCCTGAGGGAAGTGAGGGACAGTTTATGAGGAGTAGGAGAATAAGTCAAGAAAAAAAAAAACACAGAAGAGGATAAGGATAAGTGAGGGGAGGATAAATAACCATAGAGAAAACTACAATTTGGGTATTGACCAAGGATGACATGGAGGCGAGCCCTGTGGAACATATGGCCTCGTGTGTCCACAACTTTCATTACAAAACTCTTCTGATGTCAAGTAACAGTTCCAAAAATACTAACACAATTAGCTGACTTACTGTCAGTTTTTCTGAAAAAACAAAACAAGAAAAAAACAACAAAAAACGAAAACAAAAACAAAACACTAGAACAAATATACAGGCAGTTAGATTGGTTCATTTCTGAAACCTTTGCCTAGTCCTGGAAACAGTAGCAGTGCCTGGTAAATGGGACAATCCAGACCTCATTTAATAGGCTCAATTCTAGTTTATGATGTCAGAGGAGTCATCCAACTGAAAAACAAAGAGAGAACTTGGGGCAGTTGCAAATAAAGTGAACTGGTTGTAGAAATCCTATATATGAAATGAATACAGTAATGAGAGAATACAGTAATATTGGTAAGTTGAGCAAGATGAAGAAAAATAGAGTGATAAAGCCAGATGAAGTGAACATCAAAGGACGAAACTTTTTGCATGAAGTAAAGGAGTAAACAGTGGCCTGGAAGCAGCAGGAGGGAATGAAGGAGTGGCTTCCACTTGCAAGGGCAGTAGATTTTTTAGGAAACAGTCAAGTGTTCAGTAAGGTAAACAGAACAAAATAGAGAGGAAGCATTTTGGATTTATCTCTCCTGTGACACTCAGCATTTGGTCCTATATCAGTGCTCTGTCTGTATATGTGTGTATATATATATGGATATATGCCTTACTTTTCTTAGACCATTAGCTCCTGAGTGCTGGGACCATGTGGTTTAGTTTTGCATGCCACAGGTATTCCAGAAATAATTGCCGTGTGTGTGTGTGTGTGTGTGTATGTGTGTGTATTTCAATCGAGACTATGATTACTGTCAGGCCACTTATACCTACTGCAGAGCAAGGTAGGAAAACCACCAGTTTATGAGTAAAACTTAAGCCATATTGAATGTTATTTACCCAACAAAGAAATACCAAGGGGTGACTTGACTTGTGGCTACAATTGCAGGAATGACCCATAGACTTAAAAGCCATTAAGGACAAGAAACTAAGCTTTTCCAAGGTTTAAAGAGAATGTGAATGTTTTCTCCAATGTAAAAAAGATAAAATTTTATTCTGGAGCATTTCAAAATAAAAAAATAGAGTCCAAGCATTATTTCTTTTTTGCAAAATTTATACAAGTTATACAAATTTTGCAAATGGTTCTAAGAATAATTTTCCTCTTTTTATTTTCTTTTTTTAATATACTTTAAGTTCTAGGGTACATGTGCACAACGTGCATGTTTGTTACATATGTATACATGTGCCATGTTGGTGTGCTGCACCCATTAACTCATCATTTACATTAGGTATATCTCCTAATGCTATTCCTCCCCCCGTCCCCTCCCCACAATAGGCCTCGGTGTGTGATGTTGCCCTTCCTGTGTCCCAGTGATCTCATTGTTCAATTCCCACCTATGAATGAGAACATGCGGTATTTGGTTTTCTATTCTTGCGATAGTTTGCTGAGAATGATGGTTTCCAGCTGCATCCATGTCCCTACAAAGGACACGAACTCATCCTTTTTTATGGCTGCATAGTATTCCATGGTGTATATGTGCCACATTTTCTTAATCCAGTCTGTCACTGATGGACATTTGGGTTGATTCCAAGTCTTTGCTATTGTGAATAGTGCTGCAATAAACATACTTGTGCATGTGTCTTTACAGCAGCATGACTTATAATCCTTTGGGTATATCCCCAGTAATGGGATGGCTGCATCTAATGGTGTTTCGAGTTCTAGATCCTTGAGGAATCGCCACACTGTTTTCCACAATGGTTGAACTAGTTTACAGTCCCACCAACAGTGTGAAAGTGTTTCTATTTCTCCACAGCCTCTCCAGCACCTGTTCTTTCCTGATTTTTTATTAATTGCCATTCTAACTGGTGTGAGATGATATCTCATTGTGGTTTTGATTTGCATTTCTCTGATGGCGAGTGATGATGAGCAGTTTTTCATGTGTCTGTTGGCTGTATGAATGTCTTCTTTTGAGAAGTGTCTGTTCATATCCTTTGCCCACTTTTTGATGGGGTTGTTTGTTTTTTTCTTGTAAATTTGATTGAGTTCTTTATAGGTTCTGCATATTAGCCCTTTGTCAGATAAGTAGATTGCAAAAATTTTCCCCCATTCTGCAGGTTTCCTGTTCACTCTGATGGTAGTTTCTTTTGCTGTGCAGAAGCTCTTTAGTTTAATAAGATCCCATTTGTCAATTTTGGCTTTTGTTGCCGTTGCTTTTGGTGTTTTAGACATGAAGTCCTTGCCCATGCCTATGTCCTGAATGGTATTACCTAGGTTTTCTTCTAGGGTTTTTGTGGTTTTAGGTCTAACATTTAAGTCTCTAATCCATCTTGAATTAATTTTCGTATAATGAGTAAGGAAAGGATCCATTTTCAGCTTTCTACTTATGGCTAGCCAATTTTCCCAGCACCATTTGAAAACAAAAAAAGAGAGTCCAAGCATTACTATTTTTTTGCAAAATTTATACAAGAAGTTATATAAATTTTGCAAATGGTTCTAAGAATAATTTTCCTCTTTTTAAATGTTGAGATTTGTTTTTTCACTTAACTTTCCTTTTATTATTTTTGATGTTGAATAAGTTAAAGTAGTAATGGACATAGTTTAAAAAATTGAAGTTGATAACTTATTAAAATCAAGAAACCCTTACCCCAATGCACCCAAACCCATTGTCCAGCTCCTTGTAGGTGTTTATTTTTAATTCTCTTAGGTGATATTAATACTTCTAATAGTTATTTCTATACTTTTATACAATATATTTATACTGCTACCAGTTTTGCTTACTACCAGTTGTCTTTTCATGATAAATAATGATTTATTTCACAAATGTAACTCTTCCTGAATCCTCTACTACAATTATAGCAAAATTTTTAGTTCTATCAATAACCAGTGGTGATAACATTATAAATGACTATATAAATCCCTCTAGTATCCATCTGCAAACTGGACTGGTTCCTTTGCAAATTTGCCTGCTGCGCAGTTGTCACTTTAGTACTTCACTTTTTATAATTTTTATTTCTATTCATTCATTTTTAATTGACAGATGAAATTGCATATATTTATCATGTACAAAATGATGTTTTGAAATATGTGTACGTTATGGAGTGGCCATATTGAGCTAATTAACATATGCATTGCCTCACACAGTTATCATTTTCTGTGATTAGAACATTTAAAATCTACTCTTAGCAGTCTTCAAGAGTACAGAACATTGCTATTACCTACAGTCACCTTGTTGTACAATAGGTCTCTTGAACTTATTCTTATCTAAGTAAAATTTTGTATTTTACTACAACAACTACCCTTGACTTCCAGTCCCCAGTAACCACCAAACCACCATTCTACCTTCTGCTTCTGTGAGTTCAACTTTTTTTCTTTTCTTTTCTTTTCTTTTTTTTTTGTTTTTTTTTTGTTTTGTTTTTGTTTTTGTTTTTTTTTTTTGAGACGGAGTCTCGCTCTGTCGCTCAGGCTGGGATGGAGTGTGGTGGCAGATCTCAGCTTGCTGCAAGCTCCGCCTCCCGGGTTCACAACATTCTCCTGCCTCAGCTTCCCAAGTAGGTGGGACTACAGGAGCCTGCCATCACATCTGTTCTAACAGGTTTTTGTTTGTTTGTTTGTTTGTTTTGTAGGGTCTTTAGGGTTTTTTATATATAAGATCAGGCATCCATATGCAGGGACAATTTGACTTCTTCCTTTCCAATTTGGATACCTTTTATTTCTTTCTCTTGTTGAATTGCTCTGGATAGGTCTTCCAATACTGTGGTGAGAGTGGACATGCTTGTCTTGTTACTAACTTAGAGAAAAAGCTTTTAACTTTTTACCATTGAGTATAATGTTAGCTGTGGGTTTGTCATATATGGCCTTTATTGTGATGAGGTACATTTCTTGTATATCTAATTAGTTGACAGGTTTTTCTTTTATCATGAAAGAATGTTGAATTTTGTCAAATGCTTTTTCTGCATCTATTGAGATGACGAACTGGTTTTGGACTTCATTCTGTTAATGTGGTGTAGCATATTTATATATTTGCACATGTTATACTATGGGATAAATCCCACTTGGTCAAGGTGAATAATTTTTTTTAAGTTTACGATTTAACCCTTACAGCCATTACACACACACACACACACACACACACACACACATATACACACATATATTTATTTATTAAGAAGTTCTGGGGAATCATTCTTTTAATGTACTGTTAACTTTGGTTTGCTAGAATTTTGTTGAGGATTTTTACATCTATTTTGTTCATTGGGGATATTGACCTGTAATTTTCTTTTCTTGTAGTATATTTGCCTGTCTTTGGTATGAGGGTAATGCTGGCCATATAAAATGAGTTTGGAAGTATTCCCTTTTCATTTTTTTGGAAGGATTTGAGAATGATGGGTATTAGTTCTTCTTTAAGTGCTTGGTAGAATTCAGCAGTGAAGGCATCAGGTCCTGGGCTTTTCTTTGATGGGAGACTTTTTGTTACTGATTCAGCTCCTTACTAATTATTGGTCTGTTCAGATATTCCATTTCCTCATGATTCAGTCTTAGCAGGTGATGTATGTCTAGGAATTTATCTATTACTTCTAGATTATCAGTTTGTTGGCATATAATTGTTTATAGTAATCTGTTATGATCCTTTGTTTTTCTGTGATATCAGTTGTTAACATCTCCTCTTTCATTTTTTATTCTTTGTATTTGAGTCTTCTCTCTTTTTTCTTAGTCTAAAGGTTTGTCTATTTTGTTTATCTTTTGAAAAAAAACACGTCTTAGTTTTAATGATCTTTTCTATTGTTTTTTAAATTCCTGATTTCATGTATTTCTGCTCTGATCTTTATTCTTTGCTTCTTTCTAGTAACTTTGGGCTAAGTTCTTCTTTTTCTGGTTCCTCAAGGCATAAAGTTAGATTGCTTATTTGAGATCTTTATTCTTTTTTGATGTAGGTGTTTCTTGCTATAACCTTCCTTCTTCTTAGAACTGCTTTGGCTGCATCTCATAAGTTTTGGTACATTGTATGCCTATTTTTTTCTCAAGATACATTAAATTTCCCTTTTAATTTCTCCTTTGACTTATTGGTTGTTCAGGAGAATGTTGTTTAATTTCCATGTATTTGTGAATTATCCAAAATTATTCTCTTTATTGGTTTCTAGTTTCATACTATTGTGGTTGGGAAAGATACTTGATATAATTTTTCTTTTTAAATTTGGATGAACTTCCTGGTTTCATTCCTAGATCTCTTACTTTTCCTTTCACATTCTTTTTTTAATGCCCTACTTATAGATTGATTTCCTTTAATTTATTTTCCTACTTCTCTATTGAAATTTTTATTTTGGCAATTCTTTTTAATTTCAATACCTCTTCCTTATTCTCTAATTTCTTTTTGTATAGCGTCCTGTTCTTATTTTATTAATATTATATATTTACAAATCTAAAGTAAAAGTTTTGTTTTTCTTACATTCTCTTTAATTTCCTAAATTATGTCTGTCCCCTCCCTTCAAGGTGAGGTGTTCCTTTTTAGTTTGTTTGCCTGTTTGTTTTTGTTTTAATCTTTGCTATTCTCTTTCACATTGCAAACTTTTAATTGGTGATCCTTGATATCCCAGTATTATTTGGCAACAGAGAAGATGTCTGTTTGCTCATGTAGCTAACCCGAGCTTGTTGATTGGTGGGCTGTGATTTAGGATGATTAGGTAAAGTAGGTCATTTTGAGGCGGTACTTCAAAATGTTAGTATGCAAAAATTTTCCTCTGGGGATGCTCAGTTTCTTTAGAAGAGCAACCCTGCTGTTTTTTCCTGGAGAGTATACATCTGGCTAGAGACATTTCACATATTGAGCAGGCTCTGGAGTCTCAACTACTCTGTACACAGACTTTTGTTTTGTTCTCTATTGTATTTAGCGCTTCTTAACACTGAATTTCTCCAGGGTTATGTTTTACTGCAGTTTGATAAATCAGTTGTTACAACCTCCATCCATGTTCATTCTTCTATAGATGTGTTAATATCTCTTGTCTGACTGACATCCCTTGTCCTGCTCACCTTGTGGTTTTATACCTGTTTTATTCCATTTTAGCGGAATCTTCAAAGGAAGCAGTGATAAAAACATGTGGTTGATCATCAAAAATCCACAGTTCATCTATTTTCTAGAGTGTGGTTACAGGGTAGTGAGTTATCTTCATTAGAAAATGAGGTTTTATTTCCATATCTTCTTTTTTTCCTTTATAATGTTTCCTCTCACATTTTATATAATGCCTGATCATAATACAGATTACAAATAAATTTTAAAATCAGTTATATTATTTTAAAACTGTTTTATGCTCACCCATTCTAGCTTTAGGAAGCAAAAAGGTTTAATATGCCTCTTTAATGGAAGAAAAAAGAAAATTAGTTATTATTAAATTCTAATATTTTCACTTCCAATGCACCTCAAGTTTTTTTCTGTTGATCTCACTATTAGTTGCTCCACATTGTAGCAGTGCAGACAAAGCATAGCACCTGTACATTAGAGATCCATTTTTGTGCATTCCATACTTTTTTTCAATTCTCATAATATGCTTCTTGAGATAACTTAAAGGGACTGACCATAGAGAGAGACTAAAGAGGAAGACAGATCACTATCTTTGCAAAACAGTTTTATAATATTCTTTTTGTTCTCTCTATTTAAAGTTTTAGCACTTTTTAAATGGAGAAATGGTCATCATTTCTGATGTCTAGCTCTAGAGTTTCTAACAATCTATTTGAGTCCTCTCTCTGTCTTCAAACCACTTCCACTCCTCTTGCTGGCCATAAAAAAAATATGTCTCATTTTTTATAAAACATCATGGAAGCCTTGCAGGTATCTGAAAATAGCAATAATCATCCCCCTGAGGCATTTGTCCCTCCTCTAGTGTAGTAACCAAACTGGAACAGTGTACTCTAATTATGGGCCCAACAGCACAAAATAAAAAGGGCTTATCCCCTCACTAGTTCTAGGTGATTCTTAACTCAGACCCAAATCAAATTGAGCTTTTCAAGAGTTGTACCACAAAGTAGGTGTACATTAGTTTGCATTTTCTTCATATCCTAGCATTTTATTTTCAATGTTTAATTGTTAAGCTTTTTAATCCCATATCTATTTTTGTACCTATGTGTAAGAATTTATATTTGATTTAGCAAATGTTAATATTTTAATTTAAGCTTGTCCTTTCAAATTAGAAATCCTATTTGATTCCTAATTCAGAAAATACTCATTCCCCAACCAATATTCATTAATACCAGCTTATAAATTTGAGTCTTCTACCCTATATGTCTTCATCTGAGTCATTAATAACAACATTTGAAAAAGCAACAGTATGGTGATTCCTCAAGGATCTAGAACTAGAAGTATCATATGACCCAGCCATCCCATTACTGGGTATATACCCAAAGGATTATAAATCATGCTGCTATAAAGACACATGCACACGTATGTTTATTGCGGCACTGTTCACAATAGCAAAGACTTGGAATCAACCCAAATGTCCATCAGTGACAGATTGGATTAAGAAAATGTGGCACATATACACCATGGAATACTATGCAGCCATAAAAAAGGATGAGTTTGTGTCCTTTGTAGGGACATGGATGCAGCTGGAAACCATCATTCTCAGCAAACTATCGCAAGAACAGAAAACCAAACACTGCATGTTCTCACTCATAGGTGGGAACTGAACAATGAGATCACTTGGACTCGGGAAGGGGAACATCACACACCGGGGCCTATCACGGGGAGGGGAGAGGGGGGAGGGATTGCATTGGGAGTTATACCTGATGTAAATGACGAGTTGATTGGTGCTGATGAGTTGATGGGTGCAGCACACCAACATGGCACAAGTATACATATGTAACAAACCTGCATGTTATGCACATGTACCCTAGAACTTAAAGTATAATAATAATAATAATAAGATAAATCAAAAAAAAAAAAGAAAAAGAAAAAGCAGGGTCAAAGACAAAGTCCTGTAGCGTATCCGCAGGGACCTCCATTCAGTTTGGTGTCTGTCATTCCATCAGTTTATTTATTTGTTTATTTATTTATTTATTTATTTATTTATAGACAGAGCCTCTCTCTGTTGCCCAGGCTGGAGTGCAGTGGCACAATCTCGACTTACTGCAACCTCCACCTCCCAGGTTCAAGTGATTCTCCTGTCTCAGCCTCCCAAGTAGTATGCCATCATGCCCGGCTATTTTTTGTACTTTTGTAGAGATGGGGTTCCACCATGTTGGCCAGGCTGGTCTTGAACTCCTGACCTCAAGTGATCTGCATGCTTTGGCCTCCCAAAGTGTTGGGATTACAGGTGTGAGCCACTGCACCCAGCGCCATCAGTTAATTCTATTTGATTTGAATTGGTCAACCAACTACATCAGCCTAATTGTACTATTTTTTCACCTTCCTTCCTTCTTTCCTTCTTTCCTTCTTTCCTTTATCTGTCTCTCTCTCTCCTCTCTCTCTTCTTTTTTTAATTTGACATCGTCTCACTCTGTTGCCCAGGCTGGAGTGCAGTGGTGCGATTTTGGCTCACTGTAGTCCAAACTTCCCGAGTTCAGCTGATCCTCCCACCTCAGCCTCCTGACTAGTTGGGACTACAGACATGTGCACCCACGCCCAGATAATTATTAATTTTTTTTTGAGATGGTATTTTACCATGTTGCCCAGGCTGGTCTCAAATTCCTGAGCTAAAGCAATCTGCCACCACCACACCCAGCCTGCTTCCTTTTCTTCATGGAGGTATAATTTTTAAAAAGTTAGTCAAATGTTTTATTAAAATCTATGACATTTTCTGGTCCACTAGTCCAATAAACTGTTGATAAATGCCCATGAGGTTAGTTTGATATAATTTTTTATTAGTGAACTCAAGCTGTATATCACTGATTGTTGCTAACTGCTCCTAAAATATCTATCTGTTTAATAATATATTTTAGGGAACTTCCAGTTTAATATGTCAGAGTAAGGATATCTTTGTTCACTTTTCCTCTCTGGAACCAACCAAAAACAGTAAGATGAGAAATAAAAACCAAAACTCTATCTTTGGTGAAACTTAATAGCTTTTATAACCTTAATCCCAAAAAGTAAGGGCTCCTAAGTGAAGTGAAAGTGAAAGTGAAGTGCAGTGAAAATCAGATCAGGGTGAAGATGACACTGAGGATACCTGCTGCTCCAGATTTCTGGTCAAGGATAGTGTCCCAAAAGTGTGTGGCATGACCTGACAAAGGAAAGAAACAATCCCTGTTTTGAAATAAAATCAGTTTTCAAGCTGGTAATGAGAACATCCCAGAACTCTGACTACCACTTAGTGGCAGAGGAGACAGAGACTGGAAGATTAAAGAATATAACACTATACACGCATACACGTGCACAAGCACATACACAAACACACACAGAGACATGCACACAGACACCTGTATCAACATAGAGGGATTTCCTGTGAACAAGGGAAAGTTCTTACTAGTCAGAAGTAGAATCACAACTCCAGGGAAGACTACTCATAAGAAATTATATAGACAACAAGTGATGCTCAAACTACTCTCTACTACTCATTCTCAGCTACTCATTACTATCCTGCCAACTCTCTCAGTTACTCCCCCAAATGATACTTCCATACATAACAAGGGTAGTAAAAAATTTCTCTAATGCAACTTCAAGTAATAATTGAAGACTAACTATCATGGTACTAACACAAACTTTGTTACAAAAGGAAGAAAATGACCAATTGAGTATTGTAATTAATGCCTTAACGGAGTCATCAGAGAAAGAGAATGTGACCCATGGATTGTACAACAGCTCAACTATTATTTAAGTATAAACACAATAGACATTGATTTTATACATTCAAAACAGAAGAAAATATGGTTCCCATGAGACCATCTTAAAGAAATGTATAGAAGTTAGCTAAATGATGAGATCATATGGACACATAGAGGGAAACAACACATACTGGGGCCTTTGGGAAAGTGGGGGGAAGAAGGAGGGAGAGGATCATTAAAAATAACTCATGAATACTAGGCCTAATATCTGTGTGATAAAATAATCTGTACAGCATACAGCCAACCCATATGACATAAGCTTACCTATATAACAAACCTGCACTTGTACCCCTGAACTTAAAAGTTAAAAAAAGGAATTGATGTAAATATACAATGAACAGAAATGATAGATACAAGGACGATTTTAAGAAAAGAACCCATTTAAATGTAGAACTATGACTGAACAATTATAAGATTTACAATAGCATGGAAGGATATAAGTGTTATAAAATGTAATAATGGAGCAATAGTAGTATAGCAAACAGAAGTAAGGAGATGACAGGAACTGGTAGAGAGAAGGAGAGGTAGGAGTAGGGGTGTACTGATTTCCTTATATTCATCGTGGGTGGGGGGCTAACAGACCCTGTTCCTAGCTGATAAACCAAGTTATAGAGGAATAAATATATTTTAAGGGTACAAAGGTAACAACTAGATTAAGTACAATAAAACCAACGAAAAAAATCCTATGGTAGATAGAGTAGATTAAGGAAGTAGAACTACACTTATTTCTTCATAATTTATAGCAAGGAGTTAATAAATTTTATCTAAAGAAGTAAAAATTATTCAAAAATTTTGCCAACTCATCAATCTATACTCTATGCAATACATATTTTCTCCCAATTTGAAAAATCATTACCATTTCTCTTCTCCATGATTATTTGAGGAGTACCAGGATGGTCCTGAGATCACATTTGCCAGTTCCTCTTAGCATATTTTGATAATCTTCACCTAGTTCTAGCGACCTGAACTTATTTAAAGCAGCCAGGGACAACAATCTTGATTTCACTGTGTTCACGTTTTATTCCTATCAATGTAGTTGGTTTAATGATTTTAATCTCTCTTCTTCATTCCCATCAATGCACCAATCCAGTCAACATTTATTCAGCTTTTACTGTGAGTCAGATGCTATGCAAGGATATTGGCTAGCTAGAAATAAGATGTAGACAAGCCCCTGCCCTCAAAATGTTCAAGTCTAGTGAGAGGAAGGCAAAAACTAATACAAATAAATTATTTTAATATCAGAATCACCCATGCCTCAAGAAAAGGTAAATCTGAATGATTCCAGAAAGGCTCTATGGAGAAAGTAACATTTCAGTTGAGTCTTAAAGAATGAGTAGGTCTTTAGCAGGCAGGGGAAAAAACAAACAGCATCTCAGGTACAGAATACAAAATAAGCAGACACAGAAGGAAAAATGATCATTTTGTTTTGACTATAATTTGAATATACTGGAAAGAGGGGCAGAGGTGGCCTTAGAGATTGTACTCTGGGTTGAAGATAGAGTCCAAGCCTTTGAGCGACTTTGTAAGTACCAATGGGTCCCCCTTGAATCTAGCAGCATCACATTTAGGTTTGATCCTTCACCACAAGACATCAATTCTCCATGATACCTGCCCTCTTTTCTTTGCCCTTAGACAACATGCCAGGTTGCCAAGAAGCACTCCAGTTGAGAATTGGATTGATGACCCCAGTGAATAGCACATAGCCCTGCCCAGTTCTTGCAGGCTATAGACTGCCCACTCCTGGTCCCAATACAGGTCTCTCAGGGGGTGCTTCTCAGTTCCTCTTTTGCTATATCTCACCTTCATCTCCAGGGCCTCTGGTACTTTCTTGCCTTCCCAAGCCCAACTCCGCTTGGTGAAATAGTTGACAGTGGCAAATTCAATCAGTGCAGAAAATACAAAGGCATAACAGACGGCTATGAACCAGTCCATGGCCGTCGCATATGCCACTTTAGGTAAGGAATTTCTGGCACTGATACTCAAGGTGGTCATGGTAAGCACGGTGGTGACACCTGAGGAGAGAAAAGATGAGAACCAGTTGCAACTGAAAGACTTTGAGAACTTATTTGATGAAATCACTGATTACCTATTTGAAAGAAGAAGCTTTACCCCACTCAAAATGGCCCTTTTAAAATAAAATTAAATTTAAAAAAAAAAACAAAAAAACACCAGACTATCAAATCTGATGGGTCCACCTAGTAACCAGCCCATCCCACTTGGCAGAAGACTATATAGGCATCTGCAATGGATTACATTTAATTGTTGTCCTCTAGCTTCTGCTTAAATATTTCCATTGAAGAGCAGGTAGCCCATTTCATTGTAAGAGAGCATTTTAATTAGAGAAAAACTAGCTCACGAACTGAAATCTGGCTTCTTCTAGCTACTGGCCCACAGACCGATCTTGGAGTTTCTTCTGTGGCCATGCAAGGAAAAAAATCTGCTCCTTACTCTACAGAACCGGCCTTCAGAGACTTAAAAAGGGCTATGGTTCCTTGCGAAACTACTCATCTTCAGAATGAACATGGAGATTCATGTTCACCTCATGAACTCCTTTTCTTGTTTACTTCCTTTCTTATCCTGGCTTTTTTTTTTTCCTGAATAGCCTAGAACTGAGCCCAAGACTCAAGACATGGTCAGAATTCAGTAGGATGCTTACTTCCTTAATTTTGGACACTCTTCTGATAATGCAGCAAACTATTGTGGAAAGTGGTTCTGTAGCTGCATCACACCCTAGGTCGCTACTGGGCTTTGTGAACGATGAAAACTATTCTGAAATCTGTTTCTCGGGAGTTTTTGCCAAATCCAAGCTTGTCTTTAGATCAATTGATTCTTTTTTGGGGGTAGTGTTATTCTAAATTCAAGGCTAAATTTTATTTACGTTTAAATTATATTTTACGTTTTTTCTAATCTTTTCATATTTTAGTTATGCATGTGAATATATATATATATATATATATATATATATATATATAAAATTGTGATTAACAGTATAAGCTTTAGAGTCAGAATGAACTAGGCTGAAAACTGGGCAACCTCACTTACTAGTAATATGACCTTGAATAAGGTGTTTTACCCCAGACAGCCTCAGTTTATCATGTGTAAAAGGGGGGTGATAACACCAGATAATACAGAGATTTGTTGGGGATTGAAGATTTTATATATATATATATATAGTCTATAGTATACCTGACACAGGGTAATCATTCCATAAATAGTAGCTTCTGTAATTAACATGACTATTGTCTTTACTGTTGTTTGAACAATAGTGTTGTCATACTATATAATTAATTATAATAGTATAATTAGTGTTAACAACAATATTATCATAATAATTTTACAATTGCTAGCAATGTGTTCCTAGTCTCAATGAGTACTACATTAGAAGTTAGATGTTCTGAGTGCTCCCACTTACTTGCTTTGTATCTTAGGCAATTTCTTTATTCTCTCTGTGTCTCCATTTTGCTCATTTATGAATATTCCCTACTGTCTCTGTCCCCCAGGATTTTGATAAAGCAGTAGATGTACAAAGTCATTCAAACTTGAGGAAGGGGAAATGGTCAGAATGTCTTTCTGAGCATTGGCATGCTGAAGAGGATGCAGAAAGTGAGCCTCCTTAGCCTGGGTCAAGCGGGACATGGAATGAATTCCTAATGAGGCGAAAGAGGCTATATGCGAAATCAAGCAGAGAAGGCACTGTGTCCATTAACTTTACCCAGAGGGTCAACCATGTGTGCTGAAGCCTCTGGGGCTTCCTTTTCTATCTTGGTCTGCTGTAGTACCTTACTTATATATTTGCTATATAAATGAAAATCCAGACTGCAAAAGACTCTACAATTTCAACAGAAATACCCTAAAGGAGTACCTTTGCACCAACTAGGCGGGGAGTAATCAAGGGTGATTAGTCAAAACACATTTTAAGCCATGTAAGGAATCTGCCACATAGCTAATACTTATTAACAAACTCTGAATCTGTAACCTGGTAGTCTCTGAGAATGGATCCAGGCCTTGAAAACCTTCATATCATATCAAGCAAGGAGTTACTTAATGGGAGAAACAAGCTACTTGATTAATGGTTATTAGCAAATGCAGTTGTCCACTCTGACACATTCATAGCAGTGTGCTGCTAGTGCTTAGATGGAGAGAACTGTATTGCAACATAAGTGTTTCTGTGCCATATCTCAGTAGAGATTTCTAGAGTTCTAGTCTCTAGGGCTTAATTAAAACCGTCAACTTTTTGAAAGCTCTTAGCTAGTCAGAGCTGGTAGGGCCCTCAATCAAGCCTTTGGTACACTTCATGGATGGACGAAGAGATTCTTGGCATTTTAAAAGATATTCAGCCTGTCACCAGTGCTTCTCTTTCAAGACTAGAAAAATATTTCTGAAAAGGCTCAGGTAGAACTGACTGTCCTCCCTCGTCTCCTTTGAGCACTTCTAGTGCACTTACGTGATGACATGTATCTCTTATACCAAACCACATCTGTGATGAGTGGAAAGGACTTTAATTCTCAGGCACAGCCAAGTAGCCCACTATACCATATTTGTTCCCATCAGAGTTAATAACGTACTTTTCTTGCAGTAATTATTAAATATATTATTATGATGATGAATGTAGCTCTTATTGTCTTCTTTTCTCCAACATTGCTAACTGTCTGTTTTGTGCCTTATACAGAGTTAGGTCCTAAGGATAAAAAATTTAGGTATTTCAGACTACAGCATTCAAAATGAGTACCCATTCTCCCCATAGGAAATAATCAGAATTAATCACATTTCATATATCTGTTTACCTCAGACACCACCACAAGGGCAAGGATATTTGTTAATTCACTTTCAGTCAGGCTTAATTCTGTTTTACAAAGTCCTATCTGACCCTACCACCCATACCCTTATGAACCTTTTATCACAAACTCTTCTTACTGCCTAACTCTGCCACTCTATGACTTAGTGAGTCCACCTATTTTCTCAACCTCTTCTCTGAATGCATAAACCCCTTTTGGCCTTAACTGAAACCTGACTCTCCTCTTGAATACACTGTTTTGGTTCTCAAAATGTGGTTGATAATTCAGAATCAAGAGCTCAAGAGGTACAATCCATATTTTCTTTGATGTCTAGCACTTCTTAGACCATTACCAGATCACAGTGTTGTCGTAACCTGTGCTCCTTTGAGACATCTACCATCTGGTGATACCCCTTTCTGCCCTTTCTCATAAGTATCATCTATAGAATACTCCCATCTCCCCAAAGATTCCTTTGTGCCCATACCATCCCCTCCTTGGTCTTAGGTAACCACTGATGTGCTTTCATTTTCTATGGATTAGATTTTTCTCTTAGAGTTTCGTATAAATATTTTACGGTATGTACTCAATTGTGTCTGGCTTCCTCCACTCAGCATATTTTTAGGTTTATTCATGTTGTTGCATCTATCTGTGGGTTGTTCCTGTTAATTTCACAGCAGCATTCCATTGTATTGATATTACCTAATTTTTTTTTTAATTATACTTTAAGTTCTAGGGTACATGTGCATAACGTGCAGGTTTGTTACATATGTATACTTGTGCCATGTTGGTGTGCTGCACCCATCAACTCGTCAGCACCCATCAACTCGTCATTTATATCAGGTATAACTCCCAATGCAATCTACCTAATTTGTTTATTCATTCACCCAGTAATGGATATCTGAATTGTTTCCAGTATTTAACTATTGTGAATAAAGATACTGGGATGATTTACATATAAGTGTGTGTGAGTATATGCTTTCATTTCTCTTGGTCATACCTAAAGAATGGAATTACAGGATTATATAGTAAGCATATGTTTAACTTTATATGGCATTGCCAAACTGTTTTCTAAAGTAATTTTACCATTTAACTTTCCCAGCAGATGTATGAGAGTTTCAGTCAGCATGCATCCTTGACTTAAAAAATAAAATAAAATAACTTTAGGCCGGGCATGGTGGCTCCTGCCTGGAATCCCAGCCCTTTGGGAGGCTGAGGCAGGTGGATCACAAGGTCAGGAGTTTGAGACCAGCCTGGCCAACATGGTGAAAACCCCTCTCAACTAAAAATACAAAAATTAACCAGGCATGGTGGCGCATGCCTGTAGTCCCAGCTACTCGGGAGGCTGATGCAGGAGAATTGCTTGAATCCAGGAGGTGGAGGTTGCAGTGAGCTGAGATGGAACCACTGCACTCTAGCCTGGGTAACAGGGCAAGACTCGCCTCAAAAAATAAAATAAAATAAATAACGTTAATTGATACTTTAACACTTTTCTCTGACAGTGAAAGTCCTTGGAACATTTTATCTCCATATATCCCCATCTCAACAGATATATATTACATTATGTTCCAGTATTTTATTCTAAATGTATTGTTTGACGAATAAGCCACTGTTACCATTTCATACAGTCAGTGCTTATTTTAGCCATTCTAGTATTTAAAGTGATGTCACCATGAGGTTTTCGTTTACATTTCCCTAATTCAAAAAAAAAATGATGTTAAGGATCCTTTTACATGATTATGGGCATTTGTATATATTCTTCGGTGAAGTATCTGTTCACATCTTTTGCCCATTTTAAAAATTGGATTCTTTGACCTTTTATTATTGAATTTTAGAAGCTTTTTATATTTTCAGAATATATAAATATTTCAAAATATATGTTTTAGGTCTGCACAGATACAGTGTGCTTTATCTCAGGCTATAGCTTGCCATTTCATTATCTTAATGTTATCCTTTGATGAGAAGAAATTTTTAATTTTGATTAAGTCCAATTTATTAGTTCTTTTCCTTATTGTTATTATGTTTTTGTGAACTCAGGAATTTCTGTCTACCAAAGGGTGCACAGATATTGCCTTATATTTTCTTCTAAGTGAATCATATTTTTAACTTTTATATTTAAATCCATGATCAATCTCAAATTAATTCTCTGCAGTGCCATCTTTATCATAAATCAAGTTTCCATATATATGGCTGTATTTTAGGCTTTCTTATTTTCTTTAAAAATCTTTTGAGACAGGGTCTCACTCTGTCAGCCAGGCTGGAGTGCAGTGGCATGATCGTGGCTCATGGCAGCCTCAACCTCCCAGGCCCAAGCAATCCTCTCACCTCAGCCTCCCAAGTAGCTGGGACCACAGGGATGTGCCACCACATCTGGCTAATTAAAAAGAAAGAATTTAAGATGAGGTCTCCCTATGTTGCCCAGGCTGGTCTTGAACTCCTGGGCTCAAGCAGTACTCCCACTTCAGCCTCTCAAAGTGCTGGGATTACAGGCATGAGCTGCCACTCCCAGTCTCTCTACTTCGTTCTTTTTTAGAAGGATATATTGGCTATTCTTGCTTTTTTTCTTACATAAAAAATTCTGCAATCACTTTTTACATTAACATTAACTTGCAGGTTCTCACATCAATGCAATTAATGTAAATATAAATTCTAAATTAACGTGAGGCCAAGTTTGAATTAGCAAATGAATTATCAAGGAATCTCATATTTCACACAAAGCCCAGGCCAAAAGAAACATGCTTCTTTATTGTCTCTCTGCACTGGTAAGTGTATTTTTCTAGTACTCTCTTGCATTGCAAGCATAACTCTTCAATGATATTGAATTTATGGGAAGTGTCCTTGTATTAATTTCCTTTGGTTTATGTAACAAATTATCACAAATTTAGTTGCTTAAAACAACTAAATGTCTTCTTACAATTCTTGATGCTAGAAGTCTGAAATTAGTTTCACTGGTCCAGTGTCAAGGTGTTAGCAGGGTTGCACTCCCTCTGGAGGCTCTAAAGGAATAATCTATTATCTTTTTCAGCTTCTACAGCTATATGACAGATTCCTTCACTCATGATCCCCTTCCTCTTTCTTCAAATCCAACAGCAGAGCATGTTCAAATCTTTCCTCCTTCTGTCATCACACTGCTTTCTCCTCCACAGTCAAATCTCCCTCTACCTGATTCTTGTAAGGATATTGTGATTGCATTTAGGCCCCATTCCAGATAATTCAGAATAATCTCTCCATCTCAAGATCTTTTATTTAATCACAACCACAAATTTATTTTTGCTGTATAGATCACACTCCCAAGTTCCAGGAACTAGAATATGGGTATCTTCGGGGACCATTATTCCGCCTACCACAATCTTAGTTGTAAATGTCTTTCTTATATAAATTTAAAAGTCAAACTCTTGTTTACCAAGACCAGGAGTCCATCTGCTTATCTTCCTGCCATAATAGTACCAGTTCATGTGATTAACACTCCATTTTCAGTTTCTTCTTTCGTTTGGGCCCCTGTGTATTTCCTTTAATTTCTTTTAAGCTCACGTCAAGACATTAGCTTAAAAGAATGGTTTCGGCTGGGTGCTGTGGCTCACACCTGTAATCCCAGCGCTTTGGGAGGTTGAGGCGGGCAGATCATCTGAAGTCAGGAGTTGGAGATCAGCCTGGCCAACATGTTGAAACCCTGTCTCTACTAAAAATACAAAAAAAAAAAAAAAAAAAAATTAGCCAGGCGTGGTGGCAGGTGCCTGTAATCCCAGCTACTCAGGAAGTTGAGGCAGGAGAATTGCTTGAACCTGAGAGGTGGGGATTGCAGTGAGCCAAGAATGCTCTATTGCACTCCAGCCTAGGCGACAAGAGTGAAACTCTGTCTGAAAAAAAAAAAAAAAAGAAAGAAGGAAGGAAAAGAAGGAAGGAAGGAAGGAAGGAAGGGAGGGAGGGAGGGAAAAAAAGAAAGAAGGAAAGAAAGAAGGAAAAAGAAAGAAAGAAAGAAAGAAAGAAAATTAAAAAAGAATGGTTTCTATGTTTTATCTAGCTTTTCTAGGATTTTATAAAGGAAGCTTTTTCAGGGTATCTCGTTTGTTATATTTCCCAAAGTGAGCATATTTAACCCACTCTCATACAGCTTTTGCTCCCTCCACTTCACTAGAACTGTTCTTTCCAAGATCACTAACAGCCAAGTATATCACAATACCCAACGGACAGTTTCTGTCTGCATCTCATGTAAACTCAGTACAATTCAACCCACATGAGTATTCTCTGCTTCTTGAAATACTTTCCTCACTTGACTTCCATAATATCACATCCTTTTGATTATTCTTTCTTTTTCCTACTTTACGGGTCACTCTTTCTCTTTCTCCACTAATATCTCCTACAATACCTGACCTACAATGCTGCTTCTTCCAAAATATAATTTACTTTTTATTTCACTACCCAGTAAAACTTCAGGATAGTGGCAGAAACACCTTCTGTGTGGATACCAAGTACACTCAAGTATATGCTTCAAAGGTACCATTGCCATGGAGGCAGTTTAGTAGCTGAAAAAATTAAAATATTTATCTCCAACAGTGGGAAAAATAGGCAAGAAATGTTTTATATGTTTTAAGTCTGTGAGGAAAAAGTGCTAATGATATGCAAATGTCTTCCTAGACATCAGTATACTCATGATGAAGAAAATGCCTTTGATTGTAGGTACTATTAAGAAATCATTTAAACTTTGTGTGGCTTTTACACAATATCAGATAATTCATACTTTCAAAAAGGCTAGAGAAGAAGCCACAAAGTCAAACACTCATACAAAAAAAAGCGGATCTTAACAAAGTCCCCAATCCAATACTCTGTTCAGACAGTTTGGTTTATAACCCTTTGACTTCTCCACTCTGTGCACTAAATTCCTCTCTTTTTCACTAAAGGATAATTCCCTCTCCAGCTTTTGGGGCAAGCAGGACTGAAATGGGAAGCATTTCAGTATCTTACTGGTCCAACAGTCTTTTTATTCTAACTTCCTCTTTAAGAATTCTGTCGTCTAAAACCCCATGGTCTGATGATTCATTTACTCCTGCTAGGCACAGGCATTTCTCCCATTCTCTCCAGGAATCATTCTTCCACCTTTCTCACCTCCACTGTGACTCTGCATGGTAAGACTTTCCCTTACGCTCCATAAATTATCACTCACCAAAGACTGTACGGGCAGGAACAGACTCTCTGTTGAGCCAGAACGACACTTGTGACAGAATGACAGTCATGATACATGGCAAGTAGGTCTGGATCACAAAGTAGCCAATTTTTCGCTTGAGATGGAAGTGGGTTGTCATGACGACATATTCTCCTAGACAGAGAGTAAAATTAGGCAGTATGTAGCTACATAAACATTGTTAAATCAAGTTGGGCCCCAATTCAATCCACAAAACTCCTTAATCTTATATTCAAGACAGGGTATTCCAGCACCTCCCAAGTTCATATAACCAAAGCCCTTTAACAATCACAAAACAGTGTGTTTTTTTGTGTGTGTGTGAAAAAAACAATGCCATCAGCGTACCAATACAGCTTGCTCAGAACAATTTTGACACAATTCATTCAAGTAAATTAATGTTCTCATTTAAATAATAATAAAATAAAAATCCCTTCTACAGCACTTTCTATGTGATAGGCACTCATTTAGCACTTTAACATTATAAAATATTTAATCTTCACAAGAACTCTATGAGGTAGGTACTATTGTTATCCTCATTTTATAACTCAAGAAACTGAGGCAAGGAGAGATGGAGCAACTTGCATAAGGTTACACAGCTGGTAAGTAGTAAAGCCCAAAGTCAAGCCCAGGTAGGTTGTCCACAGTTCATGCTTTTTAACCATTATGCTCTGCTGTTCTAATGTACCTACTTGGTTAGACCCAAAAGTTCACATAGCAGAATGTGAACTGACCTACATTATCCCACTCCTAAAATAAGAGTGAGTGCTTACTGCATTTTTACTGTGTGCCAAAATATTTTTCTGAGTGTTTGTGGAGTGTTAACTTTATATCCTCCTAACAGCTCTGTGAGATAGGCACTAATAATTACCCCATGTTGTTAAATGCATTAGTCAATCCTCCCTCTTACTGGATTTTTCAGCAGCACTTTATGCAGTTGATCCTTCATCCCTCTTGTAATCACTCTCTTCACAGAACCTCTAGGCCATGATGCTTTTCTGGTTTCTCTCCTACTTCACAGACCATTCCTCCAAAGTCTCCTTTGCTGTTCCTTTTAATTTCTAAACACTGGAGGATGTCAAAGCTCTGTACTTGTACTTCTTTTTTCTGTCTCACTCAGACACTGGCCATTCTCATCCAGCCTATGTCTTTAATACCTTAAACGCTAATAATTCCCCAATGTATATCTTCTACCTGGGCTTCCTACTTGTTATGGGTTGAATTGTGTCCCTCAAAAATATATACTGAAGCATTAGCCCCTGTTACCTCAGACTGTGGCCTTGTTTGGAAATAGTGTTATTGCAGATGTAGTTAGTTAAGATGAGGTCATGCAGCACTGGAGTAGGGTGGGCCCCTCATCCAACACGACTAGTGTCCTTAGAAGAGAGCACCATGTGAAAACACAGACACACAGGGAGAAGGATATGTAAAAAACAGGCAGAAATCCGGGAGCGGTGGCTCACATCTGTAATCCCAGCACTTTGGGAGGCCGAGGTGGGCGGATTATGAGGTCAGGAGATCGAGACCATCCTGGCTAACAGGGTGAAACACCGTCTCTATGAAAAATACAAAAAATTAGCCAGGTGTGGTGGCGGGTGCCTGTAGTCCCAGCTACTTGGGAGGCTGAGTCAGGAGAATGGTGTGAACCCAGGAGGCTGAGCTTGCAGTAAGCTGAGATCGGGCCACTGCACACCAGCCTGGGCAACAGAGCCAGACTCTGTCTCAAAAAAAAAAAAAAAAAAAAAAAAAAGGCAGAGATTGGAGTGGTGCAGCTGCAAGCCAAGGAATGCCAGAGATTACAGCCACCACCAGAAACTAAGGAGAGGCAAGGGACAGATTTTCCCCCTCAGAATCTCTAGAAAGAACTAACTTTCCTGATGCTTTGATTTGAGACTTCTAGCCTTAAGAACTGTGAGACACATTTCTGGTAAGTTGCACAGTTTGTGGTACTTTATTATAGGAGCCTTAAGATTCTCTACTCAACTCTAAGATTTATATATTAGACATCACTACTTGGGGATCTAATAGGCATCCTGACTTAACATGAAAATCAAGATTTTGGTTTTCACTCTCCCCATCCCCCACACCAATTCAAAATGGCTCCCCCAAGAGACTTTCCACTGACTTCTCAACCCCACCGTGTTCTGTTGCTCTATCTTGCTCACTCTCCCTCCCTCCTTTCTCTCTCACACATTTACACACACACACACACACACACACACACACACACACACACATAACACACACAAAAAATCAATCAGCCAACTATTCCGGTTCTTTCTCCAAAATATTTCCATAATTTGACCACTTCTCACCACCTCTACTGCTACCACCCTGGTCTAAGCCACCATCATGTCTCACCTAGAGTACTGTAATAGCTTTCTAACTGGTCTCCTTGCTCTGTCCTTGACACTTCTTCAATACATTCATAGTATACCTGCCAGAAATTATCTTATTAAAACGTAAGTCAGATCTTGTCTGTCTTCTGTTCAAGACTATCCAATGGTTTACCATCTCTCAAAGAGTAAAAGCCAGATTCTCCAAAATAGTCCTCAAAGACCCTTGCAATATGCCTGCTCTAATAGCACTCTTATCAGAGCTTCTTATTTTTCACCTCTCTTCCTTCACCCACATTTGGTTTTAGCAGGATTCCCGAAAGAGGCAATTTCCCACTTTTCTACTCTACCCACTCCCTTGTACCTAAACCTAGGAAGCACCACCCGGTCATCCAAGGCTCAATATACAACCCATATTGAATATGTATTCACATCTTAGCTTGTTTATGTGAACACAAAAAATACAAGTAGGCTTATTTTAAGTTTAGCAAATGAAAAATTACAACTTTGGGGTTTCCATCTCTTTTCTTTCTCTCTGCTTCTTTTTTCAATTCTTTTCTTTCTTTGTTTTATCTTCTGTCTGTGTCCATCTCTACTTCTTTCTGTCCTTTCCCTTTCCTTCACTCTCTCCCCGCTGAGAAGGCACTGGGGATTTGTTTTTCATGAGAGTTGGACTTTGATTAGCTTAGGCAATTCTCTCTCTTTTCCATCTTAGTCTCACATTTCCAAACCCTACTTATTAATCCTATCTCTGATCATGTGAAATATTTAATATATAAAAGATGTAATAAATATTCATAAATTAATTACATTCTGTGGATCTAAAAGACAAAGCAAATGGACTTTTCAAAAGATTATAAAATTAACCACTTGTTTTGAATAACTGACTCAAAACAGTTGAACACATTGATTTTCCTCAATCCTCTCCTTGTCTATATTTATTTCTTTCTCATTATGTCTTGTTGTCTGTCTTCTGAAGAGGTGAAAGGAATTCTCTTTAGTAAGAACTAACACCTTTTACTAGGTTGCAAAGATTTCCCTTGTTTCTGTCCTTGTATTGCAGACTATCTGGGTCCAGTGTGAAATCGTCAAAGGGACAATGGAAAGACACCTTTATATATTAACAAGTATTCACAACTTAGATCATTTCTATGCGTGGAACTTACAAGTGGACTTTTAGAAAGCTTAGCAAATTAATTTATTATGTCAATTAACTTAATCAGTTTTCTTAAACACAACTCTGATATTTTCCATCTCTATACATCTTCTTCCCTGCCAAAGAGAGAACTGAAATTTTAATCAAACTGGAAGATTTCACAATTTCCTCCATCCCACCTCCACCCTTGTGACCCAGCATATTAAGCTCATTATATACCATCTGTGTTGTGTATGTTGTATATGAAATATTCAAAGGTACAATATAAAACATACAATGCATATGTATTCACAAATTAGTTATTATCTATGTATCAGAAATGCCGCACAGTTTAGCTAAATAATGCTTTACGTAACTGACTATATTTTCCTGAAGTGGGTTTGTTAGATTCTCTCCCTCCTTTCCCCTATTGCTGTGTCTCTCTGTCTTTCTTATTATGAGGGATGACCCTTTAAGTGATTTGGGAGATTTTTCTCCTGCCTTTGCACTTCAGTCTATTAAATTCCATCTGTGTTAAATGTGAAATATTTCATAATAGAACATAAAACACATTTACAACATAGCTAGTTTCTAAGGTTTTGAAACACACAAGAGGAATTTTTAGCTTGGCAAATTAACTCATCATAAAAAAGTAAGTGGATATATTTTCTTAAATCTATCTTAGGTATTTTTCCCGCTCTCTATCTCTATTCCTTGTTCTTTATCTTGCCTCCTGTTTTCTTTTTATTTCCATCTCTCTGATTTTTCTTTATGTCCTGTTTTATGCATTATCTTTACTTACCTATGCTACACATCTAAAGAAATAATATATACAATGCCAATAATAATAAAAATGTCATTCTAACAAATGATCAAATTTCTAGGAAAGATGGATATATAAGGATCACACATCCAAACTATCATTTTAGAAAATTAATGTAATAATTCGCCAAATTAGGGAAAATAGGGGATGGTGTCAACAACTAGCCACAGACTTTGAGGAATTTCATTCATTTATTTAATACATGTTTGAATCTGGAGCAAAGAGCAGACAGCCTCTGCTTGAAGCTAGTTCATAGTGAGGACTGACAGCATTTGGAGAGAAAGCCAGCCATACCAATCAGAACATCCATGGATTGTGGGTCTGACCTTTCTCTGGCCTAGATTTCCATTCATATGCTAGACCCTACATGGAAGAGTGTATGCAGAATTTAGAAAGGAATGCCCATAATTTATGGTCACAATAAAAACAATACATATATATGTGAGGTAATAATATTTATATGGTTCCTAAATCAATAGGTATAAAAGTATGTGCAGCAAAATGTCTCCCTCCCAAATCTGCCCCCAAATTACCCATTTCACATCTCCTTCTTTTAGGTAACTATGATTAACAGCCTCTTGTGTATCTTCCTAGAAAGAGTATGGTGTGTGTGTGTGTGTGTGTGTGTGTGTGTACACAGTTTGAAAACATTTATCTACAATAATTAAAATAATGTAATACATATAAAAATAGACAGAGAGACAACAATGAAAGAGAATAATAAATATAGACACAGATTTATGCATTTGTATGTGTATGTATGTGCACACATATGAATTTAGTATATGATAAAAGCAGCATCTCATTTCACTGAGGAAACACTGGATTATTCATTCATGGATACTGGTACATTTGGTTACCTCATAGTGCAAACCAAAAATAAAACTCCAGATTATATTCGAGATGTAAATTTTAAAAATGGAAATAATGTAGTTCCTAAAAAATGTAGGTAAAAAGTTGGAAAGATGTCCAATTCATATAGCAGACTGAGCAGCAACATTTACCTCCTCTTTCTCTTAAGACTTCATCAAGTGCCAGTGAAAACAGTAAAATAGAATAAACCCATAAGGAAGAAAACAACAGTAAAGAATGAATTAAAGAGCTCAAGAGAATTTTGGAATTCAGAAAGTGCTAATGGTGAAAGCAGGCCTCAGTGTAGATGAGAAGCTGCAGAGGGAGCTCAGTTTACAAGGGAGGTCCCTGCTGGCACCGCCCAGAGAGGACACAGACCTGGAGGCTGCAGGGACAAAGGGAGAGGGTCTCAAGAATGGGAATGGAAAATAGGGACATTTCCTGCAGATCTGAACTTGGAAAAGTTACAAGCCCTACTTCCATAGGCACAATGGCTGTATCGATATGTTTACTTTCCCAGTCGAAAGAAAGATAACCTGAGTGCCTTTTTCTAAAATACTCTGAAGCGTCTTTCTACAGAAAACTAGGGAAATTTAAGTGGGTGGTAGGCCCTTAAAGAAGAAATGCAATCCTAACAAAAGACAGTATTTACACAGTCATAATAATACAAATTTCTCTTGCTGGTTTTGAGCTTTTTAAATCAATCTATAGAGAAAGTATTGAAAGCTTAATTAGGGGTATATAACTGTATTAGTTTTCTATTTATTGGTACTTTATCAAATTACCCCACGCTTGTTGGCTTAAAACAGCACAAACTTATACTCTTATACTTCTGAAGGTCAGAAGTCTAAAATGGGTCTCACTGTGCTAAAATCAGGATGTAAGTGGGGCTGCCTTTACTTCTGGTGACTCTATGGAAGAATAGGTTTTCTCGCCTTTTTTACTTCTCTGGGTAGTCCACATTTCTGGGCTTGTGGCCCCATTTGTCATCTTTCAAGCCAGCTGTAAAATATCTTCTACTCATTTTCTTTTTGACTCTGGTCTCCCTGCCTCTCCTTTATAAGGACCCTCATGGTTACATTATGCCCACTTGAATAATTCAGAATAATCTATTTTGAAATCAGCTGATTAGGAACCTTAATCCCCACTTTCCATGTAACCTAACATGTTCACAGGTTCTAGGGAATAGAATGTGGACATCTTTGGGGGGCCACTATTCTCCCTACCACAAGAACTAAGTGTACATTTTAATCTGTTTTTACAATGAAAGCAAACTTTTAGTTGTCAGAAGTTGGAAGAAAGAAGGAGAGGATATGAGGACAGAAGGGTTGATAGATCAATAAATATAGCTAACTATTTGATCCAGCTATCAAGACTTGAAGGAAAGGAGAGGTAGGGCCAATGGAAGTGAGATAAGCACTCATATACCTTAGAGTAGGGAATCAATGTTTCGTCTCTAAAGGTGAAAAACAGCAGTATAAGCTCATTATTCAGAACTATGGAGGGAACCATCAGAAGTAAAACATAAGTAGTTAAAATGAGAACTGCTCCTTTTCAGTATATACCTTTCTGTTATTTGATTTTTAAATTTTCTTTTCTTTCCTTCTTCCCTCCCTCCCTGCCTTTCTTCCTGCCTTCCTTCTCTCCTTACATCCTTCCTTCTAGATGCAAAGTAAAAAGGGAGTGGTCCGTGTAGTTATTATGCTTATAGACTCTGGAGCAAATTTGCTGCCTTGTTTCCAAATCTTGCTCTACCACTTACCAACTGTGTGACCCTGAGAAAATTATTTAATCTGTCTGAGCCTCGATTTCCTTATCTATAAACCTCAGATAATACCACCACCCACCTCAAACTGTTGTTCAAAGGTTAAGTGAGTTAATACATGCCCTCAGAGAAATGCTTTGCACATATTACATGCTCAGAAATTGATCATTATTAATTCTACCACCATACCCATGTATTACTTTGAAAAACAGTAAGAAAACAAGAACGACAATATCTTGTTGCATTATTTTCCTATGGCTGCCATAAGAAAGTACTACACCCTGGATGGGTTAAAACAAAGCAAATGTATTCTTTCACAGTTCTGGAGGCTGGAAGTCTGATATTGAGGTGTCAGCAGGGCTACACTCCCTCTGAAAATTGTAGGGAAATCCTTCCTTGCCTCTTCCTAGTTTCAAGTTGTTTTCTCGCAATCTTTGGTGTTCCTCAGCTTATAGAAGCATCACCCCAATCCCTGCCTTCATGTTTACATGGTGTTCTCCATGTGCATGCACATGCATGTGTATGTCTCTATGTCCAAATTTCCCCTTTTTATAAGGATACCAGTCATATTGGATTAGGGCCCACTCCACTGCAGTATGACCTTATCTTAACTCATTACATCTGCAGTGACCCTGTTTCCAAATAAGGTCACATTTTGTGGTACTGGGGGTTAGGACTTAAACATATCTTTTCAGGGGACACAATTCAACCCATGATACCTGTGTTGGCAAGGGTGAGGGGAAATTGGCATGCTCATCACTGATAATAGGAGTGGGAATTCTTGAACCTTTCAGAACAGCAGTTTGTCAATATGTATCAATTTTTTTAACGTGTCTACTTTCTGAAATAGCAATCTCAATATCCTGTCTGTATCTTAGGCAGATACTTACATAGGAGCAAAATGCTATAGGGAAAAAAAGGGTCTTTACAGCGTTGTTTATAGCATTAAAACACAGAATATAATAGTAGATGATTGTTTAAATAGATTGTGATCCATCTATATGAAGACATTACCAAAAAAGATACTATTTTATTGAGTTTCACAAAGAAATGCTACACTTCCTAGTGACAACAGGGATTATCATCATTGTCAACTATGCTCTGGCCTGACAGGAAGGCTTTTCACTTTTTTTTTAAGTATCCAAAACAAGTAATAATAAATGAAATGTGTGGTGTGTTCATTCTAATTGCTAAAATATTTTACTAAATCTCGTCTACATTTTACTTGGATTATGTGCATTTACTGACATGAAAAACACATTTATAATATAAAATTAAATAAAAATTAGCTTATAAAACAGTATCAATACTATGGCCCCATTTATATAAAAACATATTTATACAGAAAATGCAAAGGGAACTGTCTTAAATACCAAATGTAAAATAATCAGTTAATGTACCAAAATCTTCTAAGATACTTCTGGAAAGTGGAAATAAAAAGTATTTTAATTTCCAATATTTGCTCCTCCATATATTTCTAATTTTCCTGTCATGAACGTGTATCTTCTGTGAGCTCAAGATGAGACCAACAGCAGTTTACCCAAATGAAGTGGGAGTGGGGTCTGATTGGGCAGCCAAGGATTGGTCTCAAGAGTTGATGCCAGGCGGGGCAGTGCCCAGGACAGACGGGGAGGTGAGAGGAGTGAACAGATACAGGGACTTCTCTTGCTTGCTCACTCCGAGGAGGAAATCCCCGCAGCAGCAAGGGCAGGCCCTCAGCCTCTAGGGCCCAGCTGTACAGTGCACAACTTTGGGCTATGAGATATTGCAGCCTTGGCCTCCTCGTGGGGTCTCCTTCCTCTTTTCCCTTAAGTTGGGGTGGGGAAGGGAGGGGAAACCAGACAGTGGCAGTGGTGGTGGCACCTCTGGAAGCAGGAGGCCAGCTTCTCTGCTCACACATGTAAGGGGTCCAGTGCAGACGTGAGGGGACAGGAGGGTGTGTGAGACCTACAAATGACTTCTCTCCCTCCTTGCTTGCACAGTCCCGGGATCAGGGTCCTGACGGCTGGCAGTACCTGTGCAGCCAGTGCAGGAAAAGTATGTCAATGCCCCTGCGTCACCTTCAACAGAGTAAGCCAGGGACGGGTCCCTGTCTGACTCTGCCCACACTCCCAGGGCTCTGAGCCCTGGCCACGCAGTGGCCCAGGTAAGCCAATGAATGATAGCCAGGAGCGCTCTTGGGGCACAGGGGCAGGGCCCAGGAGGCCCAGACACTCCAACCGCCAGCCACCTCTACTGCTTCTGCCAAAGCCAGGCACTTGACCCCAGCAGCAGTACTCACCCACTGGAGGGAGGGAATTCTTCAGATTGGGGCCAGCCACACCTTGCCTGCCTGTGCCACTTGGACTGGTCCAGCCGGAGGCCTGCCACACATGACCCCAGGACCCCATGGAACAGCCCACCCACCCCCGCAGCCCTACACTCTCTATCCCTTCTGCATCTTACTCTGAACAGCTTTCAGCTTCCCTAACAGGCCATGCTCTCTCATACTTCTGAATTTTTGACATCTCAGCGTTGCCTTTGTCAAGAATACCCTTTTCCCACACTAGTTCCAGATCTCTAAATCCTGTTTGTCCTTCAATTACATTTCAAATGTTGATTTTTTTTAGGCACCCTTCCCTGATTCTGAGGTGGAAGGAGAACAGGGGGCAGAGGAGATGACAGACTGTGACATCACAAGAGGGAACAGCGTATGTCTAGATAATGAGATAAAAGGACATATATAATTGTGGATTCACACAGACAAGTGTTGCTTGAAAATTAATGTTGAAAGCTTCTATCATTTCATAGCAAAAAAATATTATGTGATATGTGGGCCCCAGCATATACTCCATTTTGACTAACATTCTAAGGTTAGTTGAGATCCAGAATATATCGTTCCTCAGGCCCCTTGAACTGCTCAGGGGTCATTTCAAAATGGACAGACTTAAGGCCACAGAACAAAACTCTAGTTCCATTTGTCAATATCCAAGAGTTAGCCATTGATAAAACCTAGCAGGTTTTGCCAACCAAGCTTTTTTCTGAGTTACGTGATCCACTTAAGAAAATAATTCCATGGCTACTCCCTGGACATCCTGGCTGTGTGCTTGACATTTTCTGGGATTAGTTAATGTGCCACCTCAGCACGGGCTGAGTTAAGCAATTATTTTAATGCAATCTTTAGGAACAAAGCTCAGCTCTTTGCCCACCATGGCCTCCATCTGCTTTCTTTTCTCATACTCTAACCCTAATTCCCTTCACCTTCTGCACCACTCTCCAAGAGGCAGCAGGCAATTGTGGTTAAGAGGATGGTCTCGGGAGCCAATCTGACAAGTGTTCGTTTTCGTTTTGCCATTGCATAACTGTGACAAGGAGCAAATTACTGAACTTTTATATACCTCAGTTTTCTCATGATAATACTACCTTTGTCACAACATTGCTTTAAAGATTAAATAACTTATAAGCACTTAGAACAGTGACTGGCATGCGGTACAGGTTACAGAAATGTTTGTTAAATAAAATAAGTTAAATACCTGTACTAGACCGGATTATCTCTGTCCCAACAACATGGCCCAGCAGGTCATACTGGTTCAAGCGAGAACCATCCTGTGCCACTTCCACAGATTTGTTCTTTCCGAGAGTCCAAGAATAAACCACTTCAGCTGTTGTATAGGCATCTAAGGCAGAGAAGAGTCAATAAAGAGAAGTTGAAGGAAACAGAGAATGATTACCCTTGATACTAAACTCAAATGAGATTGAAATAAAACTTCCATCTTCAAAGAGTTCTGGGCATGTGGTCTGTCTTCAACTGAAGTACATCCATCCATCCATCCATCCATCCATCCATCCAATAAACTCTCATTGAATAGCTACTGTAGTATATGCTGTGTACATTGAAATGAACTCAAAGTGTTCTCATACTTCAGTGACTGTCTTCTAGACAGTCAATAAACTTTTTCTTCTGTTGGAAAGAAAGGGGAAAGAATGGCTAAAATATTATCTCATGTAGATGTCACAGACTCAAATGCCTACAGGAGCCATAGAGGTTGACATAATTTGGATATTTGGCCCCTGCAATTCTTATGTTAAAATGTGAACCCCAGTGTTGGAAGTGGGGCCCAGTGGGAGGTGTTTGAGTCATGGAGGCAGATCCCTCACAAATGGCTGGATGCCACCCCCCTCCAGTAATGAGTGAATTCTTGCTGTATTACTTCACAGGCTATCTGATTGTTTTAAAGGAGCCTCGCACCTTCTCTCTTTTGCTCCCTCTTTTCATGTGACACACTGGCTTGCTTTGCCTTTCACCATGAATGAAAGCTTCCTGATGTCCTTACAGAAACCAGATGCTGGCTCCATGCTTCTTGTACAGACCCCCATAACCGTGAACCAAATAAAACTCTTTTCTTTGTAATTTACCTAGCTTCAGGTATTCCTTCACAGAAAAGCAAAACAGACCAATACAGAGGTACCTTGAATAACTGAATCAGGCTAGCTGTAAGAAAAATAAACTGGCAGAAAAGTAATACAAATTTAATTAATTATGGGGTGAGCATATCAGAGAAAGCAAAAATTCAAACTAGTGATATTTTAAGTTAAAAAAGAAAAATTCCAAATTAAAATTACAATAATTAATTTTCTTTCATAACTTATTATCATTTTGATATGCAAACAAGACAACTGACACCTTTTCTTTTGCATCAGCATTAATGTCAAGGCTTGCATTTAGAATTCCAATGTCAAGTACAGAATTTGTATAGATTAACAGGGGTGTGAGTAAGGGAAATGGTGAGAAATGAGGTGGGGTTACTTAATGTTAGTCAGTATATTAAAGAAATGAGTTGATTCCTTCCCTGATGTGATTAACTCTTTCCACCGTGGATTTTATATCTAGGGTGAGTACTTGCCCTAACTCAGGCACCCAGGCTCATAAAGGGAAGCTGATCACATACTGTATACCCTTTTCCTTCAAGTTTTGAGCTGCCTGTTGTTCAAGTCAGAGGGGAAGAGGGGTTCCTCTACCTCATGGTGGCAACTACTATACCCCTAATATACTCTATTTAAACCTTTTACTACAAAGCAAATAATTTCTGGTGAATCTGCCAATAAACAAATATAAATGCTGGGTCCCTGCAAAACTTTGCAACATTGGATATACATTACACAAGTCTGACATTAACAGCTATTCATGGGTACTAATTGTGATCTGCTTACATTACACTTTTTAAAACTTTTTCAATACACCTAAATAAGTAATTTCCTGCTTTGTTTGTGATGAGTAGCACACTAAAAATTTCTCCAATCACATCAAAATTCTCATTGACATCATGAACAAATATTCATAACTCTATGGTATTTTTTATATCTGTGCTCTCATACGCTGCAAAGGAAAATATCACAGGAAGTTTAACTTTTCCACATAACTTGCCTTGTATATAGTCTCAGTCATTTCTTCAACACAACAACAATAATATTTCTAGTTGGACACATACATTTCTGATGCAATTAATAGACTTTTTTTTACAAGTTTGGTACCTATGAAACATTTTGATGCCTATAAAGGTTTGTTGCTGAATGCATAACCACATTTTCTAGCAATAAAATTTAATGTATGCATTGAAGCACAAAACCTAACTTTCAATGTTTTTAATTAATATTTTCATTGTGCAGTTCTTCTATATAAAAATCATGTTTTTTGTAATGAATAGCATAATTTTGATATATGAAGTTTTATGTTTTCAATAGAAGCATGCTTTGTGTGCTTAAAGATGGGAAAATATCTTTTATTTCTATAAGAAAATGTAAACTCTCCCATCTTGTTTAAAGTATAGCCATCTCAGCATGTCTTAATTAAAAAACAAAATTGATAGATATGGTACAAGAACTCTTTCACTTTCCTCATTTCTACTGGGAGCTCTTAATTCTCTTGTAAGTAAAACAAAAGTGCAAGTGAGATGATTACTGGCAATTGATATTAGACTCCCTTTTCAGGGAGTGAGGTGAAAGTGATGGAGGTTATGAGGAAAGGGAAAGCATATCCTCATCTACAAGGGATAGTCACTATTTGGCTTCGACTGATTGAAGCCATGTAGGATTTGAGCCCAGTGTTGTCAATCTTCTGATTTTGTGAAATAATAAGCAAATGTGGAATTTTATGTGACATCTCCCAAATGTAAAATCTTAGCAAATAATTTTAAAAGTTGTAAACAGTGTGTGGATCAAACAAATCACACCTGAAGCTCCCAATTTACAACCTGTGGTCTAGGGACTTTCTCCTATAGATGGCTATGATTCCTTATGATTCCACCTTAAAAACAAAGCATCCTCTTCTACTTATGGGATATCTAGGGCTCTCAGCTTGAATTGTGGACCTTTAAACTATTATCACCAAGAAGAAAGGGAAATCTTCTCAGAACCCTTCTCATACCCTTACCTAAAATTTATACTGATATTATATGAGGCAGTCATAATACTATCAGTGAAATATGAATTCATAAGACCCTTGTGCTCTTATTTTTCCCCAGAGTCTTTTATCTTTAGTACATATGCTTGGGGTACCCCTACTCCTAAGCAGGGAATCATCTGTATATGTCTTCTTACCTTTGCTGTTCAGATGGTTGTAACACTTTTTGTTTAAAGATAGTGCCATGTTCTATCCAATCTACCCAAGATTTTGACAGTGTAAAATCTAAACAGGTTTGTTCATGGAAAGTGTAAGCAATGGAAGATTTTGTTTCCACCCCTAAAAAGGAAAATGAATTTCTTGCTGGAGCTCTTAACTTAAGCTAAGTACCTGGCACAGACAGCCCTGAATATTCACCCTGAAAATCCAAACAGATCCTAACACAGATGTGACAATAAATTGTGCAGCTATCAGTATCTCAGAAAATTCACTTGGCCAGAGTAGCAACTTACTTTATGCAGAAAGCAATGATTTAATGTCTTTGGCAATAATATATGGGAATAGAGGGATTTGTGGAGAAAAAAATACCCTCTTCTCATAAGATAGAGGGCAAAGCAGGAAAGACATGAGTAACTGTAAGAAGAAAACAAAAACAAATTGAAAATTACTCAATCAAGTGTCTGCTTGGAGCCTGACCTGTACTGGTAAACAAAGTTTGTGAAGGCACAGTGGCCACCATCACATCAGGAAGCCCACAATTTACTTGGGGAGACAGAGAAAGCACAATGGCTGTAGTGCAATTTGGAATATAGGAGTATGCACACTAGTGAAATAAACACAAGTGTTAAGTAAAAACAGAGGTGAGCACTATTACTCCTGCTCAGAGTGGGGTGTTACAGAAGGATTCCTAAAGTAAATGATACTCAGAAGACGACGCCACCTTTAGGAGGTGAAAGAAGGACATTCCTAGCAAAGAACAACATAGTCAAGGCAAAAAGTATGTGAGCACATGGAGTGGTAAAGGAATTAATAGTATCACTGGAGTCACAGGCCAGAAGGAAGCTTAATAAATAGGATAAAATATCCAAGTTAGTCTGGGTACAGTGGCTTATGCTGTAATCCCAGCACCTTGGAAGGCCAATGCAGGAGGATTGCATGGGGCCAAGAGTTTGAGAACAGCCTGGGCAACACAGAAAGAAACCGTCTCTGCAAAAAAAAAAAAAAAAAATTAAAAATTAGCTGGGCATGGTGGCACATGCCTGTAGCCCCAGCTGCTCAGGAGGCTGAGGCAGGAGGATCAATTGAGCCCAGGGGTTCAACGCTACAGTGAGCAATGATCGAGCCACTGCACTCCAACCCAGGCAATAGAGCAAGGCCTTTGTCTCAAAAAAAAAAAAAAAAAAAAAAAAAAAAAAAGTCTGAATTGCCTACCCTAAGAAATAAGAGTTTTTGCAGTCCTGGATTTCTTGCTTTTATTATATAGTCCCCAGAAGAAACTTCTAATGGGCAAGTGGGAACCTCTGTTGGAATATGCACATGTGTGTACACACAACGAGTTGTGGACATGCCTAAAGGAGAAAGATGACATGACCAGATATAAGCTTGGGAAGGATCACCCTGGCTGTCATAGGGATGGCTGGTGGAAAAGAGTGAAACTGAAGCCAAGACGGTATTTAAAAGGTCATCACAATGCCTTTTGGTGTCAGTGACCCATAGGCATAATATACTAGACAGTGGGTTGAACTGAGTGGGACGGAGCGATTTCAGAAGTAGAAATGATTATAATTTTTGAGTTTTCATGTGGTTAAGAAAGGAAAAAGGACATTTAAACAAGATTCTACATGATCCTAACATTGTAGCTTTTGCAAGTACATGGATAATGATGGAATTTATTCACCCACTGGGGAACAGAATTCTTCCCAGTTAGGCCTCTTTCTGCTTTCCTTCCTCCATGGATTTGGGCTCCTTTAATTCCTCAGCTTCTCTCCTATAAAACTGCCCCCTCATCTCAATTATAATCATTGTACTTTCATGGAGGAGCTGGGGTAGGGTGGAGGGACTGGTTCCTGAAGAAAGGATATCTACCTGACATTTAGAACTTTTGCACTCGCTGAATGGGCCCTTCAATATATCTCATATGAGTTATAATGGCTAAAGCATCTCCTTGTCTTTAGTTGCTTAGCAAAATGCCTCCTTCTGTTATCTGAGCCTTGGTATGTAACGCACCCCAGGAAAAATGGAAGTAACAAACAATCTTGCCATGTTAGCACAAATGAGAATGTATTTCTTTTGAAATATTGTCAGAAACCACTTGCTTGATAAATTGATTTAATCAGTTACCCGTTCAACAAATATCAAGGCATCATATTAGATAGTGAAGACACAGAGGTCATAAATCATTTGAGGCCCCATCACCTCATTGAGCTTACAGTCTAGTGAGAAAAGACAGACAATAAACAAGTAAATAAATAATATAGTAACAGATAGTGGTGCATGCTATAAAGAAAATAAAGTAGAGTTACAGGGTGAGGAGGGGCGTCATTAGATACAGTGATAAGAGAAGATCTCTCTGAGGGTAGTTTCTAATCTAAAATATTAAAAAATGAGAAGGAGTCAGTCATGCAAGAGCTTGATGGAAAACATTTCAGGCCAAAATAATAACAAAACAACTAAACCTCCCAAACTCCCCAAAACCAGCAAATGCAAAGTCTTCTATGTGGTAAAGAGTTCTAGGAACTGGCAGAAGGCCAGTGTAATGGGGAAAGGGATATGATACAACGTTGAGGAGGTAAGTAACCAGAATACAGGATCTAAACCAAGATACAGAACACAAAGAGTTTTAGTGAAAAGAACTTAAGTTTGGTTTGGACATAGTAAAAATCCAAGGATTCTCCAGATTTCCCAGCACCATATGTTGAAGAGACTGCCCTTCCCTTAATGTGTATTTTGGTGCTTTTGTCAAAAATCAGTTGGCTGTAAATATGTAGGTTTATTTCTGTATTCTTTATTCCTTTATTTTTTATTTTTATAGATTTGGAGACTACAAGTGCAGTTTTGTTAAACTGATATATTGTGTAGTGAACAAGTCTGAGCTTTTAGTGTACCCATTGCCCAAATACTAAACACTGCACCCTACAGGTATTTTTTCAATCTTCACCTCCTCATACCCTCCCATTTTTTGGAATCTCCAGTGTGTATTATTCCACTCTCTGTATCCATGTGTATCCATTATTTGGATCCCACTTACAAGTGAGAATATGCAGTAGTTGAGTTTATGAACTATATCACTGAGGATAGTGGCCTCTAGTTCCATCTATGGTGCAGCAGACACATGATTTCATCCTTTTTATGGCTGAGTAGTATTCCATGGTGTCTGTGTATGTGTTTGTGTGTGTACATACATATATGTACCAATTTTCTTTATCCAGTCATCCACTGATGGACATTTAGGTTGATTCCATGACTTTGCTATTGTAAATAGTGCTGTGATAAACATACAACTGCATGTGTCTTTTTATGTTCCATTGTTCTATGTGTCAATTTTTATGCCACTACCCTGCTGTTTTGGTTACTATAGCTTCATGGTATATTTTGAAGTCAGGTAGTGTGATGTCCCTAGGTTTATTCATTTTGCTTAGTATAGTTTTGGAGATTTTGGGTCTTTTGTGGTTTCATATGAAGTTTAGAATTTTTTTTCTATTTCAGGAAGCATGTAATTGGTGTTTTGATAGCAATTGTATTGAATGTGTAGCTTGCTTTGGGTAGCATGAACATTTTAACAGTATCAGTTCTTCCAATCCATGAACATAAGACCTCTTTCTACTTATTTGTGTCTTATTCTGTTTTTCTAATTTGTGTTTATAGTTTTCATTGTGGAGATCTTTTACCTCCTTGGTTAAATTTATTCCTAGGAATATTATTGTTTTGTAGCTATTGTAAATGGAATCACTTTCTTTTTTCAAATAGTTCACTATTGACATATAGAAATGGTACTGACTTTTGTATGTGGATTTTGTATCCTTCCATGTTGCTTATTTTCTTCATTAATTCTAACAATTTTTTGTTTAGTTCTTTAGGGATATATATACACACACAAACACACACATATACACACATATATGTATGTGTGTATGGATATATATATATTTATTTATATGATTATGTCATCTGCAAATAGGGACAATTTGACTTCCTCCTTTCCAATTTGGATGCCTTTTATTTCTTTCTCTTGCCTAATTGCTCTGGCTAGGACTTCTAGTACTTCTAGGACTTCTCACCAGTAGTTGTGAGAAGTGGTGAGACTGGGTATCCTTGCCTTGTTTCACAGTTTCAGATCTTAGAAAAGAGCTTTCAACCTTTTCCATTCAGTATGATGTTTGCTGTAGGTTTGTTATATATGGCCTTTATTGTGTTGAGGTACATTCTTTTTCTATACCTAATTAGTTAAGAGCTTTCATCATGAAGAGATGTTGAACTTTATTGAATATTTTTTTCTTCATCTACTGAAATGACCATGTGTTTTTTGTCCTTGATTTTGTTGATGTCATGTATCACATTTATTCATTTGCATGTTTTCAACCATTTTTGCATCCCTGGGATGAATCCCATTGCCTCTTCAACATGGTGCTGAGAAAACTGCATGTCCACATGTACAAGAATGAGACTAAACCCTTATCTCTCACTATAAACAATCGAATCAAAATGGATTAATGACTTAAATGTAAAACCCAAAGCTATAAAATTACTAGAAGAAAATGTAGGGGAAATTCTCCATGCCATCAGTCATCTAGGCAAGGTTCTTTTAGATAAGAATCCAAAAGCACAGGCAGTAAAAACAAAAGTAGAAATATGGAATTTTATCAAACTAAAAATCTTTTGTAGAGCAAATGAAACAACCAACAGAGCGAACAGAAAATACACAGAATGGGAAAAATATTTTCAAAGTACACATCTGATAAGGGGTTAATATCCAGTATATATAAGGAACTCAAATAACTCAATATAAAAAAATCTGATTTTAAAAATGGGCAAAAGACCTTAATAGACATCTCTCAAAAGAAGATATACAAATGGCCACCAGGTATATAAAAAATGCCCAGTATCACTAATCATTACAGAGATGTAAATCAAAACCACAATTAGATATCACCTCACCCTGGTTAGAATGACTATTATCAAAAAGACAAAAGAGAACAAGTGCTGGAAAAGATGAGAATAAAGGGGAACTCTTTCTTATACACTGTTGGTGAGAATGCAAATTAGTACTGCCACTATGAAAAAAAGTAAGGCGTTTCCTCAAAAAATTATAAACCAAATTACCATAATATCCAGCAATTCCACTACTGGGTATACACCCAAAATAAATAGAGTATGTTCAAGAGATATCTATACTTCAATTATTATTTTAGCACTGTTCAAAATAGACAAGATGTGGAATCAATCCAAGTGTCCATCAATGAATGAATTAATAAGAAAATGTTATATAAACACACACACACACACACACACACACACACACAATGGAATGCTATTCAGCCATAAAAAGAGAATGAAATTCTATTATTTGTGGCAATGTGGATAAAATTGGAAGATATTATGTTAAATGAAGTGAGCAAGGCTCAGAATGACAAATATTGCATTGTATCATTCATATACATAATCTAAAATAGATGATATCATAAAAGTAGAGAGTAGAATGGCGGTTACCTGAGTCTGGGGAAGGAGAAGAGAGAGGGCCTGGAGAGAGCTTGGTTAATGGAGGGAGATTGATTAATGGGTACAAGGTATAGTTGGATAGAAGGAATAAGTTCTGGTGTGCTATTGTGCAGAAGGCTGATTATATTTAAAAAAATATTGTATGATATATTTCAAAATAGCCAGAAAAGAGGATTTTGAATGTTCTCATCACAAATACATGATAAATGTTTGAGATAATGGAAATGTTAAATACCCCAATTTGATCATTACACAATATATATATTTATTGAAACATCTAATTGTACCCAAAAAGTATACACACTTATTTGTCAATTAAAACAAAAATAATTTTTTAAAAATTTAGGCATTCTGATGAATCTGAAAGCTACAGTCCGAGGTTGGTATATATAAAACCAAATGGAAACAGGTACTATATTGGTTTATAACTTAATCAAATAATTGCAATTCTCAAAACTTTTATTATTCACAGTGACAGGACAAGTTATAGCCACTAATTACTGGCAAATTAAGAAAATTTTGAATTTCTAGTGCAGAGTATATATGCTTCTTTATGTATTGAGATGATCGTGTGGTTTTTGTCCATTTTATTATTATGTCATATTATGTTGAATAGTTTTTCGTTGTTGAGCCAACTTTGTATTCCTGGGATAAATCTCACTTAAAACTGATGTATAATCCATTTTATAAGTTGCTTGAATCAGTTGCTAGAGTTTCGTTGAAGATTTTTGTGTCTTATGGCTGTCTTATGATTATAGTCATAAGAAATACTTGTCTAGGTTTGTTACATATGTATACTTGTGCCATGTTGCTGTGCTGCACGTTATGCACATGTACCCTACAACTTAAAGTATAATAATAATAAATAAATTAAAAAAAAAAAAAAAAAGAAAGAAAAAAAAAAAAAAAAAAAAAAAAAAAAGAAATACTTGTCTATAGTTGTATTTTCTAGTGACCTTTGGTTTTGGTATCAGGGTAACACTAGCCTCATAGAATGAATTAAGAAATGTTCTTTCCCCTTCTATATTTTGGAAGAATTATTTGTGAAACCCTGGTATTGATTGGTATCAAGTCTTTTTCAAATGTTTTGTACAATTAGATCTAAGCCTGGGCTTTTCTTTGTGAGAAGTTATTAAATCACTAATGTAACCTATTTACTTAGTATAGGGTCAATGAAAACTTATATTTCTCCTTCAGTCAGTTCCATCAGTTTGTATATTTCTATGACTTTTTTTCATTTCATCTCGGTTATCTAATTGGTTGGTGTACAGTTGCTCATAGTATTTCCATAAAATCCTGCTTATTTCTGTAAGGCAAGCATGATGTGCCTTCTTTCATGCTTATAGTAATGTGATTCTATTCTTTTATTTGCTTTGTCTGTCTGGTGAAAGGTTTATCAGTTTTGCTGATCTTTTCAAATAACTTAGATTTTTTGGTTTTCTTTAATTTTTAAAATTCTTTATTTTATTTATTTGTACTCTAATATTTATTATTTTTTCCTTCTGCTTGCTTTGGATTTAGTTTGGTCTTCTTTTTCTAGTCTCTTAAGGTGGAAGTTCAGGTTATTGATTTTAGATTTCTCTTTTAAATATAGGTTTTACAATGATAAATTTCCCTCTAAGCACTTCTTTAAGCTGATGCATCCCATGAGTTTTGGTATGTTATGTCATCATTTTCATTTGTTTCAAAATATTTTCTAATTCCCCTTGTGATTTTTTATTTGGATCAGTCTATTTAAGAGGAGAATGTGTTGTTTGATCTCAACATATTTGTAAATTTTGGGAATTTCCTTTTCTTACTGATTTCTAATTTTGGGTAAGAAAATGTACTTTGTATGATTTCAATACTTTTAAATCTATTGAGTCTTACTGTATGACCTAATATATGGTCTATCTCAGAAAATGTTCCATGTGCACTTGAGAATAATGTACAGTCTGATGTTGTTTGGTGGAACGCTCTATAGATGTTGGTTATGTCTAGTTGGTTTATAGAATTGTTCAAATCTTGTATTTCTGTGTTGATCTGCCTAGTTGTTCTATCTATGTACTGAAAGTGGAATATTGAAATCTCTAATTATTACTGTTGAATTGTCTTATTTTTCCCTTCAGTTCTATCAGTGTTCCTTCATGTATTTTGGGGCTCTGTGTTTAAGTGTGTATTTCTTTATAATTGTTATTTTTCTTTCTGATGGATTGACCTTTTCATCATGACAAAATCTTCAAGGCTTCTTCAGAGGAGGGAAGAAGAAGATGGGAATAGGGCTCCCTGGTCTTACTGAGAACTAATCATTTTTCTTGAATAACATTCTTCAGAGTGTTAGGAGACTTTTGTTAAATTCCGAAGTTTGGAGAAAGTTTATTTTGACAATGTTTGAAAATTGTCTCCTTGCTTTTATGGAGGAGTGGATTTTAGAAGTTCTAACTCTGTCATTCCAGAATTGCTTCCTCACTAAAGGTTTTCTAAGATTAATTTTAACTGCCCACTTAGGAACTTAAGAATTTAAATCACTCTCCTTCTTGATGTACTTTATTTGGCCTCCAGGACAACACGTTCCGTTTAGATTTTCTCATACGTCACCTGCCTTTGTCTTCACATTTATTAAATTATTCTCTTCTTTCTAGCTTCTAAATGTTACCATGTCTAAAAAGAAAGTCCTTCCTTGATTCTCTTCTTTTCTCTGTATATAGTCATTTCTGTAGTGATCTCATCTAGCTGTATGACTGTAAACATCATCTATGTGGATGACACCTAAATTAAATCTCCAATCCAGATCTCTTTAATGAACACCAAAGTTACATTCCAGATAATCAGCACCCAGGAGTATCATTTGCTTCCCTTTCCAATAACAACCCTCACCAAGGGTAACCACTATCCTGACTAGCGCTTCTCTGTGGAAACTCCTTCCTGACATTGTGTTGAGAAAGATACATATTTTTCTGAATATCAAATCCAGAGAAAAATACTTGAGAAATGAGCAAAAATAGAAAAAAGTATTATAATGATCTTGTAAGAATTAAAGCTTAACAATAGACATAGAGACTTTACTAGTTTGAAGGAATCTATTGATGTTAACTCAAAACCAAGAGCAGGAAACACTGTCACACTGATTTAAAGTTTTGAAATTCTCAGGTGTCAGAACAGAAGTACAAAGGATTAAAGTGGTCACAACCTGATCAGTTGATTTTGTTTATTATAAGTGTGTTAATGGCCCTTTATGCTGCCGATGGTAATTTTTGAATATTTAATATTAGTAAGTGTATATACATAAGTATACTATACACATAGTATTTTATATGTATAGTATACTGCACACACAGTATTCTAAATGCATAAAATACTATACACCATATGCATAGTATACTATACACAAACCCTGAGAGTGTTCTTCTAATAAATAACAAGTTTAAGAAGCAAAATAAATCCTTAAACTGGCAATTTTGATGAGTGATTCTGTGTAGTGCTGTTTACTTTATTAAGAAATTCAAATGTTGTTATTCAAATACTATCAGTTTGCTATCATTTTCCAGTGTCTGAGTAATCTTTCATATACTACCACTCTTTATGAATACTTCTAAAGTTACTATTAATATTTTTATTTATTAAAAGTTAGAGATCCGTATTATGAATAAAGAGCATTAAGAAGTTTGAAAGTGTTCTATGAATAATGACTTTTAACAGCACATATTAGTTTTGCCTGTTTGTGTATATAGTATAAATAGAATCAGACTATGTATATACTTATGTATTTGGCTTTTGCTCAGCATTGTGGCTGTGACCTCATCCATGTTGAGTGTAATATAATTGTCATTGCTGTATAGTATTTCATTGTGTGACTATGCTACAGCTTTTTATTCCATTCTGATGGACATTAAGGGAGTTTCCAGTGGAGTTTATTACAATTAGCTCTGCTATGGACATTCTTAATATGCCTTTTGGTATACATAAACAATGATGCCTGTTTGGAACTATGCTCAGGACTGGAGATGCAAAGTTATATGATATGCACATGTACAGCACTGTTAAATAGCACCAAACAATTTTCAAAAACCTTGGTACAAATTTACATTCTTATCAGTAGTGCATGAGAGTACAGATTTGCTCAACATCCTCACCAAGAAGTGGTATTTTCTGTCTTTTTTATGTTAGTCATTCTAATGGGTGTGTACTGGTAGCCTTTGGATTTTATTTTGCATTTCTCTGCTGACTAATACAATCAGCACTGTGTGTGTGTGTCTGTTTGTGCCTGTGTGCATGTGCATGTGCGTGCCTGCTGTCTGTGTGTGTTTGTGAGCTTGGGAAACTGTTTTAACAATTGCCCATTACAGACTTTGGCCTTTTTTCTTTTTTTCTTTTTTTTAATTTATTTATTATTATTATACTTTAAGTTGTAGGGTACATGTGCATAACGTGCAGGTTTGTTACATATGTATACTTGTGCCATGTTGGTGTGCTGCACCCATCAACTCATCGTTTACAACAGGTATAACTACCAATGCAATCCCTCCCCCCTCCCCCCTCCCCATGATAGGCCCCTGTGTGTGATGTTCCCCTTCCTGAGTCCAAGTGATCTTATTGTTCAGTTCCCACCTATGAGTGAGAACATGCGGTGTTTGGTTTTGTGTTCTTGTGATAGTTTGCTAAGAATGATGGTTTCCAGCTGCATCCATGTCCCTACAAAGGACGCAAACTCATCCTTTTTGATGGCTGCATAGTATTCCATGGTGTACATGTGCCACATTTTCTTAATCCAATCTGTCACTGATGGACATTTGGGTTGATTCCAAGTCTTTGCTATTGTGAATAGTGCCGCAATAAACATACGTGTGATGTGTCTTTATAGCAGCATAATTTATAATCCTTTGGGTATATACCCAGTAATGGGATGGCTGGGTCATATGGTACATCTAGTTCTAGATCCTTGAGGAATCGCCATACTGTTTTCCATAATGGTTGAACTAGTTTACAATCCCACCAACAGTGTAAAAGTGTTCCTATTTCTCCACATCCTCTCCAGCACCTGTTGTTTCCTGACTTTTTAATGATCGCCATTCTAACTGGTGTGAGATGGTATCTCATTGTGCTTTTGATTTGCATTTCTCTGATGGTGAGTGATGATGAGCATTTTTTCATGTGTCTGTTGGCTGTATGAATGTCTTCTTTTGAGAAATGTCTGTTCATATCCTTTGCCCACTTTTTGATGGGGTTGTTTGTTTTTTTCTTGTAAATTTGTTTGAGTTCTTTGTAGGTTCTGGATATTAGCCCTTTGTCAGATGAGTAGATTGCAAAAATGTTCTCCCATTCTGTAGGTTGCCTGTTCACTCTGATGGTAGTTTCTTTTGCTGTGCAGAAGCTCTTTAATTTAATGAGATCCCATTTGTCAATTTTGGCTTTTGCTGCCGTTGCTTTTGGTGTTTTAGACATGAAGTCTTCACCCATGCCTATGTCCTGAATGGTACTACCTAGGTTTTCCTCTAGGATTTTTATGGTATTAGGTCTAACATTTAAGTCTCTAATCCATCTTGAATTAATTTTCATATAAGGAGTAAGGAAAGGATCCAGTTTCAGCTTTCTACTTATGGCTAGCCAATTTTCCCAGCACCATTTATTAAATAGGGAATCCTTTCCCCATTTCTTGTTTCTCTCAGGTTTGTCAAAGATCAGATGGCTGTAGATGTGTGGTATTATTTCTGAGGACTCTGTTCTGTTCCATTGGTCTATATCTCTGTTTTGGTACCAGTACCATGCTGTTTTGGTTACTGTAGCCTTGTAGTATAGTTTGAAGTCAGGTAGCGTGATGCCTCCAGCTTTGTTCTTTTGACTTAGGATTGTCTTGGAGATGCGGGCTCTTTTTTGGTTCCATATGAACTTTAAAGCAGTTTTTTCCAATTCTGTGAAGAAACTCATTGGTAGCTTGATGGGGATGGCATTGAATCTGTCAATTACCTTGGGCAGTATGGCCATTTTCACGATATTGATTCTTCCTATCCATGAGCATGGTATGTTCTTCCATTTGTTTGTGTCCTCTTTTATTTCACTGAGCAGTGGTTTGTAGTTCTCCTTGAAGAGGTCCTTTACATCCCTTGTAAGTTGGATTCCTAGGTATTTTATTCTCTTTGAAGCAACTGTGAATGGAAGTTCATTCCTGATTTGGCTCTCTGTTTGTCTGTTACTGGTGTATAAGAATGCTTGTGATTTTTGCACATTAATTTTGTATCCTGAGACTTTGCTGAAGTTGCTTATCAGCTTAAGGAGATTTTGGGCTGAGACAATGGGGTTTTCTAAATATACAATCATGTCATCTGCAAACAGGGACAGTTTGACTTCTTCTTTTCCTAACTGAATACCCTTGATTTCTTTCTCTTGCCTAATTGCCCTAGCCAGAACTTCCAACACTATGTTGAATAGGAGTGGTGAGAGAGGGCATCCCTGTCTTCTGCCAGTTTTCAAAGGGAATTTTTCCAGTTTTTGCCCATTCAGTATGATATTTGCTGTGGGTTTGTCATAAATAGCTGTTATTATTTTGAGGTACGTTCCATCAATACCGAATTTATTGAGCGTTTTTTAGCATGAAGGGCTGTTGAATTTTCTCAAAAGCCTTTTCTGCATCTATTGAGATAATCATGTGGTTCTTGTCTTTGGTTCTGTTTATATGCTGGATTATGTTTATTGATTTGCGAATGTTGAACCAGCCTTGCATCCCAGGGATGAAGCCCACTTGATCATGGTGGATAAGCTTTTTGATGTGTTGCTGAATCCGGTTTGCCAGTATTTTATTGAGGATTTTTGCATCGATGTTCATCAGGGATATTGGTCTAAAATTCTCTTTTTTTGTTGTGTCTCTGCCAGGCTTTGGTATCAGGATGATGTTGGCCTCATAAAATGAGTTAGGGAGGATTCCCTCTTTTTCTATTGATTGGAATAGTTTCAGAAGGAATGGTACCAACTCCTCCTTGTACCTCTGGTAGAATTCAGCTGTGAATCCATCTGGTCCTGGACTTTTTTTGGTTGGTAGGCTATTAATTATTGCCTCAATTTCAGAGCCTGCTATTGGTCTATTCAGGGATTCAACTTCTTCCTGGTTTAGTCTTGGAAGAGTGTAAGTGTCCAGGAAATTATCCATTTCTTCTAGATTTTCCAGTTTATTTGCGTAGAGGTGCTTATAGTATTCTCTGATGGTAGTTTGTATTTCTGTGGGGTTGGTGGTGATATCCCCTTTATCATTTTTAATTGCGTCGATTTGATTCTTCTCTCTTTTCTTCTTTATTAGTCTTGCTAGTGGTCTGTCAATTTTGTTAATCTTTTCAAAAAACCAACTCCTGGATTCATTGATTTTTTGGAGAGTTTTTTGTGTCTCTAACTCCTTCAGTTCTGCTCTCATCTTAGTTATTTCTAGCCTTCTGCTAGCTTTCGAATGTGTTTGCTCTTGCTTCTCTAGTTCTTTTAATTGTGATGTTAGAGTGTCAATTTTAGATCTTTCCTGCTTTCTCTTGTGGGCATTTAGTGCTATAAATTTCCCTCTACACACTGCTTTAAATGTGTCCCAGAGATTTTGGTATGTTGTATCTTTGTTCTCATTGGTTTCAAAGAACATCTTTTTTTCTGCCTTCATTTCGTTATGTACCCAGTAGTCATTCAGGAGCAGGTTGTTCAGTTTCCATGTAGTTGAGCGGTTTTGATTGAGTTTCTTAGTCCTGAGTTCTAGTTTGATTGCACTGTGGTCTGAGAGACAGTTTGTTATAATTTCTGCTCTTGTACATTTGCTGAGGAGTGCTTTACTTCCAATTATGTGGTCGATTTTGGAGTAAGTACGATGTGGTGCTGAGAAGAATGTATATTCTGTTGATTTGGGGTGGAGAGTTCTATAGATGTCTATTAGGTCTGCTTGCTGCAGAGATGAGTTCAATTCCTGGATATCCTTGTTAACTTTCTGTCTCGTTGATCTGTCTAATGTTGACAGTGGAGTGTTGAAGTCTCCCATTATTATTGTATGGGAGTCTAAGTCTCTTTGTAAGTCTCTAAGGACTTGCTTTATGAATCTGGGTGCTCCTGTATTGGGTGCATATATATTTAGGATAGTTAGCTCTTCCTGTTGAATTGATCCCTTTACCATTATGTAATGGCCTTCTTTGTCTCTTTTGATCTTTGATGGTTTAAAGTCTGTTTTATCAGAGACTAGTATTGCAACCCCCGCTTTTTTTTTGTTCTCCATTTGCTTGGTAAATCTTCCTCCATCCCTTTATTTTGAGCCTATGTATGTCTCTGCGTGTGAGATGGGTCTCCTGAATACAGCAGACTGATGGGTCTTGACTCTTTATCCAGTTTGCCAGTCTGTGTCTTTTAATTGGAGCATTTAGTCCATTTACATTTAAGGTTAAGATTGTTATGTGTGAACTTGATCCTGCCATTATGATATTAACTGGTTATTTTGCTCGTTAGTTGATGCAGTTTCTTCCTAGCCTCGATGGTCTTTACATTTTGGCATGTTTTTGCAATGGCTGGTACCGGTTGTTCCTTTCCATGTTTAGTGCTTCCTTCAGGGTCTCTTGTAAGGCAGGCCTAGTGGTGACAAGATCTCTAAGCATTTGCTTATCTGTAAAGGATTTTATTTCTCCTTCACTTATGAAACTTAGTTTGGCTGGATATGAAATTCTGGGTTTAAAATTCTTTTCTTTAAGAATGTTGAATATTGGCCCCCACTCTCTTCTGGCTTGGAGAGTTTCTGCCGAGAGATCTGCTGTTAGTCTGATGGGCTTCCCTTTGTGGGTAACCCGACCTTTCTCTCTGGCTGCCCTTAAGATTTTTTCCTTCATTTCAACTTTGGTGAATCTGGCAATTATGTGTCTTGGAGTTGCTCTTCTCAAGGAGTATCTTTGTGGCGTTCTCTGTATTTCCTGGATTTGAATGTTGGCCTGCCCTACTAGGTTGGGGAAGTTCTCCTGGATGATATCCTGAAGAGTGTTTTCCAACTTGGTTCCATTTTCCCCCTCACTTTCAGGCACCCCAATCAGACGTAGATTTGGTCTTTTTACATAATCCCATACTTCTTGCAGGCTTTGTTCATTTCTTTTTCTTCTTTTTTCTTTTGGTTTCTCTTCTCGCTTCATTTCATTCATTTGATCCTCAATCGCAGATACTCTTTCTTCCAGTAAGAAAGAGTATCTTGATCGAGTCGGTTACTGAAGCTTGTGCATTTGTCACGTATTTCTCGTGTCATGGTTTTCATCTCTTTCATTTCGTTTATGACCTTCTCTGCATTAATTACTCTAGCCATCAATTCTTCCACTTTTTTTTCAAGATTTTTAGTTTCTTTGCGCTGGGTACGTAATTCCTCCTTTAGCTCTGAGAAATTTGATGGACTGAAGCCTTCTTCTCTCATCTCGTCAAAGTCATTCTCCGTCCAGCTTTGATCCATTGCTGGCGATGAGCTGCGCTCCTTTGCCGGGGGAGATGCGCTCTTATTTTTGGAATTTCCAGCTTTTCTGCCTTGCTTTTTCCCCATCTTTGTGGTTTTATCTGCCTCTGGTCTTTGATGATGGTGATGTACTGATGGGGTTTTGGTGTAGGTGTCCTTCCTGTTTGATAGTTTTCCTTCTAACAGTCAGGACCCTCAGCTGTAGGTCTGTTGGAGATTGCTTGAGGTCCACTCCAGACCCTGTTTGCCTGGGTATCAGCAGCAGAGGCTGCAGAAGATAGAATATTTCTGAACAGCGAGTGTACCTGTCTGATTCTTGCTTTGGAAGCTTCCTCTCAGGGGTGTACTCCACCCTGTGAGGTGTGGGGTGTCAGACTGCCCCTAGTGGGGGATGTCTCCCAGTTAGGCTACTCAGGGGTCAGGGACCCACTTGAGCAGGGAGTCTGTCCCTTCTCAGATCTCAACCTCCGTGTTGGGAGATCCACTGCTCTCTTCAAAGCTGTCAGACAGAGTTGTTTGCGTCTGCAGAGGTTTCGGCTGTGTTTGTTATTGCCCTGTCCCCAGAGGTGGAGTCTACAGAGACAGGCAGGTTTCCTTGAGCTGCTGTGAGCTCCACCCACTTCGAGCTTCCCAGCAGCTTTGTTTACCTACTTAAGCCTCAGCAATGGCGGGCGCCCCTCCCCCAGCCTCGCTGCTGCCTTGCCGGTAGATCACAGACTGCTGTGCTAGCAATGAGGGAGGCTCCGTGGGTGTGGGACCCTCCCGGGACTTTGGCCTTTTTTCTATCAAGGTTTCAGATACTTTTTATATAGATTTGTAGGATGCCTTATGCTTTTGAGTCCTTTGTTATGCATATGCAACGCAAATACTTTCTCCCTCTCTGTGGCTTCTACTCACTCCCTTAATGATCTTCTAATAAAGAAAATTTCTTAATTTTTAATATATTTTAAGTCATTCTATTTTACCTTTATGGATAATGATAATCTATGTCCTGTGTAAGCAACCTCTACCTTTTCCAAGATCATGGAGACATTCTCTTATGCTTTCTTCTATTAATAAAAGCTGGATTGTTTTACCTTTCACTCTTTCACATTTAGATCTGCAAACCATCTGGAATTTATTTTTGCTTATCATGTGACATAGGAGTCAAGATGAATCTCTCTCTCTCTCTCTGTCTCTCTCTCTCTCTCTCTCGTTCTCTCATTCTCTCTCTTCTATTCTGTTCCATGAGTATATTTGTCTACTTTGCAGCAATAATACCTTTTCTAAATTACTGTAACTTCAAAATACCTCTAGATATCTGATATCAGATTAGATTTTAATGTAAATTTCCCAGCTTTATTATTCTTTAAGATCACCTTAACTATTCTTGTTACTTTAAATATTTCCATATAAACTTTAGAATAAGAAAATTTTTCATTCTATTTATGCTGCTTCATGTTTATATGATTTCTTGAGTATTAGGGCTGATAATTTTCATCAGTTTTAAAGTGTTTGGCCTTTACTTAATTATTGCTTTTGCTCCTTTATCTGCCTGTTTATCCTCTGCAAATTACACATTGTAATTTCTTTTATTAACTTTTATTTTAAGTTCAGGGGTACATATGCAGGATGTGCAGATTTGTTACATACGTAAACCTGTGTCATGGGGGTTTGCTGTACAGATTATTTCGTCACCCAGGTAATTAAGACTAGTACCCATTAGTTATTTTTCCTGATCCTCTCTCTCCTCCCACCCTCCAAAAAGCTCCAGTGTGTGTTGTTCCCCTCTGTGTGTCCATGTGTTCTCATCATTTAGCTCCTACTTATAAGTGAGAACTTGCGGTATTTGGTTTTCTGTTCCTGTGTTAGCTTGCTAAGGATAATGGCCTCCAGCTCCAAGCATGTCCCTGCGAAGGACAAGATCTCATTCTTTTTTGGTGGCTGCAGAGTATTCCATGGTGTATATGTACTATATTTTCTTTATCCAGTCTATTATTGATGGGCATTTAGGTTGATTCTATGCTTTTGCTATTGTGAGTAGTGCTGTGATGAACATACATGTGCATGCGTCTTTATAATAGGATGATTTATATTCCCTTACTGTGACCCACATGCTTTTTACTTGTTTCTGTATTTATCTTTCTATCCTTCAGTTCTGCTTTTTTTCTATTTATCAGTTTTTCAGTCATCTGATGCTGCCTTCTGCTTGTCAAATCTATCCATTGAATTCTGAATTTTAGATATTGTACTTCTCTGTAATTCTAATTTATTCTTCTTTATAGGTTCCAATTTTCTGTTAAAATTATACAGGTATTTGACCTGCTTTAGTAATCATTTCCCTTTTTTCTTGAATATATTAGCCATAGCTTTCTAAAGTCCTTATCTACAAACTCTGACATCTAAATCACCTGTAGGTCTGTTTATATATTTTGGTTTTTGGCTTTGGTTTTAAAACTTGGTTTTAGGTCTCATGGTCCTGCCTTTCATATGACTATTGATTTTTCATTGAATTCCATACATTGTGTATAAAATTGTAGTATTTTCAAAGAGAAGTCTCTTTTCCACCATAGAGGCTTCATTATTTACTTAGCTATACAGATAGTATGGGAGAATTATTACCTTAATCTCATAACGGACTTGTGCTGGATTATAGTTTTTACTAAATCTAGTCTGTCTTTGCTATTGCCTTGTTCCTAGGATATAGCTCTCTAGGATTTTAAACTAGTAGTTTAGCATGGCTTCTTTTTTTTAGTATTGGAAGACTGCAGAAAAGGAAGCTCTCCTTTTCAACGTTTTTCGTATTAGCTTTTGTCCTCATGCTCCGTGCAAATTCAAAATTCACCAATTATATTGAGAGGGAGATCAGCCATTAATTTGACATGTTTCAGATATTTCCTTTGTGTCACCCTAGCCCTGTGTGATCATCAAATCATTGCTGTTTCTTCTCATCCACCAGTATGAGCCCTATGCCCGGTAAGCTGCTATCCAAGGCCAGAATTGGCAAATGCTCCCAGAGATGAAAAAGTTGTAGGTTACAACTTCATCTATGAGAGGCTCTCCCCTATCTCCAGAATTTTAGGCACTTCAAGCTTCACTGAGCTTTACGGTTTTATGGTTCTAGGTTTTATAGTTGTTAATGAAGGGAACACTGTTCACCAATAAACAACTCTGTCCTACCCAGAAATATTGTAGTCACCTCCTACCTGGGCTCCACATGGTTTGATCCCTCTTCTACTTACATCATTTAAAAATTTTCGGGAGGCCGAGACGGGCGGATCACGACATCAGGAGATCGAGACCATCCTGGCTAACACGGTGAAACCCCGTCTCCACTAAAAAATACAAAAAACTAGCCAGGCGAGGTGGCGGGCGCCTGTAGTCCCAGCTACTGGGGAGGCTGAGGCGGGAGAATGCCATAAACCTGGGAGGCGGAACTTGCAGTGAGCTGAGATCTGGCCACTGCACTCCAGCCTGGGCGACAGAGCAAGACTCCGTCTCAAAAAAAGAAAAAAAAAATTTCCTAGTAATTATTTTAAGACATAAGTCAGATAATGCCATTCTTTTGTCTAAAATATTCTAATTGTTCTTCATTTTTCCTTAGAATATAATTCAAAGCCCTTTAATGGCCTATAAGACTTCAGATTACCTGCCCCCCACTTTGGTCTCATCCTCTTTTCCTGCTCTCCCCTTCCTGACTTTGGCCAGCCACACTGGCTGAACAAGTCATCCACTTTTCTGACATAAGGTATTTTTCCTGGTTGTTCCTTCTACTCAGAGCACTATATATACACATATATACACACACACATATATATACACATATATATGTACATATAGATACACATATATATGTACATATAGATACACATATATATGTACATATAGATACACACATATATGTACATATAGATACACACATATATGTACATATAGATACACATATATATGTACATATAGATACACATATATGTACATATAGATACACATATATGTACATATAGATACACATATATATGTACATATATATACATATATACACATATATACATATATACCTATGCATTGATAAGCTTTCTATTTTCTTAATATTTCTGCTTGAATGTTACTTTTAAAAAATTAGGGTGACACTAATCACCGTATTTTCAATTTCATGGTAACACAAATCTTCCACCTAGGAATGAATGTTTCCCCTAATTCTGCAGTACTTTTATGTTTTCCCATGTTGCTTCTCACATTAAAACATGCTTTATGCTTTACCCTTTAATCCATTATTTTATCTTTCACTATCACTCTTCTCTATATAATATAAGCTCCACAAGGGCAAGGGTTTTGTTTTATTCGTGGATGCATTCCAAGCTCCTAGAATAGAACCTAGCACACAGAAGATAGTCTATAAAGATTTGAATAACTAATGATTGAGCAAACATGTTGAACTTAATTATTTGGGTCTTTTCAAATGCACTTTCTGTTTCAAAACACAGCTAAATTTAATTTTGACGTGATCAACACAGATTTTGATATATTACTCTGATGACTCTGTGCAGCACACCAACATGGCACAAGTATACATATGTAACAAACCTGCACGTTATGCACATGTACCCTACAACTTAAAGTACAATAATAATAAATAAATTTAAAAAAAAAACTCACTCAAATTCTATGCAATGTTGATTTTTCTAATTCATTTGAAAATGGACCATATATTTACTACTTTCTCTGTAAAATTTACAGCTACTGGAAAAGGTAATACTTTCAAAAGTGAGCAAATCTTCAGAGTCTCTTCCCGCCTATCATACACTGTTAAGAATTGGATAGAAGTATATGAAGATGCAGGTAGAATATGCACTTCAAAAAATATAACCACATTCTGTTTGACATATCTTGTCCTTAGGTAGCTGTGACTATATTTTATATCACTTCTGTCTTGCTCTCTCCTTTGGGCAATTTAGGAAACAGACATTAATGTTTCAATCTAGTGGCAGAGAAATTAGTCTGAAATGGTAAAATAAAGTTTGCTTCTTAGAAAGAAAACTCTTGTTAAAGGCTTAGTCTCCTCCTCCCGATTACTTAGTACTACTCAACCCCACTCTCTGACCCACCCCAATATCAGCCCGGATTAAAAGCCTCAGCTTTAGAAACTTGTAGCGGACAGAATAGACTATGTTACGTTTCTTTTGGAAGATCAGGCAAAAAAAAAAAAAAAAAACAAAAGAGAGAGAGAGAAAAAAAATACATACAGCTTCCAAACTTCAGTGGGCAGGCATGTACATCCATGGGAAAATCTTCCAAATGCATGGGACACTCGGCATGAATTGTTAACCTAAAAGAAGGGCAAACAGAAAATGAAATTAAGCTAAAATAAATGTTATTAAACACAGGGTTGTATTCTCACTCAGCAGCAATGGAGTGTTCCTAAGAATAACGAGATTTTTGTTTGTTTAGGTTCACTGAGATTCAAGTCTTTATGAACACAAAGGATGGATAAAATGAACTAGATAGCCTCTCAAAGAGGCATTAAGTATTCATATTTTTGGATCATATCTGAATCCCATCCTGTCACCTTTGAAAAACAGATATATCTTTTCTACCCTAACTGTATTTCCTTAGACACCCCCCAAGAAGCCTGGAAACACCAGGTTCTGACTCATTCACTCCTGATCGCAGTTTAATTATTTCTGAAATATTTCTTCTCAGCAGGCTATTCTGTGAGTTAACCAATTTAAAGATTGCACTGAAGAGAAGAGGTATGTAGAAAGAATATCTTTACCCTGATCATTAACAGACGAAAAAGATAATTCTGCTGCTCACAGGAACACACACACACACATACACCACACACACATGCACACACACACACACGAAAACTGACCACTCCAGGAAAAAATACAAAGGTGATGGAGGACATCAGAAACCTCAGAGGTCAAGTCTAAAGAGCTCATACTCTGTTAACAGAGGCAACATTTGGAAAAGATGCTGGAAGGATTGCTCGGTGGAAATCTGAATGGTATATGACATGTTTACATACTCACTCCCCTGCAATAGTCTCCCTGAATAGTCTATTTCAAGGTTTTCCCTTCTGATTTTTTAATTTTTTTTCAAGACTTAACTTTCCTTGGGCTAGATAGTAGCCTCCTATGTAGAAATGGGGCTCACGCAGCAAAAATTTAGAGTTGCTTGGAAGCTAGCTCTCATGAGCTACTTCTAACTAGCTGTTATACTTACTGGTTATATTGGACTCAACCCCCACCATCCTTTTGGAGTTCTAATAAGTTGAGAAACTGATTATCAATTATAATGTCACCCATTCCCCCAATGGCTTCTTCCCTTAGATAGGTACTCCTGCTGATAATTTTCAGGGCCCAAGTACTCCTTAGGACCAGAAATAAAACATCTTGCCTAATAAAACATCAATATATGAGACTGAAAAGAATACGCCTCACTTCTATGCAATTACCAAAGAAGCCTGTAGGGAAGTGTTTTGTTGAGGCAACAAGTAAAGAAGTGCCTGAAAGGGATCCCATGTGTGGGGTCTCCATTTCTCACTCTTCACATCACAGTGCTACTGTAACAGTGTTAGGAAGCAAGATCTTAACAAGATATCCACAGGCTATTGCTGCTTAACATGATTTTTCTTTGGTTAATGAGAGTGAGATACCAGGAGATATGTCTTGTCAAATTACAGACATCCATGTGTCTATGAAGGCATAGAACGTTCAATGTATAATTGTTATCATTATGATGATCATTGATAATAACCTATGAGATGCTCACAGCATGTTACAACTTCTAAAGAACATTCCCATCAGTAATTCCACTCAGGCCTACCATAACATTTGTGATGTAAGGACCCTGGTTGCCTGGAACTAAGTATTCTATTTACCTCATTTGCTCTCCATAGTGACCCTGTGAGGGACATATTGCAGACATTATTATCATCTTTATTTCATAAATAAGAATTCATGGTGTTAAATTGAGTTTCTCAAGTCACACAACCTGGTGAGCTGCAGTGCAATCTGGTGTTCTTTCTACACTAACAATTTTCCATTCATCTGAGGGTAACGGTCTCCTCAGGCCCTCAGTAATCTTTAAGTCATATGAGAGATGCTCTAGTTATCTTTGGTTATCTTTGAGCAAGTATGTTCTATATATAAGGTAGTCATGGGAAGATACTAAGAAAAGAAGGAAGAACCAGGGGCATGAGCCACAGTTGTTGCCCTCATAGTGACCACTGCTATAGGAAGAGAAAGCTAACCCTCACATATGCAGTTAACCATTGACACAGGGCAGGAGTTGAGTACATTAGCCCGAATACAGTCAGAATGCTTTCTATTGCAGAAAAAACTTGAAGGGATATTGAACATCGTAGCTATGGGAAGGGAGATAAGGAGGGTAAGAAGGTCAGACAGTGTTGACATGTTTAAGAATCAATGAAAAGAGCATAACATAATTTGGTTTGTGAAGTACCTTGCACCTACAAACATTTGCTTTTTCTCTCTCCTCTGTGCTTAGGTGGGTTGAGGAAGAAGTGGATGGGAATAAAGATAGAAAAGTTTTAAATCAGTTTTGCCCCTAATCAGAAATCACTGCCTTTGCATCCTGCTTTGATAGTCTATTTGTTGTGGTCTTATTCTCCACGTCCCCAGAACTGCTGGCTAGACATAAAGTAATTTCCCCTTGGCATTACTCGTAAGAGGCAGTGTCTTGGAAATAATAATATAAGTGGAGAAAAGGAACACAATTTTCTTTATTAAACTCTCATGGAATCTTTTCAGTATCCAACACAAGGAGCATGTTTTTCAGTGAAATACATTTCTCTTGTGTCTGGTTCTTTGAGTCATGAAACCCCTTTTGTGCCTTAAGAATAAGGTCAGACTGGTGGAGTATTGCAGGCTAGCTTCAGAGTTCAGCTTTTGTCCCAGACACATCGGAAATTTTGTAAATATCCAAGGCAACTTTAGTTCCCTCACTTTTAAAAAGGAATAGAGACAATATCCTCTTCCCCTACATAACCCATCTATCCATTCAACATTTATCCATTTAACAATATCAGGGATTTATAGGGTGGTGGGAGGCACAAATTAGAAAAAAAGAAATCAAAAGCTTTATCTACTCCAGAGGATTATCACTATCATCATTATTATCTTTACTATATATAGAAAATAATTTCAAAGAGAAAGCTGGGGCAGAATCAGAGCCTTTAAGTGACATGGTTGCCTCTGACTTCAGATCAGCAAAATAAACAAGCCCTGTAAACATTTCATGTCCTCTCTCCTTTTCCAACCTTTCTCCCTCTTCATGGATTCGTTTGTGAAGCTCTACTAAATCTGGTTGTATTTTTGCTAGCAGTTTTCAGTGAGCTTTTCAAAAAAGGTCAGAATCCCCTGAAAATGTGGCATTCAGATCACAGAACTATAGTCGTAATACAGGGGTTGGCCTGCTTTGCTTTTTATGCGAAGACCAGATACAAAGTAAGAGGCAATCCAGGAAGCCCCTTCTTTGGGAGACGAGGATACAAATGAAGATCTGACGACATTTTTAGTCCTTCACCTGCACCCTTCTCCCCCACATACATACTTCAGTTGTTACCCTCATTTTACCATGCTTTGCCAATCCTGACTCTCTTTTCACCTCCCCCCTCCACCTTTGCTGCAAAACAGTTGCTTTTAATCCCATCACACTAAGTTAAAGTTACATTGTTGCAACAGCCTCCTAGGTTGTCTCTGCTTTTCCCCTTCCCTCTTAGAGTATATTCTATATAACAGCCTTCCAGTGTTTGCCGACCTATTACAGAGTAAAAACCAAAGTCCTTATCAAAGCTTACAGTGTCTGATATAATCTTGTCTTCCACCCTCCCCTTCACTCTGCTTCAGCTCTGTCAACATGCCTGTCTCTCTTACATCATGGCCTTTCCACTCACTATGCTCTCTGCCTAGGATGTTCTTCTTTTGAATACCTGGATAATTGATTTCTGCATTTCTTTCAAGTTTTGCTTAATTAGCATTTTCTAAATGGGGCTTACTCTGATCTCCACTGAGTTTACTACCTTCCCTATAGGTAGTAAACCTCATCATGCTTTCTTTTTTCATAACCCCTAAAATACAATGCACCTTCTAATTTATGTTTTCTATTTATCATCTATTTTCTTTCCTTCCTTTCTATAAGGTTATGGATTTTTAATCTTATTTTTTCTTTAATGTGTGCTAACATCCTAGTTAAGTATCTAGCACATTGTAGGTATTCAATGAATATCAACTCAATGAATGATTTACTGAGTGACTTTTCTTTCCTAAAGTCACACATTTCTCTTGGAGTCTGCAGAGAGGAGGTGTAGGCTGGGCAAGATAAGGTTTAAGTATTGCTAGGGTTCTAGGCAAAATCATGTCTTAATATGATTCATTAATAGCATCATATCTCAATTTATTCACTTCAATGGGCATATAGTTTACTTCCTAGAATTTCAGAGCTACAAGAGCCTTATAGAAAGCATCTAGTTTTATCCCCTTATATATTTATGTATGAGAAAGCAGAAGGAACATGTCTTGCCCCAAATCACTCAACATAGTCTGGGAGCTGACTAAAAGTTTCCTGATTCACTGGTGTAGTCAACAAAAGATCCCCAGTGGATGCCCAAAACCACAGATAGTATTGAACTCTCTATATACTATATTTTTGCTTATATATACATACATATGATAAAGTTTAATTTATTTATAAGTTAGGCACAATACTCTTGCACTTTGGGACCATTAATTAGTAAAATAAGGGTCCCTTGAACACAAGCAGTATGACAATGACACAGTCGATTTGATAACTAAGACAGCTACTAAGTGACTAATGAGCAGGTAGCATCTACTGAACAAAGGGAGGATTCACATCTCAGGTGGGGCAGAGCAGGATAGCCGAGATTTTATCACACTACTCAGAATGGCATGCAACTTAAAACTTATGAATTGTTTAATACTAGAATTTTCCATTTAATATTTTCAGATGGTGGATGATAGTGGGTAACTGAAATCATAGAAAATTAAACCACAGATAAGGGGATAAAATACCAAGATTGTTGTCCACTTAGAATTTACATCTCAGTAGAGAAAGACAGAAAATAAACAAGATAAGTAAGCAAATTATATAGTTTATTGAAATGTGATATACCCCAGGAATAAAAATTAAAATATATGGGTAACAAGTATTTGGAAGGGGTTTCAATTTTTAATAGGGTGTTTAGCAGGTGCCTCACTGAGTAGGTGACATTTGAGCAACAATCTGAAGCAGATGAGAGAATGAACCTTGTAGAAACCTGGGGAAAGAGCATTCAAGTTAGAAGGGGTAGCAGTGCAAAGGCCCTGAGGTAGAAGTGTGCCCAGTGTGCTCAAGAAATAGCAACTAGCCTACTGTGGTTGTGTTGCAGAGATCAAGGGGAAGAGTAATAGAAATGAGTTCAAAGAGGAAATTATGGGGCATGAACTAGATAGTATAAGAGCTCCTGGATATTTTTGCTTTCACTATGAGTGTAATATAGAGGCACTGTGGGATTTTAAGCAGAGGGTAACTTGATCAAACTAACATTTTAAAATTACGGCAATTTTATAGAGAAAAAGTTGAAGGAGGTCAAAAACGAAACCAGGAAGATGAAGTCTAAAACCACTTTATGATTAAAAACTCTCAAAAATCTAGGAATAGAAGGCAACTTCCTCAATTGATAAATGGCACTTACTAAAAACCCTTATCTAGCATCATGGTTAATAGTGAAAGACTAAGATACTTCCCCTAAGATCAAGCAAGGATGTTTTTTCTTCCTTATTCAACTTCTTATTCAAGAATTTAGCCAGTCAAAGAAGAAAAGAAATGGGGAATGACTGCTAATGGTATGGAGTTTCTTTTTTGATGTGACTAAAATGTTCTGAAATTAGATCTTGGTGACGGTTGCACAACTGTGAATATATTAAAAATCATTTAATTGTACACTTCAAGAGGATAAATTGTATGACATGTGAATCATATTTCAATAAAGCTGTCTAAATAATTAGGCAAGCAAAAGAATGTAAGAGAATGATTGGAAAGCAAAAATCAAAAGTGTCTATTTGAAGGTGACATGTTCAGACATTCCATGTTCACAGATTTAGAAGTCCTAATAGCATTAAGGCGGCAATTCTCTCCAAATTGCTCTATATATTCAACACATGCCCTTTGAAAATCCCAGATTTTCTTTTTGTGAAAATGGCAAGTTGATCCTAAAATTTATATGAGAATACAAAGGATCTAGAATAGCCAAAGCATCTTTCAAAAAAAAAAAACATGAGTATTTACACTTTCCAATTTTAAAGCTACAGTAATCAATATGGTGCAGTTTTGGCCTAAATATTGTAATATAGACTAATGGAAAAAATAGAAAATCCAGAAATAAACTTTGATATTTATAGTCAATTGATTTTTGACCAAGATGCCAAGCAATTCAGTTGAGAAAAAAATAGCTTTTTCAGTAAATTTTTCTAGGAGAATTTAATATACAAGTGCAAGATATGAACTTAGACTGTTACCTCACACCATAAGCAAAAATCAACTAACAATGGATCATAAACCGAAATTTAAGAGCTAAAATTTCTAAAGGGGAACATAGGAGAAAATCTTTGTTACCTTGAGTTACACAAAGACTTCTTAGGTATGACACCAAAATCATGATGCATACAAGAAAAAATATAATAAATTGGACTTCATAAAAATTCAAAACTTTTGCTTGTCAAAAGATACTTTTAAGAAATGAAGAGACAAGGCACAAAGAAAGTGAATATATTTGTGAAACATACATCTGATAAAGAACTTGCATTAAAAATACATAAATAACCCTTACAATTCAATAATGAGAAGAAAAACAACCTAATGTGAAAATGAGAAGTATATATATGCAAATAATATATTCTGTTGGCTAATAAGCACATGGAAATATGTTCAACATTATTAGTCATTAAAGAAATGCAAATTAAAACTACAATGAGATACTACGACATGCACACTAAAATGGCTAAAATAAAAAAGATCAACAATTTCAAATGTTGACAAGGATTTGGAAAAAAAACACAAGATCATAAATTATGGTGGAAATCAAACTTTGGACAATATTTTGGCAGTTTCTTAAAGAGTTTAACATAAGCTTACCATAAGACCCTGTGGTTTTACTCTAATTCTTACTTTAATTACTGTAATAATTCACTAACAAAGATAAATGAAAACATGTGTCCAAAGAAAGACCTATTTATAGCAGCTTTATTCACAACAGGTAAAAGGTGGAAACAACCCCAATGACCCCAATGTCTATTATTGTGAATGGATGAACAAGATGTGGTATATATCCATACAATGGAATGTTAATCATCAATAAAAAAGGAATACACACAATGGCATGGATGAATCTCAAATGTGTTATGCTAAGTGAAAATAGCCAGACACAAAATGTCACACATTGTATGACTCCATTCACATGACATGTCCAAGAAAGACAAATGTATAGAGACAGAAAGTAGATTAGTGGTCGACTGGTGTTGGGGTGAGAACGGAATGTTACTACAAATTTGTAGAGAGATTTTTGGAAGTGATAATATGTTCTAAACTTGAATTTTGGGTATAGTTGCACAATTCTATAAATCTACTAAAAATCATTGATTTGTACATGTAAAACAAATTTTATAATAGGTAAAATATACTTCAAAAAGTTCTTATTTTAAACAAATCAATAGCAGCCTTATAGCACAGTGTTTAAGAGCATGGATTCTTTTATCTTTTTCTTTTTAGAAAGCATGCTTACCTTAGCCATTTATTTATTTATTTGTAGATTTAGGGGGTACAAGTGCCATTTTGTTATACAGATATATAACATAGTGGTGAAATTAGGGCTTTTAGTGTAACTATCACCCGAATAATACATATTATGCCATTTAGGTAATTTCCCTTCCCTCACCCCTTCCTACTCTCTTGCCCTTTAAAGTCTCCAATATCTATTATTCCACTCTGTATGTCCATGTGTATAACATGCAGTATTTGACTTCCTGTTTCTTGGCTGTTTCACGTAAGGTAATGGCCTCCAATTGCATCCATGTGGGTGAAAAGCAGATAATTTCATTATTTTATTAATAAATAGTGTTCCATTGTGTGTGTGTATATATATGTACATAAAATTGTGTGTATTATATAATGTATAATATACATTGTATTATATATAATATATATTATATATTATATACAATGATATATTATATATCATTTTCTTTATCCAATCATCTGTTGATAGACACATAGGATGGTTCCATATATTTGCAATTGTGAACAGTGCTGCGATAAACATCTAAGTACAAATATCTTTTAGATATAATGATTTCTTTTGGTTTGTGTAGATACCCAGTAGTGAGATTACTGGAAAAAATATAGCTACTATTTTTAGTTCTTTGAGAAATCTCCATATTGTTTTCCATAGAGGTTATGCAAATTCACATTTTCAACTGTGTGTAAGCATTCTCTTTTATCTGCATCCTTGTCAATATCTGTTTTTTGTTTGTTTGTTTTTGCATTTTAATAAGCCATTCTGACTGGTGGAAAATGGTATCTCATTGTGGTTTTAATTTGCATTTCACTGATAATCAGTGATGTTGGGCATTTTGTCATATGTTTATTGGCCATTCATATGACTTCTTTTGAAAAATGTCAGTTCTTGTCCTTTACCCACGTTTTTAATGGGGTTATTTTTCTTTTCTTTGTTGATTTGTTTAAGCTCCTTATAGATTCCGGATATCATTTATTTGTTGGATGCAGAGTTTGCATATATGTTCTCCCATTCTGCAGGTTGTCTATTCACTTTTTTTTTCTTTTTTTTAATTATACTTTAAGTTCTAGGGTACATGTGCACAATGTGCAGGTTTGTTACATATGTATACATGTGCCATGTTGGTGTGCTGCACCCATTAACTCGTCATTTATATTAGGTATATCTCCTAATGCTATCCCTCCGCCCTCCCCCCTCCCCACAATAGGCCCCAGTGTGTGATGTTTCCCTTCCTGTGTCCAAGTGATCTCATTGTTCAATTCCCAGCTATGAGTGAGAACATGCGATGTTTGGTTTTCTGTTCTTGCCATAGTTTGCTGAGAATGATGGTTTCCAGCTGCACCCATGTCCCTACAAAGGACACAAACTCATCCTTTTTGATGGCTGCATAGTATTCCATGGTGTATATGTGCCACATTTTCTTCATCCAGTCTGTCACTCATGGACATTTGGGTTGATTCCAAGTCTTTGCTATTGTGAATAGTGCCACAATAAACATACATGTGCATGTGTCTTTATAGCAGCATGACTTATAATCCTTTGGGTATATCTCCAGTAATGGAATAGCTGGTTCAAATGGTATTTCTAATTCCAGATCCTTGAGGAATCGCCATACTGTTTTCCACAATGGTTGAACCAGTTTACAGTCCCACCAACAGTGTAAAAGTGTTCCTATTTCTCCACATCCTCTCCAGCAACTGTTGTTTCCTGACTTTTTAATGATTGCCATTCTAACTGGTGTGAGATGGTATCTCATTGTGGTTTTGATTTGCATTTCTCTGAGGGCGAGTGATGATAAGCATTTTTTCATGTGTCTATTGGCTGTATGAATGTCTTCTTTTGAGAAGTGTCTGTTCATATCCTTTGCCCACTTTTTAATGGGGTTGTTTTTTTCTTGTAAATTTGTTTGAGTTCTTTGTAGGTTCTGGATATTAGCCCTTTGTCAGATGAGTAGATTGCAAAAATTTTCTCCCATTCTGTAGGTTGCCTGCTCACTCTGATGGTAGTTTCTTTTGCTGTGCAGAAGCTCTTTAGTTTAATTAGATCCCATTTGTCAATTTTGGCTTTTGTTGCTGTTGCTTTTGGTGTTTTAGACATGAGGTCCTTGCCCATGCCTATGTCCTGAATGGTATTGTCTAGGTTTTTTTCTAGGGTTTTTATAGTTTTAGGTCTAACATTTAAGTCTCTAATCCATCTTGAATTAATTTTCATATAAGGAGTAAGGAAAGGATCCACTTTCAGCTTTCTACTTATGGCTAGCCAGTTTTCCCAGCACCATATATTAAATAGGGAATCCTTTCCCCATTTCTTGTTTTTCTGAGGTTTGTCAAAGATCAGATGGCTGTAGATGTGTGGTATTATTTCTGAGGGCTCTGTTCTGTTCCATTGGTCTATATCTCTGTTTTGGTACCAGTACCATGCTGTTTTGGTTACTGTAGCCTTGTAGTACAGTTTGAAGTCAGGTAGTGTGATGCCTCCAGCTTTGTTCTTTTGGCTTAGGATTGTCTTGGCGATGAGGGCTCTTTTTTGGTTCCATATGAACTTTGAAACAGTTTTTTCCAACTCTGTGAAGAAAGTCATTGGTAGTTTAATGGGGATGGCATTGAATCTATAAATTACCTTGGGCAGTATGGCCATTTTCACGATATTGATTCTTCCTATCCATGAGGATGGTATGTTTTTCCATTTGTTTGTGTCCTCCTTTATTTTGTTGAGCAGTGGTTTGCAGTTCTCCTTGAAGAGGTCCTTTACATCCCTTGTAAGTTGGATTCCTAGGTATTTTATTCTCTTTGAAGCAACTGTGAATGAGAGTTCATTCATGATTTGGCTCTCTGTTTGTCTATTACTGGTGTATAAGAATGCTTGTGATTTTTGCACATTGATTTTGTATCCTGAGACTTTGCTGAAGTTGCTTATCAGCTTAAGGAGATTTTGGGCTGAGACAATGGGGTTTTCTAAATATACAATCATGTCATCTGCAAACAGGGACAATTTGACTTCTTCTTTTCCTAACTGAATACTCTTTATTTCTTTCTCTTGCCTGATTGCCCTAGCCAGAACTTCCAACACTATGTTGAATAGGAGTGGTGAGAGAGGGCATCCCTGTCTTGTGCCAGTTTTCAAAGAGAATGCTTCCAGTTTTGCCCATTCAGTATGATATTGGCTGTGGGTTTGTCATTAATAGCTCTTATGATTTTGAGATACGTTCCATCAATACCGAATTTATTGAGAATTTTAGCATGAAGGGCTGTTGAATTTTGTCAAAGGCAATTTCTGCATCTATTGAGATAATCATTTGGTCTTTGTCTTTGGTTCTGTTTATATGATGGATTACGTTTATTGATTTGCGTATGTTGAACCAGCCTTGCATCCCATGGATGGAGCCCACTTGATCATGGTGGATAAGCTTTTTGATGTGCTGCTGGATTCGGTTTGCCAGTATTTTATTGAGGATTTTTGCATCGATGTTCATCAGGGATATTGGTCTAAAATTCTCTTTTTTTGTTGTGTCTTTGCCAGGCTTTGGTATCAGGATGATGTTGGCCTCATAAAATGAGTTAGGGAGGATTCCCTCTTTTTCTATTGATTGGAATAGTTTCAGAATCCTCCTTGTACCTCTGGTAGGATTTGGCTGTGAATCCATCTGGTCCTGGACTTTTTTTGGTTGTTAGGCTATTAATTATTGCCTGAGTTTCAGAGCCTGCTATTGGTCTATTCAGGGATTCAACTTCTTCCTGGTTTAGTCTGGGAGAGTGTATGTGTCCAGGAATTTATCCATTTCTTCTAGGTTTTCTAGTTTATTTGTGTAGAGGTGTTTATAGTATTCTCTGATGGTAGTTTGTATTTCTGTGGGGTCGGTGGTGATATCCCCTTATCATTTTTTATTGTGACCATTTGATTCTTCTCTTTTCTTCTTTATTAGTCTTGCTAGTGGTCTTTCAATATTGTTGATCTTTTCAAAAAATCAGCTCCTGGATTCATTGATTTTTTGGAGGGATTTTTGTGTCTCCATCTCCTTCAGTTCTGCTCTGATCTTAGATATTTCTTGCCTTCTGCTAGCTTTCGAATATGTTTGCTCTTGCTTCTCTAGTTCTTTTAATTGTGATGTTAGGGTGTCAATTTTAGATCTTTCCTGCTTTCTCTTGTGGGCATTTAGTGCTATAAATTTCCATCTACATACTGCTTTAAATGTGTCCCAGAGATTCTGGTATGTTGTATCTTTGTTCTCATTGGTTTCAAAGAACATCTTTTTTTCTGCCTTCATTTCGTTATGTACCCAGTAGTCATTCAGGAGCAGGTTGTTCAGTTTCCATGTAGTTGAGTGGTTTTGATTGAGTTTCTTAGTCCTGAGTTCTAATTTGATTGCACTGTGGTCTGAGAGACAGTTTGTTATAATTTCTGTTCTTTTACATTTGCTGAGGAGTGCTTTACTTCCAACTATGTGGTCAATTTTGGAATAAGTGTGATGTGGTGCTGAGAAGAATGTATATTCTGTTGATTTGGGGTGGAGAGTTCTGTAGATGTCTATTAGGTCCGCTTGGTGCAGAGTTGAGTTCAATTCCTGGATATCCTTGTTAACTTTCTGTCTCGTTGATCTGTCTAATGTTGACAGTGGGGTGTTAAAATCTCCCATTATTATTGTGTGGGAGTCTAAGTCTCTTTGAAAGTCTCTAAGGACTTGCTTTATGAATCTCGGTGCTCCTGTATTGGGTGCATATATATTTAGGATTGTTAGCTCTTCTTGTTGAATTGATCCCTTTACCATTATGTAATGGCCTTCTTTGTCTCTTTTGATCTTTGATGGTTTGAAGTCTGTTTTGTCATAGACTAGGATTGCAACCCCTGCCTTTTTTTGTTTTCTATTTGCTTGGTAGACCTTCCTCCATCCCTTTATTTTGAGCCTATGTGTGTCTCTGCATGTGAGATGGGTCTCCTGAATACAGCAAAACTGATGGGTCTTGACTCTATCCAATTTGCCAGTTTGTGTCTTTTAACAGGACCATTCAGTCCATTTGCATTTAAGGTTAATATTGTTATGTGTGAACTTGAACCTGTCATGATGATGTTAGCTGGCTATTTTGCTTGTTATTTGATGCAGTTTCTTCCTAGCATCGATAGTCTTTACATTTTGGCATGTTTTTGCAATGGCTGGTACTGGTTTTTCCTTTCCATGTTTACTGCTTCCTTCAGGAGCTCTTGTAGGGCAGGCCTGGTGGTGACAAAATGTCTAAACATTTGCTTGTCTGTAAAGGATTGTATTTCTCCTTCACTTATGAAAGTTAGGTTGGCTGGATATGAAATTCTGGGTTGAAAATTATTTCCCTTAGGAATGTTGAATATTGGCCCCCACTCTCTTTCTGTCGAAAGATCTGTTGTTTGTCTGATAGGCTTCCATCTGTTGGTAACCCGACCTTTCTCTCTGGCTGCCCTTAACATTTTTTCCTTCATTTCAACTTTGGTGAATCTGTCAATTATGTGTCTTGGAGTTGCTCTTCTCGAGGAGTATCTTTGTGGTGTTCTCTGTATTTCCTGAATTTGAATGTTGGCCTGCCTTGCTAGGTTTGGAAGTTCTCCTGGATAATATCCTGCAGAGTGTTTTCCAACTTGGTTCCATTCTCCCCATCACTTTCAGGCACACCAATCAGACATAGATTTGGTCTTTTCACATAATCCCATATTTCTTAGAGGCTTTGTTCATTTCTTTCTACTCTGTTTTCTCTAAACTTCTCTTCTCACTTCATTTCATTCATTTGATCTTCAATCATTGATACTCCTTCTTCCAGTTGATCAAGTCAATTACTGAAGCTTGTGCATTTGTCACGTATTTCTCATGTCATGGTTTTCATCTCTATCAGTTTGTTCATGGACTTCTCTGCATTGGTTATTCTTGTTATCCATTCTTCCATTCTTTTTTCAAGGTTTTTAGTTACTTTGCGCTGGTTACATAGTTCTTCCTTTAGCTCTGAGAAGTTTGATCAACTGAAGCCTTCTTCTCTCAACTCATCAAAGTCATTCTCCATCCAGCTTTGTTCCATTGCTGGTGATGAGCTGCGTTCCTTTGGAGGGAGAGATGCACTCTGATTTTTTGAATTTCCAGTTTTTCTGCACTGCTTTTTCCCCATCTTTGTGGTTTTATCTGCCTTTGGTGTTTGATGATTGTGACATACTGATGGGGTTTTGGTGTAGGTGTCCTTTCTGTTTGCTAGTTTTTCTTCTAACAGTCAAGATCCTCAGCTGCAGGTCTGTTGGAGTTTGCTTGAGGTCCACTCCAGACCCTGTTTGCCTGGGTATCAGCAGCAGAGGCTGCAGAAGATAGAATATTGCTGAACAGTAAATGTTGCTGTCTGATTCTTGCTCTGGAGGCTTCGTCTCAGAGGTGTACTCAGCCACGTGAGGTGAGGTGTCAGTCTACACCTAGTGGGGGATGTCTCCCAGTTAGGTTACTCAGGGGTCAGGGACCCACTTGAGCATGCAGTCTGTCCGTTCTCAGATCTCAACCTCTGTGCTGGGAGAACCACTGCTCTCTTCAAAGCTGTCAGACAGGGACATTTACTTCTGCAGAGGTTTCTGCTGCTTTTTGTTTAGCTATGCCATGTCCCCAGAGGTGGAGTCTACAGAGGCAGGCAGGCCTCCTTGAGCTGTGATGGGCTCCACCCAATTCGAGCTTCCTGGCGGCTTTGTTTACCTACTTAAGCCTCCACAATGGCGGGCACCCCTCCCCCAGCCTCGCTGCCACCTTGCAGTTAGATCTCAGACTGCTGTTCTGGCAATGAGGGAGGCTCCGTGGGCATGGGACCCTCTGGGCCAGGTATGGGATATAATCTCCTGGTGTGCCATTTGCTAAGACCCTTGGTAAAGTGCAGTGTTAGGGTGGGAGTTACCCGATTTTCCAGGTGTTGTGTTTCTCAGTTTCCCTTGGCTAGGAAAAGGAATTCCCTTCCCCCTTGTGCTTCCCAGGTGAGGCAATGCCTTGCCCTGCTTCAGCTCTCGCTGGTTGGGCTGCACTCTCTGAGCAGCACCGACTGTCCAACACGCCCCTGTGAGATGAACCCAGTACCTCAGTTGAAAATGCAGAAATCACCCATCTTCTTGTGTCACTCACGCTGGGAGCTGGAGGCTGGAGCTCTTCCTATTCGGCCATCTTGGGTTCCCCCCATCTATTCACTTTGTTGATTATTTCTTTTGCTGTGCAAAAGTGTTTTTCATTTAATTAAGTCCCATTTCTCTGTTCTTGCTTTCATTGCATTTCCTTTTGAGATCTCAGTCATAAATTCTTTGCCAACGCCAATGATCAGTAGAGTTTTTGTAGATTTTCTTCTAGTATTTTAATAGTTTCAGATCTTACATTTGAGTCTTTAATCCATCTTGAGTAAATTTTTGTATATGGTAAAAGATATGGGTCCACTTTCCTTCTTCTGCATATTGCAACCCAGATTTCCCAGTAGCATTTATTGAATAGGGTGTCCTTTCTCCAGTGTATGTTTCTGTTGGTTTTTTCAAAGATTGGTTGGCTGTAAGTATGAGGCTTTATTTCTGGATTCTCTAATCTTTTCCATTGATCAATTTGTCTACTTCTATACCAGTACCATGCTGTTTGGGTTACTATAACCTTGTAGAATAATTTGAAACCATGTAATGTGCTGCCTCCAGCTTTGTTCTTTTTGTTTAGGATTGCTTCAGCTCTTTGTCCTCTTCTGTGGTTCTATATTAATTTTAAGATTTTTTTTTCTAATTCTGTGAAAAATGACATTGGTATTTTGGTAGGAATTGCACTGAATCTCTAGATTGCTTTGAGTAGTGTGGTCATTTTAACAATTTTGATTCTTCCAATGCATGAGCATGGGATGTTTTCCCATTTCTTTGTGTCATTTACAATTACTTTCATTGGTGTTTTGTAGTTTTCTTTGTAGAGATCTTTCACCTCCTTGGTTAAATGTATTCCTACATACTTTTATTGTAGCTATTGTAAATGAGCTTGCATTCTTGACTTGTTTCTTAGCTTGATCATTACTAGTATATGGAAATGCTATTGATTTTTGAATGTGGAGTTTGTATCCTGAAAGTACTGAATTCATTTATCAAATTTAGGAATCTTTTGGTCTTTGGGGTTTTCTAGCTGGAGCAATTAGACAAGGGAAAGAAAAAACAGACATCTAAATAGGAAAGGAAGACATTAAATTGTCTCTGTCTGCATATCACATGATTACATATATTGAAAATCCTAAAGACCCCAACAAACAATTGTCAGAACTAATAAATGAACTCAGTAAAGTTGCAGGATACAAAATTAACGTGCAAAATTCAGTAACATTTCTACACACTATTTAAAAAATAATCAAGAAAATAATCGAATTCACTATAGCTACAAAGATATGCTTAAGAATAAATTTAACATTTTCAGAGATGAACGATCTATACACTAAACATTGATGAAAGAAACTGAAGAAGACACAAATAAATTGAAAATCATCTTTTGTTCATGGATTGAAAGAATTCATATTGTTAAAATATTGATACTACCCAAAGTGAGCTACAGATTCAATGCAATCCTTATCAAAAATCCAGTGACATTATTCACAGAAATAGAAATAAATCATAAAATTTGTATGGAGCCACAAAAGTCCCCAAATCGTGAAAGCAATTTTAAGCAAAAATAACGAATCAAAAAGAACAAAGCATTGGACTATTTGATTTCTATAGTAATCAAAACAGCATGGTACTAACATAAAAACAAACACATAGACCAATGGAACAGAATAGAGAGCTCAGAAATAATTCCACACATTTACAATCAATTGGTTTTCATAAAAGATTCCAAGAACACATGATGGGGGAAAGAACAGTCTCTTCAATAAATGGTGTTGGGAAAACAGGTTATCCACATACAAAAAAAATGAAATTGGACCCCATTTACACCATACTCAAAAGTCAACTCAAAATATTTTGAGTTGAAACTATAAAACTAGTAGAAGAAAACAGAGAGAGAAAGCTCAACAGCACTGGCCTGGGCAATGACTTTTTTGTAAATGACCCCAAAAGCATAGACAACAAAAGCAAAAATAGCCAAATGGCATTACATCAATCTAAAAAGCTTCTGCACATCCAAGGAAACAGTTAACCTAGTGAAGAGATAACCTGTGGAATGGGAGAAAATATTGTGTACTATACATCAAATAAAGGGTTAATATTCAAAATATATAAGGAACTCAACTCAATAGCAAGAAAACAAATAGTCCAATTTCTAAAATAGGCAAAGGATCTGAATAAATATTTGTCATAGATGTATGAAAAGAGGCTCAACTTCATTAATAAATAGAAAAATTCAAATCAAAACCACAATCAGATATCACCTCACACCTGTTAGGATGGCTATACCAAAAATATAAAAGATAGGTGTTGGTGAGAATGTGGAGAAAAGAGAACTCTTTCATACAGCCATTAAAAAAAAAAAACAGTATGGAGGTTCCTCAAAAATTAAAAATAGAAATACCGTATAACCCACCAATCCCATTACTGTGTGTACATGCATCCAAAGGAAATGAAATCAGTATGTTGAAGAGATATCTGCATTTTCATGTTTATTTCAGCATTATTCACAATAGCCAAGATATGGAATCAATTTAAACATTCATTGGTGGATAAATGGATAAAAAGATGTGGTATATATACACAATAAAATACTACTTAGCCTTAGAAGGAAAGGAAATCCTGCCATTTGCAACAACATGGATGAACATGGAGAACATTATCTTAAGCAAAATAAGCCACACACAGAAAGACAAATACTCTACAATCTCATTTATATGTGGAGTGTATACAAGTTGAACTCATAGAAAGAAAGTAGAATGGTGGCCAGGAAGTGGGAGGACTGGGGAGATGTTGGTCAAAGAATATAAAATTTCAGTTACAAGGGAAAAATAAATTCTAGAGATCTATTGTACAACATGGTGACTATAGTTAATAACAGTGTTTTATATACTTAAAAATCGCTAAGAGAGCAGAATTCACATGTTCTCAGCACAAAAATTGAGATGTGAGGTAATGCATATGAAAATTATCTTAATTCAGCTATTCCCCAATGTATAAATATATCAAGACATTCTGTTGTACACCATAAATACATATATTTTTTATTTATTTATTAAAAATAGAGCATGGATTCCAAAGCCAGACTGCCAGATTTAAAACTCAGGTCCACCATGAACCCAGCTTGTAGTAGTAGCTATGTGTAAGTTACTTCAGTTATCTGTGCCTTGTTAGCTAACACCTTGTCGATGCTAATTGAAGGCCTAAGACTGGATGATACTACAAAGGGAGTGATGGTATCTAGGGAAGACAAGAAGTCTAATAACTGAGATTCAGCATACTGACTGGGTTCATGTCTTTCCACTGACTCTCCACACACCTCAGGCAGAAGGTATATATATCAGAATCTTGAAGGAAGGAGGGGAAATGAAGCAAGGGGTAAACCATTGGGTTTGAAATCCCTGCTATTGACTAAAAGTCACAGGGTAAATAATTTCTTTCTATACCTTTGGAATTGAGACAAATTAGTGACTTGGCTATTTGGTGCCCTTGTCTCATCTTTATTGGAAATACCTAAGTGCATTTTCAAAACAAGCAAACATATCAGAGATTATTCTTACTATGTGATTTGCTGATTTTTAACATTTTATTATACCATTGATACAAAAGCCAGTATTTACTTTGCATTTATTATGCAGTTCTTTGCATATTAAGGATATTTTTTCTGGTGCATATGTCTTGTTTCCTGAACTAGATTGAATACCACATGTAAGTCATTTGCTTTTAGATGGAAATCCATCCAACACACTAACCCAATGAGAAAATTGTCCAACTCAGAAACTATTACATCCATGTCCTCAGTGCCTGCTTTGGTCTGAATGTTTGTGTCCCCCTGAAATTACAATGTTGAAATTTTAATATAACCACTAATGTGATAGTATTAAGTGGTGGGGCATTAGAGAAGTGATTAGGTCATGAGGGCTCTGTCCTCTTGAATGGGATTACTGGTCCTGTAAAAGTGACCTAAAGGAAAATGTTAGTCTCTTCTGCCATGTGAGGACACAGCAAAAAGTTGCCATATTTGAAGCAGAGAGGTAGCCTTTAGATACTGAATGTACTGGAGCCTTGATCTTGGACTTCCTGACCTCAAGAACAGTAAGAAATAAGTTCTGTTGTTTATAAATCACCCTGTCTAAGGTGTTTTATTATAGCAGTTCAAATGGATTAAGACAGTGCCCATTTGCCTTTGATCCAGGGAGAGTGACACTTCAGGAAAGTGAGGTTCTGGTTATCATAAGCTACTTCTCCATTACTTTACCCTTCTAATGCAGCAACCTCTAGCACATATTCCTTACCTAGAATACTGTGCAGCTATACAAATAACATTTGTATACTTTAAAATATGCAAGCTATATCTCAAATAAAGAATTTAAATATCTGCAAAATTAATTGAATGAAAATGAGTCACCTAAATTAACCACAGAAAAATATCAAATCATTCTTAGATTTTTGCACATAGAATACGGATTATTTTTTAAATAAGGGGATAAAATAGAAGAAAACTATAAATAAGGTTAGACAAAAAAGCTTCCCACACTAACTAGAATCCTAAAGGTTAAAAATCTAAAGTTTATTGAATATATGCACTGGTTGTTCAGTGAGGCTATCAATGTCTTTAAGTATAATGCAGGAGGGAACAGTTTGAACTTTGTAGGAGACGAGGGGCTCTGGAGTTCAGTATGAGCCCTACTGAAAGCAATCTGTCAATTAGGCCTCCTTGAAGTGGAACAGCCTACTCTGAACTCTTAGGAATGTTCTCTCTAAGGATAAATAACACTGCTTCAGGAGCAGTTGAGGTGCCAGGTCGGCTATTTCTATAATAATGGAGAAAAGGGCAGGATTTGGGATTTATGGTGAAAAAGAAAGAATAACAAATCATTAATAGCCATTATCAGTACAGCATGAGTCACTTGAAATATACTATCACCAAACACCCAAACCAAGCAGCACATTAGTCACAAGAATGCCAGTTGCCTGAGGTGTCCCATTAAATCTTCAAGTTATAGACAAGAAGCTCAGGACACAGGAAGGAGGGCCACCACTTTACTGCTCCATTTAGCCTTCAGAGGGAGCACATCTGAGTTTTAACAATTATCTCAGACGTGTAGCTCCAACCTCATTTTCTGACACGCTCTCCCCCATTCTCCAGCCATCTGTAAAAACTTACGATTTTACAAAACAAAACTCTCATGTATCTGTGTCTTTTTATACATTTTTTTTTCCTGCCTGGAGTACCCTTTCCTTTTTATATGCACAACATATTTCCTCCAAGTCTTTTCTCAAATATTCCCTCTTCCATTATGCTTTGTCTGTGCCCTACAAGTATTGTGGTTTCCTCCAGCTCACAGCAATCTAAGAGCTCTTTGGACAACAGTCTTAGACCTTACCACATAAGATTATTAGTGTCTGTTTAGCTCTCTGTCTTCTGCACAGGACTATGAGCAACTTGAGAGAGTGGTCTCTTCATCATTGTAATCCCATCCCTGGTATGGTAATTGGCACACAGCAGATGGTTGACAGCTGTTTCCTGATTTAATAAATATTTCTGTGAGATAGGCAGAGCAGGTATTTTCAGCAACATGTCCCAAAAGAAGAGACTGAGACCCAGAGAAGAAAAATGCCTTGCCCATGGTTACACTGCTGATCTGTTCCAAAGTTGGGATTCACAACCATGGCTCTTAATTCATTCTCTGATGTTTATTCTACTACAACAGAGTTTCTACTCTGTCTAGGGGTAGCATCTAAAATAGCTGGGTTCTTTGGAACAAGAGGGACACTTATGTTGACCTGTAAATCCCTCTGTTAGAGTGAACTTTTAAACAGACTCAATTTGCCTGGAGACCAGTTTCTTGCTTGGAGAATAAAGGCAGTCCTTGTTATTTCAAGGCCATGATTTCCACATGGAACTGGCAAAAATGAAATAATGTGAGGAAACTTCTCAGGAATACTTTTTTTCCTTTCCACCTTCCAGCTCAAATGTTAGTTCCCCTGTGAAGCCCTGCCACACATCTGGGCCCATGTCCCCAGGTTTCAGTGAATCCTGTAATTTTTAGCTCATAGCACTTCACTGTCAGCTTTGTGTGAAACTTCCATTATGCCTTATAGTACAGTGAATGATGTGTCCCATCATTCCTCCTAAGATATGAGCTCTTGGAGGGCAGGAGTTGATATCCTTGCATGAAGAGTGCACAGAGTAATTTGGGATTGACTGAAGACTTACACTATTATTTCCTTCTCACCTCATTGTAAGCTTTCTCAGAGCCCAAAATGAACCATTCCATCTCTTCTATGCTCTTACTTCTGTTCATTAGAGTGAGATTCACTAAGTGTGGCTCTGTGAGTCAGTTGCTAGCTTAATGAATAAGGAACTACAGGTGGAATCCCCTAGAGCAAAAGCCTTTACAAAAAAAGACTGTGTGAAACAAGCTATCAATGCTTGGTTGATCTGATTACATTAAATCCTATACAACTAACAGTCTGGCCCAAATGCTTTCCCTGGTTCCTGGCCATTTCAGAGGCAGATGCTATAATGAACACGCAAGTGCAAGCTATTTTCATCTAAATAAGTAGGAGAAGAATTTTACTGATGAAGTTTGTGGGAGGAGGGTTCCTGACATGCAGAATTTAGCCTTCAAATAGTTTGTCTTTGGAATATTCAAAGCACATAAAACTGACTCAGTCATACAATAAAAAATTTCATGGCCTTAATATGATAGTAACCCACACTTAATTGGTTCAGAGCACCACTTTCCTCTTGGTGATTAAACATAGAGAAACTAGTGCCTATTTCTTTTGAGCTAAATGTAGGACACCATTACTGTGTAACATAATCCATAGCTGACATTTTGTGCAATGTATTCAGTTTTACAAATTTCACTGTGTCAAAGTTTTCCTGAGTTCCAGAACTGCATTTCCAACTGCAGCTTGTCATGTCCACCTCAGATTCGTTATTTAAAACTGATAGCCCACACCTTCCCTTATTAGAGGAAATGATGTGATGTAAAGGGGAAAAAAGGTTTTCACTAGCAGAATGACTTGGGTCTCTATACCAGCTCTGCCACTTATTGGTGGTGTGAGTTTGCTCTATTGAAACTTCAGTTTACTAACTGTAAAAATGGGGATATTAACAATAAAAATAAAAACACTTCACAGAATGGCAAGAAGTATACCAAGCAATTTACATGCCTTATCTCATTTACTTCCTGCAATGGCCTATGAGGCAGGCATTGTTATTATTTGCCTCATTTTACAGAGGAAGGACCAGGAGCAGTCTTACTGCAGAACCCACCTTCTTAATAACCATGCTATATTATGCTTCTGTAGTATATACACATGAACATGGCTGTGAGGATTAAATGAAACAAATACATGTGAAGCGACTAGCACAATATATGGCATATAGCAAATCCCCAAGACATGTAAACTCCTAACTATCCCCTCCTCTCTCCAAAATATCTCCTTCTTCTCCTATAATGAGTTTTTTGTTGTGGTGGTTGTTGTTGTTAATAACATCACAATTCACTCAGTATCCAGGGAGAATATGTCAGGGACATTCTCAATGCACCTTTTTCCTCAATACCCTATATTCAGTTGGACTTCAAGTTCTATTGAAAACCTTTCTCATCATACTTGCCCTTCTTCCACTCTCACTTCTCACTGCCTTTTGTTGTACCTCTGTCAGTCTTCCCTGGACTATGAAAGGGTCTGCTAACTAGTATTTCTGTCTATTTATCTTCCAGAGTGCACCCATGGATTTTAATTAAAAAAAAAAAAAAACGGGGATTAGCAAATACTTGCCAACTGTTCACTAAATCCACTTTCTCGTTTTCTTGGCAATGTTTCTTTTCCCACCATGTCCATGTGACCTCATTCTAGTTAAAGTAATGTCAGTAGAAATGAGTATGCCACTCAAGGCCTAGTCTATAAATACCTCTCATATACAATCTGTCATGCTCTTTCATCTTCTGTTGACTTAATACAAATAAGCACAGTGGTCTTGAAAACCATGTGTTGCACCACTTGGAAATGAGCCACTTGTCAAGGGGGAACACCTGCTTTGAACTTTCAGAAGCAAGAAATATACTTCTATCATGTTTGAACTTTTATTCATTTTGGGGTTCAGCAACTTGTGTTATCACAAATTCTCTTGTCATATCATTCACTTTAAAAAACATTATGTTGGTCAAAGGATGCATATTTATAATTAGGTAGGAGTAATAAGTTCAAATGATCTATTATACAGCATGGTGACTAGTTGACAATAATGACGATACATTGTATTATTGGAAAATGCTGAGAATGTTCTCATCACAGAAGGATATCTATGTGAGGTAATGCATTTGCGAATAGCAAGATTTAATTATTCTGCAATGTATATATACTTAACATCATGTTGTACACAGTAAATACAATTTTATATGTCAATTAAAACATAAATCTGTAAAAACAATAATGCTTTCCTGTAACTACAGGATAAACATATTCTGTATCACTTTTTCATTATCATCCCTCATCTGTCATGCACAAATCCTTCCAAATAGGTATGCTTTTGGCTATATTTCCTACTCCCTTTCTTTATCACTGCCATGTTCCAAAATCTGATTACTCCTCTTTATTCTATGGAAATGTTAACAATTGGGTCATCATTTATATTATACCCCAATACTTCTATTATCCTAGGCAACTTATTTGCTTATAGAAACCAGCCATACAACATCCTGAACCCCACACTTCCAATTAGGCACCAACTGCTATCAGTGCTACCTCTTGAACATACTGTATGTCCACAATTCTTTCTCAAAACCTAATTTAGTGGGAAAAGCAGTAACCTGAAGCTAGAATAAGTGTTGTGAAGATTAGAGATGTTTTACATAAAGTACCTAACAAATTGTAGGTGTTCAACACGTAGTATACTACATATACATAGTATATATAATACATAGTTGTCATTAGGATTATCATTTGAGTATTATGGCAGCTTCTTAGCTAGGCACCTCATCTTCAGCCTTGCCTTCCTCTAATCTGCCTCCTACACTGCTCCCAGAGTGATCTATCTTAAATGCAAATTTGTTTGATTTCTTCCTCCGCAATAAACTCTTTAATGGATCCTCATCATGTTTATGCCAACATAGCATATAAGCCCCTCCCTCCACCTCAGACTGCTTTCCTGCACTGTACTCTGGTCCAGTCACACTGAACTTTTAGTCCTTCAATGTATCATCACTACCTTCTCCTCTCACTCTTCAAGCCTTTATACATGCTATACTCGAACTCTGGAATAGTTCCTCCCTGTCTTTTAATTTACTTCTACAGATCTTTTAGGTCTCAGAAATCATTCAGAAGGTGATTTCCTCTGGAATTTATTGTGGCTATTCCCCACAGACTCATTTCACTGTCCTTGCTAGATGCTCCCATAATACTCTCTATTTCCCCTATCAGGTCTCACAAAGAAGCATGGATTTTCTGATGCATGATGTCGATTCATGAATATATGTCTTTGTGCATACTATTTCTTCTGCCTGGAAAACCCTCCTCTACCTCAGCCCTGTCTCTCATTTGTTTGATATTCACCTACACTTCCTTCAAGATTCAAGGGACAAACTATGCATCACCTCCTTTTGCAGCTTTTTTTGATAACCCCATATCATTTTAGATGTGACTTCTCCTGCAATTCTAGCACATTTTGCACCTCCATTTCAGGAATTTTGTATTCCTGTGCAGCTATCTGTGCACAGGTCTCTGTAACTGTAGAGTCATTAAGAGCATGACTTGTGCCTTCCAGAACTTTAAACATAATAAGCACTTGTGAATGTGCTGAATGAATGTTTTAAGTCAATAGGATAAAATCTAGTTAAATTCAATAAATAGTTATCCTTCATATTCAGATAGTCAATAGGACTTTTTTACTGTATTATATATTATGCAACATTTATATACAATGAACACATTTACCTGTATCCTCATAAACAAATAATATGACATTAATAGAGATGAAGTTCTCTATATGTCCATACCTGAATAATAGAAAATATTTTATAAATGTGTGTATCATCTTGGGCTGGGCTCTGCTAATTATCTATGCATTGTTCCAATTTTAGTATGTGTGCTGCTGAAGTAAGCAGCAGGTAATAGGTTTTAGCCTGTATTTTTATGGTTGTTCTGAGGTCCCAAGATGAGGCAAAGTAAGGCTTCTTTCTACACTGCCCTAGTTACATACCCATGCAATGCTTGCTCAGATTTTAGTAGGAAGCTGTCCTACTGTAGTCTCCCCATGGACTCCAGATAAGATTCCTGAGGGTCAAAATAATAATAGGGATGCTAAAGAATAACACTTTCCAAAAAATTGTAAGTATTCTGCAGACCTTATTCAATTTTTGCTTTTCATATGCCTGTAAGACAGGCAGCAGCTACATTACTATCAGACTAGAGAAAGCAGACGGTTTGTGACTTGAGAAATGTCACTAGGTGAATTAATTGTGGGGCTGTAAAAAGAGCCAGGCTTTTATTTTTCCATTTTGAGCCTAGGTCTCCCTCCAGGCCCACCTTCCTGGACCCAAGGTGCTACTGTGTAGGAAACCAATGACTTCATCATGCTTCCATGCTTCTGTACTTCTTCTATTCTGTAAATCTGAATAAGCACAAGGGCATTCTACATAGACTCTAATCTCATCGAACTTGACTTTCTTGTCCAATTCAGACTAGGATAAAGGGCCCAGTTATCATCATCTTCCCATTCATTCAACTTTATTTCGAGGCAACTAATCCTTTGCTCGGCTTCATCCTCTGCCCTCCTCAACCTGCATCTTCTATTTTTTTTATATTTCAATATTCCTATCCTCTCTCCTTTCTTCTCTCTTCTCTATCCCTCCCCGAAAACTTAAACCTATCTTCTATGCTTTATTCCTTTTATTGTTGTTTCTCTTCTATCCTGTTCTTTTCATTCATTCTCTATTTCTCCTCACTATTTGCAATCTCTACTGTGTTCAGATCCTTTCCTGCCCATTACTCTCTCCCTCCTCTTGCTTCTCTTCCATTTGCTTACTGTTTTCTGCCCATCCACATCTCCTCATTATTCTGTCCCTCCATCCACCTCATTCCATACAGTTTCTTTTCTGTTTACATCTACTCCACTCCATTCTTTCCACAATTGTGTGAACTCTTATCTCTTTTTCAAACTCTTCTCTTTCCTATAGTTTATTACAAGCATGCCTCTTCCATCTATTCCTTCCCTAATGCTCTGTTTCCCCAAATTCTCCTTGATATATTACATTCATTCATACCTTTTCTCTGTCCTATCCTCCCCACCTTCATTTCAACATTTATATATAACCTCATAAACTTTCATGCAATGTGAGAAGAGGTGTCCCTCTTCCTTTCAAGTAAAACTCTAACTGTAGATTTGATATCATCCCCTTTATGGTATTTATGAGAACTTGCTGTCAGCGATGTGTTATTTCTACTATATCTTCAATCTTTGTCTTCCTACTGACTCTTTTGTACTATCTTACAAGTATGTGTCAGTCTCTCCTCTGAAAACAAAGGCAATTTCTCTTATCCCTGAATGTAGCTATGATACCTTCCTCCCTTTCATTTTCAAACAAGCTTCTCAAAGTTATTTCCTATGTGCACTATCTCCACTCCAACTCCTAAAACTCTCTATTGCACTAGCCACTCTATTGAAACAGTGTATGTAAAGAATACTAATATCCTCCATGGTACCAAACTTAAGACATACTTCTAAGTCTCTATATTACATCTCTTTCTATAGCCAACAATGTTGTAAAAATGTGTAAACAGGGTAAAGTGCATGAACTTGCAGCTACCCTACCATATTAATAATGCTGGATTAACCATCTACTACCCAGGTTAACTTGAAAAATTCTCTTACCCACGTCGTGTCTTAGTTTTTTTTTTTTTCATCTGTAAAGTTGGGATACTAGTACCTATCTCATACAGTTACTAAAGTTGTTAGGAATATTATAAAAGTAGAATGATTAGAACAGTGTCTGTCATATTTTACACACTATATTGATGTTAATTAATATACTTATTATACTATTAGTGGTGTTATTGATAACTCTCATTGTTTTGAAACTTTAATTTATCAGTCAAGACAGGTTAGATTAATATGCAGTAGGAAACAATCTGAAAATCTCAGTGCCCTAAAGTAACTGAAGTTTATTTCTCACTCACACTATCTCTGGTTGGGGCAGGGGGACCCACTCGCTTCTATGTCATCTTCAATAAGGGGCATAGAATGATAGGGCAAAGACCACCTGGCATAATGCTACTTACCGTGGCTAGGGGAAGGCAACATGGCAAATTATGTATTGGCTCTTGAAGGGCTTCCCATCCTCTCTCAGAGCTGACACATGCTATTTACACCCACATTTGGTTAGCCAAAGCAAGTCATTTGTCCATGCTGAACTTCAAGGCTCAGGGAAGTATAGTACTACTTTGTACCCAGATGGAGGTGAAGTGAAAATATTGGCAAGTGGTAGTATTGACTACCACACTTAGCTTTCAAGATACTGCACACTGTTAACAGCTCCCTGACATTTTCTTCCTGGTTTCTTTCATAGGTTCCTCTTTCCCCTCCACTGCCTTACTGATAGTAATGCTAGATGACTAGATACCTGGCATGAAATTCTTCTTACTCTATACTCTTTCCTGAAGTGATGACATCCATTTTTACATTTCCATTTGTTCCAATATAGTAACAATGCCATACTTTATATCTCTACATTGTATCTCTCCCTTGATCTTAAGACTCGAATATCCAACTACTATTAGACTTCTTTCCCTGGATAATCTACAATCACCTTAAGCTTATCTTGTCCCAAATTAACCTCACAGACTTATCTACATTTGTCCTAACTTTCATATTGTCTAGTCCAGCCTATTGTACCATCTTTCACTTATGTTATTTGGATACCTACTACCTTCACAACTCCTCCTCTCTGTCATTCTGAAGTTTTCTAGATTTACTGCCTATTTCCTCAACATATCATCACTTCTCCATCTTAATCCATTGTTTTGAATTAGAACACCACTTCTAATCTAGACTATTTCAGCAGTTTCTTAATCATTTTCTCTAATTCCAGTCTTTCTACCTTCAAATGCATTATTTACCCAGTAGCTGCACAGCCATATGAAATAGAAAACTGACCACCTCAGTCTCTTGCCTAAAATACGTCCTTCCATTCCCTACAACTGCTCACTTGGTTTTCTCTGTCTAGAATGTCCTTCCTCTCTTCCTTCTGCCTAGAAGTTTCTGGACTGCATTCTACTTACATAATAATATAAAATGCTAATGCTAATACCAATAATCAGAAGCCTAGCTCTTGCCTTATCCGGGGACTCTTCTCTCAACCTGTCCCAAAAGAATGAGTTAGATGACCCTGCTCTATATTCCAATAACTACCCATCTCTTTAACATTTTAGTTAACATCATTTGCTATTATGCTATTAGTCTTTCTCCCCTATTATATTATGATTATCTTAAGAAGAGAGACTATGTCTCATTAATGTTTGCATTTCCAGAATTTACTTTAGGGCCATGTATATATTAGGAAGTCAAGACATGTTTGGCAAATGAATAAATGAAGGAAAGCTTCTCTTTCTTCTGTCTACAATTTCCCTCACTCTTGTTCATCTCCTCCCATGTCCTTTCCTCTACTTCTCTATGTCTTTTCCTCTTTATTCCCACCTACTACATCCACTTCATTATATTCTCCTGTCTCTTTAGGATTTTCTAATATCTAATCTAGCTTCTTTATTTTACACCATCTTATCCTTTGTCTTCTCAACTTCTCTACTCTTTTTTTCCTCTCTTCTCATATTCTCTTTCTTTTCACCTTTCTCATTTCTCCAATATATATGCCTCTATGTACTCTGTGTAATTAGTCTTCTCCTCCCCTCTCAACCCTCATCTTCCCACTTCTATCCACTTTCCTTCTTCATTATTTTATCCTCCACTCTATGGTCATATCTCCTCTATGCTCATTTTTCCTCCTGTCTCTCATCCAACTTCTCTCTTAAGTAATTATTATTGCCCTTTTTTCCTTGATCATCTCCTCATCTTCCAAATTCTTGTGGGAAAAACACCAATAAATAGCAAATTTGAAGTAATGAGAGATTAGTATACAGACAAACACACTTCATTTCTTCACCACCTATTTACCAGGCATGCAATATTCGAGTTTTCTTCTGCAAAATAACAAATACACCAATTCTAAATAGCCATAGAAGCTCCACTACACAAAATTAGCACTCATTAATGTGGGAGGAAGCTTCAGGAAGTGACAATTGATATCAGAGGAACAAGAAAATTCATAAAAAGCAAACCCAAAAACCAAGAATGTTTTTTAGTATTGGGGAAAGAATCTTATTGCATCGAAAATCCTTTCAAACTTATTCTTTTTGACAGCAAAATTCAATGCCTAATAACTCTATGACAGTAATAAGTCATGAAATAAATAAAATTGTGATATTTTTATCCATGGGGAGGTGGAAAAGTATGAAATATAATTTATATTTTATGAAGATTTAAATATTATATATACACACACATATGCACACACATATAAACACCATGTATAGATAGATAGACATAGATATAATCTTAAATTGTTTGGAAAATTCACTTATTATCATCCTCAGTATCCTAAGGTAATGTAGCATAAAATAAATATATTTAAATAAATAAAAATTTTAAATAAGTATTTTAAAATTTATCTTTATAAAACACTGTATGTTTCACAAAATACCCATAGTTATCTCATTTGATACTCACAACTCTGCATCATAGGGATAGTTTGCCGCTGCATTTAAACCTAGTCAATTCTAATTATCAGTGTTCATGCCTGTGTGTATGTTTTTGTGAATTTGTGTATTTAAGTGACCGTGAATACATATGTCCTTCTGTGTTAGTACACATGTGTCTTTGGGTATGCATGCATACACAAATCATGAACGTATACCTCTGTGTTTCTCAAAATGTTCATCTATGCAACTCTCTATTTATGTGTTTATTAGAATATATATGTCTGTGAGTATGTATGCATGCAATTATATTAGGAAGTGTATATATACCTGTACATTTCTAATCTATACACTTGAGAGAATTTTCAGTGGATACTCTAAAACATTCTGCTTTTAAGCCCAGTCCTACTCCCAATATACTTTGGGTGGGAGCCACCACTCTCTGACCTCATTGTGTAGAGGAGGGTACCGTTGTCCACCAATCTGAGCAGCTTGTTGGGCGTGGTCATGTTATGAGCCACCGATTTCTTGCCATTGTGGAAGAAGGTGTCAGGTGTCCAGATCTTACTAGCCAGGAGATTGTTCAGTGGAAGGATCTTCATGGGGCCATCAAATTTCAGTCTTTCATCATGCCATGTCTGCCGAAAAAATACATCAATAGTGTACTCCTAGGGACGAAAAGAGAGATAAACAATGTTTCATTTGAGTTCTGGTAAGGGCTCATAGTGCCCTTAGCAAATATTAATTACCTTGCAATATTTCCTCTGATGCAGAGAAGCAGCAGTCTATTAACAGTAGCTCCTGGTGTGTAAGGAAAATGATTATGATTGAGAAATAATGCCATGGAGATTAATAAACATGAGGATAACATATTTGACAAGGCGTTTTTTAGGAAGACCGCTGCCAACACATCCCCACACACCACACAAGTTGATCATAAGACTTTGCCTTATGAAAAAGCAAGTGCTCCCTCCTCTATGCAGTGACACCCAAATAAGAACAAGTTTCTTACCTTGTCTCTGCTGCTTAATGACCCCATCGAAGGCCAATATAAAAATCACCACAAAACCAAAACCTTACATTTTATCATACATTTAATCTGAGCCTCAAAATAACAATATGTCTGATTCGCGAATAGCTTGTTATCCTCAATAAATAATGAAATATTATAGATAAGATAAAAAAACATATCTTATAGACAAATAAGATAAAATGGGTAAATGAACAGCAAAGTCATGAAATGGATAAAAATTGCTAATAAATGTGAAGAAAATATTCAAATTTGCTGTTTATGTAAATACAAAATAAATTAACAATAAATGTTCCAGGTATTGGTAACAGTATAACAAATTATTTAAGTACATTTTCTTGCAGCTATTAATTATAAAACCTGAACAACAACTGTATATACCTGTATTTCTTGAAAACAGTGGAGTGTGACTGAAAGCAGACAGAAACCTAAGGTGAGTTTACCTTTGAAAGATGGCAGCAGCAATAGATTAGAATTGTGAGTTTGTGATTTTTCTTTCTTGAAGTTGCTTCCCAAACCTAGAATTCCTGTAGTATATACAACAGCCTTACTAGCTCAAGGTGGCAGAGAATCTGGACTACTAGGGATAGAAGACTCAAAAGTAAGAGCATCCCAGAAGGGATGGGCCTCCAAATCTGAATATATATTCTGCCAAAAATTCTGGCTGATCACTATACTACACACAAATAGGAGAGACCCTGGGGCCCAGTTAAAAAAAAAATAGGCAGAAACAATAGGATAGTGGTCCACTAAATGAAAGAAATCAGCTGGATGATGTTTGTGAATTTGCTACCATTTAGACTGAAGGAATTCCTTAAGCCATCACAATTCAAGTGGAGGAAATCTGAAAAAGTATTAGCTTATCAGAGAAAAAGCTCTGGATTGGAAGATGAAAATTCATGAGGAAGTCCTGGGAACAAGAGAACCACTGAGAGGGTGAGTCCCAAAATCTGAGTATAACATCTCTTATGAAAGAGCTATTAGTGAATTGGAAAAAAAACATATGAGGAAAAATTGCCCAGTTCACATTTCAGACATATAACCGATAGAAAATATGAAAGGGAGGTATAGTACTATGAAGGATAAAAATAGAAGTTTCAATATACATATATTACAATTCTAAATGTGAGAGATTTGAGAAAATAGGGGAGAAACAACATTCAAAGTAGTAGTGGACTACAATTTCCAGAATTGTTGAAATATATACATCTTTAGCTTCAAGTACCATAATGAATTGCAAGCTCAATAAATTAAAATAGATCCCAGGCAGTGCATAATGAATTTAAAGAATACCAAAACAGAGATTTTATTTTATTTTATTTTTTCATTATTATTATACTTTAAGTTCTAGGGTACATGTGCATAACGTGCAGGTTTGTTACATATGTATACTTGTGCCATGTTGCTGTGCTGCACCCATCAACTCATCAGCACCCATCAACTCGTCATTTACATCAGGTATAACTCCCAATGCAATCCCTCCCCCCTCCCCCCTCCCCATGATAGGCCCCGGTGTGTGATGTTCCCCTTCCCGAGTCCAGGTGATCTCATTGTTCAGTTCCCACCTATGAGTGAGAACATGCGGTGTTTGGTTTTCTGTTCTTGTGATAGTTTGCTAAGAATGATGGTTTCCAGCTGCATCCATGTCCCTACAAAGGACACAAACTCATCCTTTTTTATGGCTGCATAGTATTCCATGGTGTATATGTGCCACATTTTGATTTTAAAAATTGCAAAACAGAAAAGACATGCTACCTACAAAGACACGACCACTTGACTTATAATCACCACTTATGTTGACTTCTTAAGTGCAACAATAGAAACCAAAAAGACAATAAAAATACACTTTGAAAATGTCGTTGAGAGCAGAAGAAGATGGCACAATAGAAGGCTCCATTGATTGTGCCTCCCCCTGATCCCCCCAGCAAGGACACCAATTTAACAACTATCTATACACACACAAAAAAAAAGCACCTTCATGGGAATTAAAAATCAGGAGAGCACTCACAGTACCTGATTTTAACTATGTTTCACTGAAAGAGGCACAGAAGAGGTAGGAAAAACAGTCTTGAATCACTGACACCACCCCTGCTCCATCCGCTGTCAGTGGTGGTGTGGCATGGAGAACTGTTTTGTACACTGACGAGGGGAGAGCACAGCAACTGTGAGACATTGAACTAGTGCTGCCCTGTTACAGCAGAAAGCAAAACCAGAACAAACTTAGCTGATGCCTGCCCATGGAGGGAGCATTTATCCTAGCCCTAGCCAGAGGGGAATCACTGATCCCAGCAGGCGCAACTTCAGTTTCCATAAGCCTTGCCACCTTGGGCTAAAGTGCTCTGGAGCCCTAAGTAAACATGAACAGCAGTCTAGGCCACAAGGGCAGCAATTCTTAGGTGATTTCTGGTGCTAAACTGGGTCCAGAGCCAGTGAACTGATTGTGGGGAGACATGTGACCTATGGAGACACCAGCCAGGGCAGCTAAGGGAGTGCTGGCTTCATTCCTCCCCTAACCCAAAGCTGCACAGCTCGCAGCTCCAAAAGAGATCCCTTCCCTCCACTCAAGTAGAGGAGAGGGAAGAGTAGGGAAGACTTTGTCTTGCATCTTGGATACCAGCTCAGCCACAGAAGGATAGGGCAGCAGAGTTGTGAGGCCCTTTTTACAGGCCCTACCTCCAAGATGACATTTCTAGGAATACACTGGGTCAGAAGGAAGCCCATTGCCTTGAAGGGAAGGAACCTTCACTGGCAGGATTTATCACCTAACTAAAGTGCCTTTGGGCCCTGAATAACCAGCAGTGATACCCAAATACTATGTGATAGGCCTTGGATGAGGCTCTGAGATTTGCTAGCTTCAAGTGAGACTCAGTACATTTCCAGCTGTGATGGCTATGGGACTAGACTCTTTCTGCTTGAAAAAAAGTGGAGGGAAAAGTAAATGGGATTTTTTTTTCTCCAACCTTCAGTACGAGCTTGGCCTCAGTGTGTTAGAACATCAAGCAGGCTCTTGGGGACCCTGATTTGAGGACTTGGCTCCTGGACAGCATTTCTGGACCTGCCTTGGGCCAGACTGGAGGAAACTGCCCTGAAAGGTGAGTCCCAGGCCAGGCAGTATTCAATACAAGCCAACTGAAGAGCTTTTGGGCCTTAAGGGAATATCAGTAGTAGTCACGCATTACTCTTGTAGGGCTGTGGTGATGGTGGCCATGAGGTGAGGCTCCTCTGCCTATGGAAAGGGGAAGGTGGAGTAGGACAGACTGCATGTTGTGGTTTGAGATCCAGCTCAGCTGCAGTAAAAGAGAAAAACCAGGTAGATTTCTATTTATGACTGTAGTCTCTGGCTCCCAGATGGCATATCCAGATCTGCCAAGGGCCTGGAAGAATTCACCACCCCAAACAGAAGGACACAGGCCTGGCTGGCTTTGTCATATACTGATTATAGAGCACCAGGGCCTTGAGTGAACATAGGCAGTAGCCAGGAAGTAGTTACAGGAAGCCTTGAGTGAGACCCAATACTGTGCTGGGTTCAGGTCTGACCTAGCACAGTAATAGTGGTGGTGGTCATAGGGGTGCTTTTATCACTCCACTCTCAGCTTCAGGTGGCTTAGAACATAGGGAGAGAATTAATTTGTTTGAAAGTTAGTAAGGGAAGCCATCAAAAGTCTTTACCTGGTAATGCAGAGAATTCTTCTGGATATTGTCTAAGAACATTAAGGCAGAACCTCTACAAGACTGCAAGAACCACAGTGTTACTGAGCTTGAGGTGTCCCCTAAAACAGATACAACTTAGATCACAACATCCACGTCCTTTCAAATATCTAAAAAGCCTTCCCTAAAAGGAGGGGTACAAACAAGCCCAGACTGAGAAGACTATGATAAATACCATACTCTTCAATGCCCAGATCTGACGAACATCTAGAAGTATAAAGACAATCCAAGAAAAACACAAACTCACCAAATGAACTGCATTACTCCATTCTCATTATAAAAATAAAGACATACCCAAGGCTGGGTAATTTATAAAGGAAAGAGATTTAATTGACTCAAAGTTCAGCATGGATGGAGAGACCTCAGGAAACTTACAATCATGGCAGAACGGGAAGCAAACACATCCTTCTTCACATGGTGGCAACAAGAAGTGCCAGGCAAAAGGGGAAAAAGCCATTTATAAAACCATCAGATTTCATTAGAACTCTCTCACTACCATGAAAACAGCATAAGGGTAACCGCCCCCATAATTTAATCACCTCCCACCAGGCCCCTCCTATGACACATGGAGATTATGGGAACTACAAGGCAAGATGAGATTTGGATGAGGGAATAGCCAAATCATATAATTCCACCCCTAGTGCCTCCCAAATTTCATATCCTCACATTTAAAAATACAATCATGTCCTTCCAACAGTTCCCCAAATTCTTAACTAACTCCACCATTAACTCAAAAGTCTAAGTTCAAAGTTTCATCTGAGACAAGGCAAGTCCTTTCCACCTATGAGCCTGTAAAATCAAAAGCAAGTTCATTACTAACTGGATACAGTGGAGATACAGGCATTAGGTAAATACAGCCATTTTAAATGGGAGAAATTGGCCAAACAAAGGGGCTACAGTCCTCATGCAAGTCCGAAATCCAATAGTGCAGTCATTAAACCTTAAAGTTCCAAAACGGTCTCCTTTGACGCTATGCCTCACATCCAGGTCATGCTGATGCAAGAGGTGGGTTCCCATGGCCTTAGGCAGCTCCACCCCTGTGATTTTGCAGGGTACAGCCCCCCTCCCAGTTGTTTTCATGGGCTGGAGTTGAGTGTCTGTGGCTTTTCCAGGTGCATGGCGCAAGCTGTCAGTGGATCTACCATTCTGGGGTCTGCAGGATGGTGGCCCTCTTCTCACAGTTCCACTATGTGGTACCCCAGTGGGAATTCTGTGTGTGGGCTTCAACCCCATATTTCCCTTCGACACTGCCCTAGCAGAGGTTCTCCATGAATGTTCTACCCCTGCAGAAAACTTCTGCCTGGACATCCAGGAGTTTCCATACATCTTCTGAAATCTAGGTGGAGATTCCCAAATCTCAATTCTTGACTTCTGTGTACCTGCAGGCTCAATGTCATGCAGAAGCTGCCAAGGCTTGGGGCTTGCACCCTCTGAAGCCATGGCCTGAGCTGTACCTTGGCTTCTTTTAGCCACAGCTGGAGCTGAAGCAGCTGAAGATGCAGGACACTGTCCCCAGGTTGCATGGAGCAGGGGGTTCCTGGGCCTGGCCCATGAAACCATTTTTTCCTCCTAGGCCTCTGGGCCTGTGATGGAAGAGGCTGCTGTGAAAGTCTCACATATGGCCTGGAGACATTCTACCCATTGTCTTGGTAAACAACATTCTGCTCTTTGTTACTTATACAAATTTCTGCAGCCAGTCTGAATTTATTCCCAGAAAATGGCTTTTTCTTTTCTATCTCATTGCCAGTCTGCAAATTTTCCAAACTTTTATGCTCTGTCACCTCTTGAATGCTTTGCTGCTTAGAAATTTCTTCCACCAGATACCCTAAATAATCTCTTTCAAATTCAAAGTTCCACAGATGACTAGGTCAGGGGCAAAATTGTCACCAGTCTCTTTGCCAAAGCATAACAAAAGTCACCTTTGCTCCAGTTTCCAACAAGTTCCTTATCTCCATCTGAGATCACCTCAGCCTGGACTTTATTGTACATATCACTATCAGCATGTTGGTCAAAGCCATTCAACAATTCTCTAGGAAGCTCCAAACTTCCCCACATCTTCCTGTCTTCTGAGCCCTCTAAGTCTCTAGAAAGTTCCAAACTTTCCCACATTTTTCTGTCTTCTTTTGAGACCTCCAAACTGTTTCAACCTCTGCCTGTCACCCAGTTCCAAAGTCTCTTCCACATTTTCAGGTATCTTTACAACAGTGCCCAACTCTCTGTGATAGCAGTTTACTGTATTAGTCCATTCTCACACTGCTAATAAAGACATATCCAAGACTGTAACTTATAAGGGAAAGAAGCTTAATTAAATCACAGTTCAGCATGGCTGGGGAGGCCTCAGGAAATTTACAATTATAGCAGAAGGGGAAGCAAACACATCCTTCTTCACATGGTGGCAGGAGAGAGAAGTGCCAAGCAAAAGGGGGAAAAGCCCTTTATATCCCTTGAGAACTCACTCACTATCACAAGAACAGCATGAGAGTAAGCACCACCATGATTCAATTTACCTCCAACCAGTTCCTTCCTGTGACATGTGTGGATTATGGGAACTACAATTCAAGATGAGTTTTGGGTGGAGACACAGCTAAATTATACCATAAACTAAATAAGGCACCAGGGAACAAACATGGAGAAAGAGATATATGACCTTTCAGAGAGAGAATTCAAAATAGCTGTGTTGAGGAAACTCAAAGAAATTCAATATCACACAGAGAAAGAATTCAGAATTCTATCAGATAAAATGAATAGAGACTGAAACAGTTAAAAAGAATCAAGCAGAAATTCTCGAACTGAAAAATGCAATAGGCATACTGAAGAATGCATCAGAGTCTTTTAACAGAAGAATGAGTCAAGCAGAATAAATCATTATTGAGCCTGAAGACAGGCTATTTGAATGTACACAGTAATAGGAGACAAAAGTAAAAGGAATAAAAAACAATGAACCATGTTTTCAGGAACAAGAAAATAGCCTCAAAAGGGCAAATCTAAGAGTTATTGGCCTTAAATAGGAGGTACAGAAAGAGATAGAAGTAGAAAGTTTATTGAAATGGAAAATAACAAAGAATATTCCAAACACAGAGAAAGACCTCATTATCCAAGTACAAGAAGGTTATAGAACATCAAGCAGACTTAACTCAAAGAACTACTTCAAGAACATTTTATAATCAAACTCCCAAAGGTCAAAAATAAAGAAATAACTATAAAAGCAACAAGAGAAAAGAAACAACATACAATGGATCTCCAATACATCTGGCAGCAGACTTTTTAATGGAAACCTTACAGGACAGGAGAGAATGGCATGACATATTTAAAGTACTGAAGTAAAAACTTTTACCCTAGAATAGTAACTCTATTGAAAATATCCTTCAATCATGAAAGAGAAATAAAGAATTTCCCAGAAAAACAAAAGCTGAGGGATTTCATCATCACCAGATCTGCCCACAGGAAATGCTAAGGGGAGTACATCAATCAGAAAGAAAAGAACATTAATGAGTAATAAGAAATAATCTGAATGTACAAAACTCCCTGGTATTAGTAAGTACACAGAAAAACAGAGAATACTCTAACACTGCAACTGTGCTGTGTAAACTACTCTTATCTTCACAGAAAGATTCAATGATGTACTAATCAAAAATAATAACTACAGCAACTTTCCAAGACGTAGACAGTACAATAAGATATAAATAGAAACAACAAAAAGTTAAAAAGTGGGGGAACAAATAAGGTATAGAATTTTTATTAGTTTTCTTTTTGCTTGTTTGTTTGTTTATGGGAACAATATTAAGTTGTCATCATCTTAAAATAACAGGGCATAAGATAGTATTTGCAAGCCTCATGGTAAACTTAAACCAAAAACCATACAATAGATACTCAAAAAGGAAGAAACTAAATCATATCATCAGAGAAAATCACCTTCAGTAAAACAATGACAGGAAGGGAAGAAAAAAGGAAGAGAAGACCACAAAACAAACTAGAAAACAAATAACAAAATGGCAGGAGTAAGTCCTTGCTTACTACTAATAATACTGAATGTATATTGACTAAATGCTATAATTAAAAAAACATACAGTGGGCGAATGGATGAAAAAAACAAGAGCCAGTGGTCTGTTGTCTAAAAGAAACACACTTCACCCTTAAAGACACATATAGACTGAAAATAAAGGTATGGAAAATGATATTCCATGCAAATAGAAAGCAAAAAAGAGCAGGAGTAGCTACACTTATATCAGACAAAATAGATGTCAAGAAAAAAACTATAAGAAGACACAAAGAAGGTCACTATATAATGATAAAGGGTTCAATTCAGCAATAGGAAATAACAATTGTAAATATATATGCACCCAATGCTGGAGCACACAGAAATATATAGCAAATATTATTAAAGAGAGAGATGGAGCCCTATGCAATGATGGCTGAAGAATTCAACAACTCACTTTCAACATTGGACAGATAGTCCAGACAGACAATCATCAAAGAAACTTTGGACTTAATCTGTAGTATAGATCAAATGGACCTAATAGATATTTACTGATCATTTCCTCCAATGGTTGCAGAATACACAATTTTTTCCTTAGCACATGGCACATTCTTAAGGATAGACCTTATGTTAGGCCGCAAAACAAGCCTTAAAACATTTTAAAAAAAAATTGAAATAGTATCAAACCTATTCTCTGACCACAATGGAATAAAACTAGCAATCAAGAACAAGAGGAATTTTGGAAACTACACAAACACATGGAAATTAAACATCATACTCCTAAATGACCAATGGGTCATTGAAGAAATTAAGAGAGAAATTGAAAAATTCCTTGAAACAAATGATAATGCAAACACAACATACCAAAACCTATGGCATACAGTGAAAGCAGTGCTAAGAGGGAAGTTTATAGCTATAAGTGCCTCTACCAAAAAAGAAGAAAAACTTCAAATAAAAACTTCAAACCTAATGATGCATCTTAAAGAACTAGAAAAACGAAAGCAATCCAAACCAAACATTAGTAGAAGAAAAGAAATAGTAAAGATGAGAGTAGAAATAAATGAAACTTCAATAAATAAAACAGCACAAAAGATCAATGAAAAACAGTAGGTTTGTGAAAAGATAAACAAACTTGACAAACCTTTAGTCAGACTAAGAAGAAAAGAGAGAATAATGAAATAAATAAAATCAGAGATGAAAAAGGAGACATTAAAATTGATAAGGAAGAAATTTAAAGGATCATTATTGGCTACTAAGAGCAACTATTTGCCAACAAATTGGAAAATCTAGAAGAAATTGGGAAATTCTAAGACACATACAAAACTACCAAGATTGAACCATGAAGAAATCCAAACCTGAACAGACCAAAAACAGGTAATGTGATCAAAGCCGTAATAAAAAGACTCCTGGTAAAGAAAAGCCTGGGACCTGATGGCTTCACTGATGAATTCTACCAAACATTTAAAGAACTAATACCAATCCTACTCAAACTATTCCAAAAAATAGAGGAGAAGGGAATCCTATACCAAGAGCATTCTACAAGGCCAGCATTACCTTCATACCAAAACTAGAAAAAGACACATAAAAAAACTACAAGACAATATATCTGATGACTATTGAGGCAAACATTTTCAAGAAAATACTAGCAAACCAAATTCAACAACACATTAAAAAGATCACTCATCATGTCCAAGTGGGATTTATCCCTGGGATTCCAGGATTGTTCAACATATGCAAATCAATCAATATCAGCAGAAATTCATTCATATCAGTAGAATGAAAGACAAAACCCTATCATCATTTCAACTGATGCTGAAAAAGCATTTGATAAAATTCAACATCCCTTCATCATAAAAACCCACAAACCTGGGAAGAAAATGTTGACAGAAAAGTAACAATCACCTCAGAATTCTATAGCCAAACTTAGATTATCATTTAAGAGTGAAGTCAAAATAAAGATAATTTTAGATAAGTAAAATAAGGCAGAGAATTTACCATGAACAGATCTTCACTGTTGCTCCAGGTTTTCTCATGGCTGAATCACTCACAGCCTTCAGGTTTCAATCAAAAGTTACTGTATCAGAGAGCATTGCTTGAACATCCTATCAGTAATAGTAACCTCCCTTTCTCTTATGATGAGTTATTTTTCTTCCTTATAGCACTGAAAAAAATGTATATTTTTTATTTGTTTACATTGCACTAGCCAGCTTCCACTAGCCTGGAAGTTCCATGAGAGCAGGGACTTTGTTTTGTTTACTGCTATATCTACACCACATAAAACTCTGCATAGCATATAGCAGATGCTCTATAAGAATTTTAAATCAGTAGATGATTGAATTAACTATCCGGAAAAGAACTACTAAAAGAAGATCTTCATGTGTTTAAAAATATAGCCAGTAGAAAGATGCAAAAAGGAATGGTGAACATAAATATTGACACAGTTATCCTAAACAAACAAAGTATGTCTACGAATGATAATAAGAGTTGTCAAAACAAAGTGGAAGAAATAACTAGAGTAATTCAATTTTTCACTGTTTAACACAATGTTAACTGTGGGTTTGTCATATACAACCTTTCTTATTTTGAGTTATGCTCCTTCTATATCCATTTTGTTGAGGGTTTTCATCATAAATAGATGTTGGATTTTATCAAATACTTTTTTGGCATCTATTAAAATAATCACATGGGTTTTCGTTCTTGATACCCTTAATGTGATGTATCACATTTATTAATTTGTATATGTTGAACTATCCTTGCATTCCTGAGATGAATCCTACTTGATTATGGTGAATAAACTTCTTAATGTGTTGTTATATTTGCTTTGCTAGTATTTTGTTGAGGATTTTTGTATTTATGTTCACCAGTGATACTGGCTTCTAGTTTTCTTTTTTTGTGGCCTTGTATAGTTTTAATACTGGGGTAACATTGGCCTTGTGAAATGAGTTTGGACGTATTCCCATATCTTTAAGTTTTTGAAGAGTTTGAGTGAATTGATATTATTCATTTTTTAAATGTTTGCTGGAATTAAACAATGAAGCCATCAGGTCCTGGGCTTTTATTTGATGGGAGAAATTTTATTACAGCTTCTATTTCATCACTCATTGTTGGTTTATTGAGGTTTTCTCTTTCTTCATGGTTTAGTCTTAGTAAGCTGTATGTGTCAAGGAATGTATCCATTTCTTCTAGGTTTTCCAATTTATTGGTGTATAATTGTTTATAATAGTTTTGAATTTTTTTTTATTTCTGAGATCTCACTTGTATTTCCTTTTATATTTCTGATTTTATTTGGATCTTCTCTCTTTCTCTTAGTGTAGCTACAGGTATGTTGATTTTATCTTTTCAATAAAACAAGTTTTTTCATTGATCTTCCATATATTTTGTTTTAATTTATTTTTGCACTGATCTTTATTATTACATCTCCTACTAATTTGGGGTTTGATGTGTTCTTACTTTTTTTAGTTTTTGAAGTGCATCATTAGGTTGTTTTTTTGAGTGTCTTTCTACTTTTTTCACTTACGTGTCTATTGCTGTAAACTTTACTCTTAGTACTGCTTTTACTATATCCCATAGATTTTTTTTATGTTGTATTTCCATTTTTATTTGTTTCAGTACATTTTCAAATTTGCTTTTTGATAATGTTTGGCTCTGTGTCCCCACCCAAATCTCACTTTCAATTGTAATAATTCCATGTCATGGAGGGACCCGGTGGAAGATAATTGAATCATGGGGGTGGATTTTTCCCATGCTGTTCTCCTGATAGTGAATAAGTTTCATGAGATAAAATGGTTTTGTAAAGGGCAGTGCCCCTGCACATACCCTCTTGCTTGCCACCATGTAAGATGTCCCTTTGCTCTTCCTTTGTCTTTCACCAGGAGTGTGAGGCCTCCTAGCCATGTGTAACTGTGATTCCATTAAACCTCTTTCTTTTATAAATTACCCATTCTTGGGTATGTCATTGTTAGCAGCATGAGAATGGACTAATACACTTTGTTTTGAGACAGGTTTCACTTTGTCACCCAGACTGGAATGCAGTGGCATGAACATGGCTCACTGCAGCCTCAATCTTCTGGGCTCAAGTTATCCTCCCACCTTAGCCTCCCAAGTAGCTGAGACTATAGGTGCATGTCACCACACCTGGCTAATTTTTGTACTTTTTGTGTAGAGATGAGGTTTTGTGATGTTGCCCAGGCTGGTCTTGAACTCCTGAGCTCAAGGGATCGGTGTTCCTGGACCTCCCAAAGTGCTGAGATTGCAGGCATGAGCCACTGTGCCTCGTCTTAAATTTACTTCTTAATTTTTTCATTGGCTTATTGCTCATTCAGGGGCATGTTCTTTAATTTCCATGTGTTTGTGTAGTTTACGAAGTTCATCTTGTTTTTGATTTCTAGCTTTATTCCATTGTGGACAGAAAGGATACATGATATAAATTATATTTCCTTGAAATTGTTCAAACTTGTTTTGCTGCCTGTGGAGCATCATTTGCAGATAATATGATCTTATACCTAGAAATACCTAAAGACTCCAACAAAAAATTATCAGTACTGATAAATGAATCCCGTAAAGTTGCAGAATACGAAATCGACATTCAAAAAACAGTAACATGTATATATGCCAATGTCAAACAAATCAAGAAGGCAATCCCATTTACAATAACTGCAAAAAATGCAAAATACCTAAAAATCAATCTAACTCAAAAAGTGAAAGATCAATACAAGGAAAATTATAAGAAAACTGATGAAAGAAATTGAAGGGGGCACAAAAAATGGAAAGATATTCCACACTCATTGATTGACAGAATTAATATTGTTAAAATGACAATATTACACAAAGCAACTTACAAATCAATGCAGTCTCTACCAAAATACCAATGACATTCTCCACAGAAAAAGAAAAGACAAATCCCAAAATTTATGTAGAATAACAAAAGGCCTTGAATAACCAAAGCAATCCTGAGCAAAAAGAACAAAGCTGGAGGCATCACAGTATCTGACTTCAAAACTTACTGTAAAGTAAGTTTTTTTTACTAAAAAAAAAAAAAAAAAAAAAAAAAAAAAAAAACCACATCATGGTGCTGGCATAAACAGAGATACATAGACTAATGGAACAGAATGGAGAACCCAGATATAAATCCACACATTTATAGAAAACTCATCTTCAACAAAGGCAGCAAGAACATACAATAGGGGAAGGAAAATCTCATTAGTAAATAGTGCTGAGAAAATAGAATAACCCATATGTAGAAGAAAGAAACTCGTCCCCTATTTCTCATCATACACAATAATAAAATCAAAATGGATTAAAGATTTAAATTTAAGACTTAAAATTATGAAACTACTGGAAGAAAATGTTGGGGAAATGCTCCATGATACTGGCCTGGGTACACATGTTTTGTGTAAGACTCAAAAGCATGGACAACCAAAGTACAAATTGACAAATGGATTACATCAAGTTCAAAACTTCTGCAAAGAAAAGGAAACAATCTTCACAAAGTGAAGAGACAACCCACAGAACAGGAAGAGATATTTGCAAAATATTCATATGATATGGTTTGGCTGTGGTCCCACCCAAATCTCATCTTGAAATGTATTTCCCATAATCCCCATGTGTCATGGGAGGGACCCGGTGGGAGGTAATTGAATCATGGTGGTAGTTACCCTCATGCTGTTCTTGTCGTAGTGAGTGAGTGAGATCTGATGGTTTTATAAGAGGCTTCCCCCCCCCTTTACTTGACACTTCTCTCTTCTGCCACCATGTGAAGAAGGACGTGTTTACTTCCCCTTCCACCATTATTGTAAGTTTCCTGAGGCCTCCCCAGCTATGCTGAACTGTGAGTCAATTAAATCTCTTTCTTTTATAAATTACAGTCTCAGGCAGTTCTTTATGGCAGTGCGAGAACAGACTAATACAGTACCTTAGTACCAGGAGGTAGTGGGGTGCTGCTATAAGTATACCTGAAAATGTGGAAGCAACTTTGGGACTGGATAACAGGCAGAAGGTGGAACAGCTTAGAGGGCTCAGAAGAAGACAGGAAGGCCAAGTGCAGTGGCTAACACCTGTAATCCCAGCATTCTGGGAGGCCGAGGCCAGTGGATCACTTGAGGTCAGGAGTTCAAGACCAGCCCGGCCAACATGGTGAAACCCTGTCTCTACTAAAAATAAAAAAATTAGCCAGGCACGGTGGCACATGCCTGTAATCCCAGCTACTTGGGAGGCTGAGGTAGGAGAATCACTTGAACCCAGGAGGCAGAGGTTGCAGTGAGCCAAGAACGCATCACTGCACTTCAGCCTGGGTGACAGAGCAAGACTCCAACTAAAAAAAAAAAAAAAAAAAAAAAAAAAAAAAAAAAAAGGCAGGAAAATGTGGGAAACTTTGGAACTTCCTAGAGACTTGGAGGGCTGAGAAGACAGGAACATGTGGGAATGTTTGGATCTTCCTAGATACTTTTTTTTTTTTGAGAGGAAGCCTCACTCTTGTCCCCCAGGTTGGAGTGTAATGGTGTGAACTCGGCTCACTGCAACCTCCACCTCCCGGGTTCAAGTAATTCTCCCGCCTTGCCTCCCCTCCCCCCGAGTAGCTGGGATTACAGGCACCTGCCACCACGCCCGGCTAATTATTGTATTTTTAATAGAGACAGGTTTTCACCATGTTGGCCAGGCTGGTCTAGAACTCCTGACCTCAGGTGATCCACCCACCTAGGCCTCCTAAAGCGCTGGGATTACAGGCATGAGCCAATGCACCTGGCCTCCTAGAGACTTCTTGAATGGCTTGGATCAAAATGCTGATAATGATACGGACAATAAAGTTCAGATTGATATGGTCTCAGATGGGGTTGAGAAACTTGGGGGGAACTGGAATAAAGATAATTCTTGCTATGCTTTAGCAAAGAGACTGGTGGTATTTTGCCCCTGCCCTAGAGATCTGTGGAACTTTGAACTTGAGAAAGATGATTTACTGTATCTGGCAGAAGACATTTCTAAGCAGCAAAGTGTTCAAGAGGAAGCAGAGCGTAGAAGATTGGAAAACTTGCAGCCTGAACATGTGATAGAAAAGAAAAACCCGTTTTCTGGGGAGAAATTCAAGCTGGCTGCAGAAATTTGTGTAAGTAATGAGGAATCGAATGCTAATTGCCAAGACAATGGGGAAAATATTTCCAGGGCATATCAGAGACCTTTGTGGCAGCCCCTCCCATCACAGGCCCAGAGGCTTATGAAGGAAAAATGGTTTCCTGGACCAGGTCCAGGGCCCCTCTGCTGTATGCAGTCTCGAGACTTGGTGCCCTGCCTCCCAACCACTCCAGCTGTGTCTAAAAAGGGCCAAGGTATAGCTCGGGCCATTGCTTTGGAGGGTGCAGCCCCCAAGTCTTGGCAGCTTCCATGTGATGTTGAGCCTGCAGGTGCACAAAAGTCAAGAATTGAGGTTTGGGAACCTCCATCTAGATTTCAGAGGATATATGGAAACTCCTTAGGCAGAAGTTTGCTGCAGTGGTAGAGCCTTCATGGAGAACCTGTGCTAGGGCGGGGTGAAAGGGAAATGGTCGAGTTGGATCCTACACACAGGTCCCCACTGGGGTACTGCCTAGTGGAGCTGTGAGAAGAGGGCCAGCATCCTGCAGACCCCAGAATGGTAGACTCACAGACAGCTTACATCATGTACCTGGAAAAGTTGCAGACATTCGATGCCAGCCTGTGAAAGCAGCTGGGAGGGGGACTGTACCCTGCAAAGCCACAAGGGTGGAACTGCCCAAGGCTGTGGGAGCCTACCTCTCGCATCAGCATGGCCTATATATGAGACATGAATTCAAAGGAGATCATTTTGGAACTTTAAGATTTAATGACTGCCCTATTGGATTTTGGACATGCATGGGGCCTGTAGCCAATTTGGCCAATTTCTCCCATTTGGAATGGGTATATTTACCCAGCCCTGTACCCCCATTGTATCTAGAAAGTAATTAACTTGCTTTTAATTTCACAGGCTCATAGGTGGAAAGGATTTGCCTTGTCTCAGATGAGACTTTGGACTTGGACTTTTGAGTTAATGCTGGAATAGGTTAGGAATTTGGGGGACTGTTGAAAAGGCATGATTGTGTTTTGACATGTGAGGACATAAGATTTGGGAGGGGCCGGGGTGAAATGATATGGTATGGCTGCGTCTCCATCCAAATCTCATCTTGCATTGTAGTTTTCATAATCCCCATGTGTCGTGGGAGGGACCTGGTGGGAGGAAATTGAATCAGCGGGGCAGGTATCCTTACACTGTTCTCATGATAGTGAATGAGTTCTCATGAGATTTGATAGTTTTATAAGGGGCTTTTCCCCCTTTACTTAGCACTTCTGTCCCTGCAACTATGTGAAGAGGGATGTGCTTACTTTCCCTTCTGCTTTGTCATGTGGAATTGTGAGTCAATTAAACCTTTTTCCTTTATAAATTACCCAATCTTGGGCAGTTCTTTATAGCAGTGGGAGAATGAACTAATACATCATCTGACAAGGGATTAACAACCAGAAGATACAAGCCACTCAAACAACTCAATAGAAAATATAAATAAATAAATAATCCTGCTTTAAAATGGGCAAAAGTTCTGAATAGACATTTCTCTAAAGAAGACATACATCAGTTATAACTCCCAATGCAATCCCTCCCCCCTCCCCCTCCCCCCTTCCCATGATAGGCCCCGGTGTGTGATGTTCCCCTTCCCGAGTCCAAGTGATCTCATTGTTCAGTTCCCACCTATGAGTGAGAACATGCGGTGTTTGGTTTTCTGTTCTTGCAATAGTTTGCTAAGAATGATGGTTTCCAGCTGCGAGTTGATGGGTGCAGCACAGCAACATGGCACAAGTATACATATGTAACAAACCTGCACATTATGCACATGTACCCTAGAACTTAAAGTATAATAATAATAAAAAATTAATTAATTAATTAATTTTAAATAAATAAATAAATAAATTTTAAAAAAATTTAAAAAAATAAATTAAGTGACCATCTTTCATGTGGTTTTGGGCAGATTAATCTTTGCTTCTTGCAAGAATTAAACAAGAAAGCAGATTTGCTCTGTGAAGAATCATAGCATCACGGTCAAGAGCACAGGCTTTGGATTAAAATCAAACCACATTTGATTCTTGGTCAACAATTATGTGTTATATGATATTGGGAAAATGATTTAACCTTTTTTTGATGCCTGGCACATATAAGTACTTCAGGTTATTATTACTAAGAATGACAAATCAGTTTTATTAAATATAAATTAATCAAAATTGCATGTAAGTCCCAAGAAATTTGTGAGTTTGTTACTGTAATCAGAGTTAAATAAATGCTTGCTATGAATGACTCATGAAAAAAAAAAAAGAAGACATACAAATGCCCAACAGGTATATGAAAAATGCTCAACATCACTAATCATCAGGGAAATGCAAAACAAAACCACAATGAGATATCATCTCATCTCAGTTAAAATGGCTTTTATCTGAAAGACAGGCAATTACATATGCTTGCAAGGATGTGGTAAAAGGGAAAGCTTATACACTGTTGGTGGAAATGTAAATTAGTATAACCACCATGGAGAACAGTATGGAGATTCCTCAGAATACTAAAGATAGAACTACCATATGATCCTGCAAATCCACTACTGGGTACATATCAAAAAGAAAGGAAATCAGTATGTTCAAGAGCTACCTGCCCTCCCATGTTGATTGCAGCACTATTCACAATAGCCATAATACGGCATTGACCTAAGTGCCCATCAATGGATGAATGGATAAAGAAAATATGGTAGAATATGTAATGAAATACCATTCAGCCTTAAATATAATGAAATCATCCTGCCATTTGCAGAAACTTGAATGGAACTGAAGGTCATTACATTATGTAAAATACAGTAATCACAGAAAGACAAATATTGCATATTCTCACTTCTATGTAGGAGCTAAAAATTTGATCTAATGATAGAGAGTAGAATGATGATTAGTAGAGCAGGGGGAGGGTAGTAGGGAGGAGGGATTACAGGACGAAAAAGAACATAAAGGTATTTATTACCACCGAATTATACACTCAAAATGGTAAAGATGGTAAAGTGTATATGTATATTACTTCAATAAGTAAAAGTAAAATAGATAGATAAATATTACTGAAGGAAACACAATGTGGCTATATGCTATGTACATACAAGAGACACATCTAAAGACATAAAAACACAGAAGGTTTGAAAGTACTGTGATGCACAAATATGTGTGTGGGAAAATCATAAACATAAAGATAGAGCTGTAAAGTACAAACAAAAGGGCATATTAAAAAATCCTCTTTGAGATAAAATATAATTACACTAACAAATGGAGTATCTTGAGTGGAAAATGTAACAACTCTAACTTTGTATGTTTCAGTAACAGGCACTCAAAATATCTACTGCAAAAAATTGAATTACAAGGAAAAATCAACAAACCTTTAGACTCACAATAAGTGAAAGAACAATCAGACCAATAATTTATAAATTTAAAAAAAATAGAACAACCCAGTTGGTAAGGATGAGCTAATAAACACTCATAAACTTATCTACTTAACACCAAGTAAAACACACACAGCACATTTACTTCCCACCCCACCCCTGACAAAAAAAATGACCATGTGCTAAGATACAGGGCAAATCTCAAGAAACACGAAAAGGTTTTACATCCTACAGACCATTCTCTTTCAATATGAGGCATTAAATTAAGAATCAATAACAAAAAATTTTATAGTTGGAAATTGAAAAACACTAAACAAATTTCAAGAAACAAAAAAGAAACCTTAAAGGATATTTGAAAATCTTTAGAAGTGAACAATAGTGAAAATGTTTACATATGAAATCTTGTTTGGGGCTCTTAAAGTGATGCTTCGAGGGAAATTGATATCCATAAAGATGCCTTAAAGATAGCCTTTAAGGAAAAGGAAAACCAATAAGTTAATCTACCTCAGGAAACCAAAAGGACCACAGAATACCCCAAGGAAAGTAAAGAAAGAGATGATCCAAATAAGAGCAAAAAATCAGTGAAACAGAAAACAAAAATAAATAATACAGATGATGAACAAAACAAAAATAAGGTTACTTTGAAAACACTAATGATGGGCCGGGTGCGGTGGCTCAAGCCTGTAATCCCAGCACTTTGGGAGGCCGAGACGGGCGGATCACAAGGTCAGGAGATCGAGACCATCCTGGCTAACACGGCGAAACCCCGTCTCTACTAAAAACACAAAAAATTAGCCGGGCGAGGTGGCGGCGCCTGTGGTCCCAGCTACTCGGGAGGCTGAGGCAGGAGAATGGCGGGAACCCGGGAGGCGGAGCTTGCAGTGAGCTGAGATCTGGCCACTGCACTCCAGCCTGGGCGACAGAGCGAGACTCCGTCTCAAAAAAAAAAAAAAAAAAAAGAAAACACTAATGATACAGAAAATTTCTGATAAGTTTAATCGAGAAAACAAGACAGGGAGAATTGTTATGGGTAGGGGTAAGAATATGGGTACATGGAGCCCAATTACACTGTTTATTCTACTTTGGGGGGGGTGTGTGTGTGTGTGGCATATGTTTTACATATATATTTATTTATAGGATATAAATATATTTATAGAAATATATTCATATGTATGATAAATGTATACATTTATAATTCTATATTATTTAATTTAAACCTAAAATAAATATATTTACTTATTTGCTTTAAATATAAAGTATATATATATTTACATATTTATTTTAAATTAAAAAAAACTAAGGTTGGGTGTGGTGGCTCATACCTGTAATCCCAGCACTTTGGGAGGCTGAGGCAGGCAGATCACGAGGTCAGGAGTTCGAGACCAGCCAGCCTGGCCAACATGGTGAAACCCTGTCTCTACTAAAAAATACAAAAATTAGCCGGGTTTGGTGGCGCATGCCTGTAATCCTAGCTACTGGGGAGGCTGAGGCAGGAGAATTGCTTGAACCTGGGAGGCAGAAGTTGCAGTGAGCTGAGATCATGCAACTGCACTCCAGCCTGGGCAACAGAGCAATATTCTGTCTCAAAATAAGTAAATAATTTATATCCTGTAAATAAATTATATATATATTTATAGGATACCTATAGATGGATAGATATGAATGAGAGACAGTTAATTTGGGAATACTTATGAACATACACACAAATACTAAGAATAAAATAATAGTAAAACTAACTTAAAAATATATAAAAAGTTATACCTCCCTGTAAAATCATATTTTTTTAAGGAATGAAAAGATGGCCTAACATTAGGAAATCTATTGATGTAATTAATTAATAACATTAACAGATTAGAGGAGAAAATTCATGCAATCATCTTAATACAGGCCAAAGGAAGAGTTAAAAAATTTCAAATACATTCATTATTAAACACACACACACACAGCCCACAGGAAACTTTAATACAAAAGTGGCAATATGAAGAAACAGTGTCGCCTAGAGTTTATACTTTTGCTGATTCAAAAGACATAGACAATAAACAAGGTGGTGGCAAAGCCATCTTGTCTTTAGTGGTACAGATTGATTACTAAACATATAAAAAGATGCTTAAACCTCAAAGGTAATCAGAAAAATGCAAACAAAATAAATTAGATACCATGTTATACCCATCACAGTGTCAAAAATAAAGTATAACAATACAAAACATTAGCAAAAGTGCAGAGAAATTGAGCTCTCACACACTGCTATTGGGATTATAAATTGATACGATTCATCATAAGAGTATTTGGCCCTAAACTGAAAAAAGGTAAAAATGTGCAAGCCCTAACAAACCACAAATTTTATCTTTAGGTACACACCCTAAAGAAACTAAAAAATGTTCACAAAAATACGTGTACAAGAATGTTTGTTGTATTACTGCTTTTTAATAGCCAAAAAAGGAAACAGCCCAAATACACATTAACAACAGAATGGATGAATGTATGAATACATATTCATACAATATAATAATCTTTGATAGTTAAAATAAATGAATTAGAGTAAAATACATTAAAAAGTAGAGCTTTTAATACATGGTAAAAAATAAGTTGTAAAATGATACACATACTATGGATGAGTTTTATATAAAAGTTTCAAAATACAAAAGCCATTATTTGTTATTTATGAATGTATGTGATATATACATTCTTATTTATAACGTATGCATATAAATGACAAAAAGACAAAAGCAACTTCATGGTTGTGAATATCTTTGAGGAGGGAGGGAAACAGAGAAATGGTATCAGGGTAAGGTACACAAGTAACTTTTCTTGTATCTTTAAATATTATTTTTTAGATAATATGCCATAAGAAGACATACGGCACATTTTTAAGATTTTAAAATGTTGGATGATCATATTTATTTTTTCTCTACACAGAGAAATTGACGGCATAAAATGACAAAGATTTTCATCCAGTCTGTGCCTCAGACTGCCAGTAAGGGAGAATTTGAAGTAGACATAGCTACTTTTTCCAGTACTAGAGAGGAAACAGGTATAATAATTTCAAGTCTACTGCCACCCAGGAAAGAGATCCCTGTGCTACTGTCCTTTTAATTAACAGGTTTTTTTTTTCTTCATGGTGTTTGGATACTAGGATAACTGCATAATTTTCATAAGTAGTTGTCATATCAGAATGTATGTTATCTGAATCTGTTGTCTAGAATGATTACTATAATGTCTTTTTCTGTGTTATTTCCCAGGCTTCTATTTTATTTCTCTCATTAAGCTAGATGGTTAGTTCTTTTATTGTATTGTATACTTGCACTGTTACCTGATTGTCCACTGTATACTCTAGGAAATTTTCTCTACACAGTCAAAACTACTGAGGAAAATCACAAGGTGATTATTTGCCCCTCAAGTATTCCATGACCTTTGGCCAAAAGCAATCAGATTTTGACCTAACCATTCTAGAAATGTAATCAATTCCTTCCCTGAAAATTGATCCCTTGTATATGCTCCAAGGATGACTGCCTACGAATTGACAAATGAATTCTGTTGTTTTGTGAGGCATTTAAATCACATCTTCCAGATAATAAGCCTAAGTCTGCCTCCTGGGAAAGACACTTAATACATTTTCTACACAGGGCAGAGATGACACTTAGTTCTTGGGGAAGCATTTCTGTCTTGTTAGAGCTTGAATGGCTTCGACTCTCTAACACTGTTCGATGTGTCAAAGCAGGCTCCCAGATAAAGCCTGCAAAGTTTATTCAGCTTTAGCAGTGTATGGGGCCAAGGTACTTTTAACTGCATTACAATGAAGGCCTTGCCATTTTCCCATTACAAGGGCCACTCCCTTTTATTTTGGCCATCCCATCTTTCCTCTGCTCTTCGCCTTCTCTTCATCATTCCCTATTTTGAAGAAACATAATCGATATCCTGATTTCAGATGTATTTAGCCCATGAAATAGTCTTATTGGCATTGTTTATATGTCCTGGCTGTTCATGTTACATAAAAATATCCAAGGAGATTCCTGGTCATAGACTCCTAGAAAAAGCTCAAGGACATGGATTCCTTTCTATATTGCATCTGGAAATGCCATATCCTATGGAATAAGAATAAATTGAAAGCCTAAAATAGACAAAGATTCTCATCCAGTCTGGGCCTCAGACTGCCAGTAAGGGAGAACTTGAAGTAGACATAGCTACTTTTTCCACTACTAGAGAGAAAACAGGTAAAATAATTTCAAGTCTACTGCCACCAAGAAAGAGATCCCTGTGCTACTGTCCTTTTAATTAACACAATTTTTTTTTTCTGCATGGTGTTTGGATACTAGGATAACTGCATAATTTTCATAAGCAGTTGTCATATCATAATGTTATATGAATCTGTTATCTAGAATTATTACTATAATGTTCTCTTCTGTGTTCTTATTTCCCAGGATTCCATTTTATTTTGCTCATTAAGCTGGATGGTTAGTTCTTTCATTGTATTGTATACTTGCACTATTACCTGATTGTCCACTGTATACCCAGAAAATTTCTCCGTGGCAGCTGACGCTAGTGGCACTAGCTGGCACCTAGTGGGATCTAAGCAAAGTGTTCCTGGGGAGAGGGTGAGGTTAATAATACCTAAAATTGGCATTTTAAGTTTCCCAGTTATTATCTCCCTTACTCTCCTAACATTACTCCTCTTTTCCCTCTTTATTTTCTCACTAGTTTTCTTGGTATAGTTCAGATAAATATTTGTTGATTACATACCACGGGACCTTGGGTTCCTGCACCTCTGACATGCTCAAGGACTAGAAGAGAAGGTGGAGCAGTGCCTGGAGCCTTAGGATCTTGAGAGCTAGGATGGAAGCTAAGTCAGAAGGGAATTTGGACCAGATAGAAGAGCAGCCAATGTTTTTCTCAGCTGTTACTTTTCTGCTTTCCTTTCCAGTGACCAACAATATGCCTAGAATTATATTCCTAAGCCACTTGCCCACTCTCTCTGCATTCTGATTCTTTGCAACCTTTCTCTTATTGCCACTTTCACCCTCTTCCTATACATCTGATGGAGAAAATGGTCTAAACTCTCCTAATAATAGATAATTATAGAAGGTTGCATGGCCCCAGTTCACTCAAATTGGGATAGTCTTTTTTGTTCTGTTTCTCTCCTAGGAGATCGTGGATACAGGATTGGCATTAATACTGAGGAGCTATGATGCTTTGTGTGACCAGGAAGCTCAATTTGTTGCAAATGAATAACACAACCCTCACCACGAGCCTGTGAAACTGCCACGGCAACCATTTTTCAACTTATCTCTTGTACCCTGAATTAAATTTCTTTTTTTTTTTTTCCTTCTGACTTTCTCCTTAGAAACATCTACCAATGTTTAGCTTTCATCTTTGCTCAGTTCCCTGCTGTCATAGTTCCTTATTTTCATGAGTGGAGAAGCCACCAAACCTAGTAGCTGAAGCTTGGAGTCATCAATCATTGACTCACCAGTCTTAATAATCACCATTGTCTCCTGAGGAAAGCTATTTTCACTCTTTATCTGAAAGGCTTGCAACTAATGTTTAATATCATCTCAACAAACACATACAGAGGACCTCTGTCAGGTTCTGTGCTAAATACTGGAGAAACAGAGATGTCCCTGACATGTTTTCTGTCTTTGAAAATTTTTCAGCTAAGTGGAGGAACACAGTCATTATTTTTCCCTCAAATTTGATTTGTTCCATCTCATTTATTCTTGCACTTAATAAAAAGTTGGGAGTTTACCATGTACCAAACACTGAGTCAGACATTTATGGTATTGGGATGAACAAAACAGACATGGCTTATACCTTCATGGAGCTTTTGTCAAAAATGCTGAGAAGCTGTGTCTGTAAGGGCCAGTATTTGGCCAAGGAATGTAGTGGGTGTAAAATATTATGGGTGGCGGTATGTCAATGTTCAAAGTGGCAGCATAATTTCCCCCTTTATGAACAAAAGACTGCCTCTATTTCCTTAGGAAAGCATTTTGGGCCAAAACTCCCTCTTTTCCTGGAAATGAGCAAAGAATCCAGGCAGCCCATATTTTCATCAACTTTTCCAAGTAGTCTGTGGTCTCAGGGGAGCCTGCATTCTTGGTGAAACTAGTTGCCAAAGTCAGAAGACTGCCTAATGTTTTACCCAAATGCATCCCTGACCCTGGGATCAATTGAACAATCTACTTAGTAGTACAAAAAAAAACATTTCTCAAAACACCCTAAATATGCTTTTTAGCCAGAGTGATTGTAGTTATTCTGCCTTGTGACAGGATGGACATGCAGCTAAAAATAATGTGAAATTCATTTGATCAAACTCTGCCCTCTGTATCAGGAAGGTGCCATTCTGTTGCTTCAGCTAAATAATGTAGAATAAGAACAAACAAGCAATTTAACATGAAATTTCAAGAGAGATAGACAGAAAGTTCCAATTTTTAGAAATGTCTCCAGAGCCTGGGCACACCCATACACACCTGCTATGGTGAGGAAGCAGCAGAGTGAGGAGCTGGCTGGAACAGGGACTGTGTGTGTCCTTCTCTGGTATGCCTGGGTTTAGGTATCTGTTTGCCTGTGTGTGTCTATAGAATTCCTAGAATAGTGTGTGGGCTGTGTACCCTATATGTATTTGTTATGTGTATGTATATTTGTCTGAATGTTATTTGTGGTTGTTGGTGCATGAATGAAAATGAGTGAGTGAGTGTATGTGTGTGTGAAGAGCCACTTCATTTATCTTTTTAATAAACATCCTAATTAATTCCCAACAATAGAAAAAGAGCTACATACACCTAGTGAGTATGGTTGTTTCCAATGGCCTGTGAGATCTCTGAATATAGAGCTTCCTAGGGCCCTTTAATGCACAGATGGGCTCCTAAGGAGTGCTTGTTGAATGATCAACCGGCAACAATTTTAACACATGCCTGGATTTTAACACATGCCTGTGGGAATTACTAGTCAACAAGTTGACAGAGGGTAAGGAAGACATACAGGCTTTCTTGCTATCCCTAAGAAAGAGCCATCTCCTCCATTCCTCATATCATACATACCCCTTAATGAGCTCTCCCTGTGTGTCAAATGCTGTTAAGTGCCAGGGAAGCCATGGAAACTTGGTACTTGCCCTAGAGGAGTTCAAAGGAAGTCTAATGTACCCTTCTCTTTATTCTACACTTGAAAGACAAGGTTCAGACCTCTCCTTTACCCATACCTGGACTTCCAAACATTCACATACTGATTATTTCTTCTCCTGAGAACTAGCCAGCATTTCCAACTGACTCCTAGATCTTGCAGCTGATTGAAGAGTCATGTAAAATCAACAGGCCTAAATCAACTGTCAGGCTCCAGACTTTTCCCCTTTGTACTCCATCCTGCACAGATCACCAGATCAATCATTCCAAAACAACACATATATTTTTACTGTCCTAACAAAATCTACCCAATGGCTCTGCATTACCTATAAGAAAACCTCTACCACTTCCCTATACAACTGTTTGTGTTAGTCCAACAGGTGGAAAGAAGCTTTGTCCCCTGCCAAGTAGTCGTTCCACTGAAAATAGACATACAGAAAAAACTCTAAGTAGTGAACATAGGCATTTCATTATCTTCAAATATATTTTCCCTGATACTAGGATTTTTATTTGCAACACAAAGTCAGTCATTCAACAAAAACTTATTGAGCATCTAATAATGGCCAGGTATACAAAGCAGATAATAGCTTCTTTGTGTCTCTAAATCATAATTATTCAGTTGAATATTTGATACTCACTATATATTGATAGGTTATCTATTTGAGTGGGGCCTTCTGCTTCAACTCTCCACTGTATTCTTTGTTTTGAAGACAATGGATAATGGTGAGAAAAGGGGCCACCTTTTGCTAGCTCTGCTGTGCCCTGCCCTGTCCCTTTTTGAGTCTGCAGTGAAACTCTCTCCATGCCCAAATCTGTACAAAGAATAGTTTCCAGAAGTGATTTAGATTCTTTCTCCAAACTATTTGTATCATTTTGGCCAGTCCATGTCCCTAGTGGATGAAGCCCAGTTGCAAGGAACAGACTTCTTGAAAGTCTGTTTTACTAAGCTGCTTTACTGAGAATCCCCACCACAATTCTCTCCTAATATGACCTATCTGTACCAGTATGTGTGGTGCCAGCAGAGTGTGAAGGGAGAAGTCAGGGAAGGTTTAATTGAGGATAGGGAGCCAAACCAAGTTTTGAACGATGTGTCGTGGGAGAAAGATAAGGGCACCCCTGAAAGGGTTGTATATATTACATGTGAATAGGTGAGGAGAGCAGGGCAAAGATGGATTTGGCTAAATGTAGGGTGGCGAGGGTAGGAAATTCGTATGAGAAAAGACTACTCCTTAGAATATAGCTACAAGGCCCTGCCTTAGGAAAGCTCCAATTTATTTTCTTTGGTCTAGTGCATCCTCTTTTACATTTAACTTTGCAAGAACTTACCATGTCAGTGTCTGACACAGGGCCAAAACTGGTCACGTAGATGTCAGTCTTCACTTCAGTCACTGCATCTGCGTGAAAGAAAGTAGAAAAGCAGAGTGTCAGGAAAGGTTTTTGTCTTAGCTCAGAGAGAGTCCAGTGCAGTACTCTGAATGACAGCCAACTTACTCCTTCTGAGAAAGGAAAACCCCTCAAAAACTTCTCATCTGTGCTATCTCTTCACAGGGAACATGCTGGGTACAGATTCAAAGTCTATCCCTTTAGATATCATTGAAAATGACAGCAGAATACCAAAACAACAAAGTTTAGATAGGGCCCTTAGAGATCCCTGACATTCACAGGAGCTCTCTCACTGGGCTTACCCTTACCTGTAGTAGGTTACAAATGTTGCAATATCCAACACTCTTCCACTTCTAGGAAGATAGGATGATTGTGCTTCCACTCCCCTGCCTTTTTAAAGTAGAGAGGGGCAATAGGAATGGTTCTGGCTGTGGGAGAAAGTAATATGTGTGTCTCATGGCTGGAACAATTAATGTCTAATGCAAGACCCTCCATGCCATGATGATCATAAAAACACACATTGATGTGGTGCTACAATAAAACTGAAAAAGTCTGGAATGATGAGCTAATATATGGAGGACCCACTGCCCTGGAGAGTTGCCTGGATCCACAATAGACTTTGCATGACTGAGAAATAATCTTTTGGGGGGTTAAGTGTCCCATATTTGGAGATAATTGATATCATTTGATACACTCTTTGCATTGATTTTCCTTCACTGTAACCATTTGTTTTACTTGTCAATCTTCCCACCTAACCCAAGAACTTCTGAAAGGTTTATTACTCAGATGGTGCTCATTAAACATCAAGTTTTACATGAATGGATTAATCTCATCACACATCGCATATTTGCCAAATTGGAAATTAATACTGTCTTAGTCCATTCAGGCTGTTACAACAAAATACCTCAGACTGGGTAATTTATAAAGAACATAAATTCATTGCTCACAGTTCTGGAGTCTGGGAAGTCTTCTATCAAGGCACCAGCAGATTCAGTGTCTGGTGAGGGTCCATTCCTCATAGATGGTGACTTCCATGTCCTCACATGATGGAAGGGGCTAGGGAGCTTGCTCAAGCTTCTTTTATAAGAGCACTAATACCAATCATGAGGGTGGAGCCCTCCTGACCTAATCACCTTCTAAAGGCCTCAACTCTTAGTACTATCACATAAATTGCAGCATACAGATTGTGGGGAGACAAAAACATCCAGAACAGCAGTTACCCAGAGAAGTGAAGTTTTTCCACTACTGAGTTTCTCTTTTCCTGCTTCTTTCAGCCCTATTTACCCCCACTGCAGCCCAGTTAGCCTACCCATTCCTGCATACCTCAAATGGAGCATGAGATAAGGCAGGCTATCCCAGCCTTGCAAAGCCCATTTCAGCCTACCAGACACCTCAAGATTACAGTAAACCAAACAAGTCTCACTCCAGCCCACCACAGCTGACCTGAATTGAGCACACTAGTAACACAGTTAACAGGAGTAAAGCCTACACAAGACTTGATGTATGTCTATAATAGAGCTGGCTACTGCAGTTTATGGTGCTATTTCTTTTCTTTCACAGAAAGGTAGGGAACACATCTACTCCATCTGTATCATATTAGCTGTACTCATCCAGACCTGAGTTTTGGCCCAAATGTATTTTAGCTCTCGTTGATTTCCCACTTTCCAGAACCATTCCTTAGGCTTAATATATTGTGCCCCTACTCAGGCATTTATGTGTTCAATATACTTAAGGCCAATACATTCATCCATAAACATTCCCATTTTGAGAAGAGACTATGAGTATCATTTAATAATAATCAACACTATAATCAATTCACCAAAAGACACAATTTACTCCCAAGTTTAATCAGAAAATAACATGTCTCTGAAACTAGAACTGTGTTTTAAATAGCTGGGGTCTCATCAAGAGCAGAGGATTCTTTGGAGCTATTTCTGTACTTGAAGGAGAAGAGACAAAACTTCAGAACCCAGAATATGCTCCCTTAAGGTTTCTCCCTTCAGACACATTTCCAGGCTCATTGGCTAAAGAAGCAAAGGCCCTATACCTACTGTGTGACATAATGACCTCCAATTGTCCTATCCCCAAATACATAAAACAAAATACATTCATTAATGGAAGAAACCACCATTATATTTGAATCCAATATTTCAGGCAAAAACATTGCTGATACAGAATAACTTTCTACATCAATATGGTTGTAAAATTGTAAGATAGTCATGCAGACTTCCAACATCCTACAGATAAGAAGAGAGATAGTAGGGAAAGTCTATAAAATTTATAGGTTATATGGTTTGACTCTGTGTCCCCCTCCAAATCTCACCTTGAATTGTAATCCCCATAATTCCCATGTGTCAAGGCAGGACCAGGTGGTGGTAATTGAATCGTGAGGGTGGTTTTCCCCATGCTGTTCTCATGATAATGAGTGAATCTCATAATATTTGATGGTTTTATAAGTGTCTGGCATTTCCCCTGCTGGCACTCATTCTCTCTCCTGTTGCCCTGTGAAGAGGTGCCTTCCACCATGATTGTAAGTTTCTTGAGGTCTCCCAAGCCATGCAAAGCTGTGAGACAATTAAACCTATTTTCTTTATAAATTACCCAGTCTCACATGAAAAAATGCTTGTCATCACTGGCCATCAGAGAAATGCAAATCAAAACCACAGTGAGATACCATCTCACACCAGTTAGAATGGCAATCATTAAAAAGTCAGGAAACAACAGGTGCTGGAGAGGATGTGGAGAAATAGGAACACTTTTACACTGTTGGTGGGATTGTAAACTAGTTCAACCATTGTGGAAAACAGTATGGCGATTCCTCAAGGATCTAGAACTAGAAATACCATATGACCCAGCCATCACATTACTGGGTATATACCCAAAGGATTAGAAATCATGCTGCTATAAAGACACATGCACACATATGTTTATTGTGGCACTATTCACAATAGCAAAGACTTGGAATCAACCCAAATGTCCATCAGTGACAGACTGGATTAAGAAAATGTGGCACATATACACCATGGAATACTATGCAGCCATGAAAAAGGATGAGTTTGTGTCCTTTGTAGGGACATGGGTGCAGCTGGAAACCATCATTCTCAGCAAACTTTCGCAAGAACAGAAAACCAAACACCGCATCTTCTCACTCATAGGTGAGAATTGAACAATGAGATCACTTGGACATGGGAAGGGGAACATCACACACCGGGGCCTATTATGGGGAGGTGGGAGGGGGGAGGGATGGCATTGGGAGTTATAACTGATGTAAATGACGAGTTGATAGGTGCTGATGAGTTGATGGGTGCAGCACACCAACATGGCACATGTATACATATGTAACAAACCTGCACGTTGTGCACATGTACCCTAGAACTTAAAGTATAATAGGAAAAAAAGATTAAATCTTTGCTAAAAAAAAAATTAAAAAAAAAAAAACTACCCAGTCTCGGGTATTTCTTCATAGCAGTGTGAGAACAGACAAATACACTGGTTATGGTGGGACTCAAGAGTTATTGGATAGGATGGCTTGATGGCAATCTTAACTCTAAAGTGACCAAGGAAGGTCTTCTATCTATATTGCCTCCTCCAATCCTCTTCTAAGTACCTTTCTTCTATTTCTTTTTTCTCTTCCATCCTTCTTTCCTCTCCTCTTCATTCAACACCACTTCCTCTATTCCAATTTTCTTACCCGTCAGACTCTTTCCAAATGGGATAGAAATGGAGGAAGAAGGGATTTGGTGTTCAGTGTACCAGACCAGCTACCTACTAGACCAAACTTCCCAACATTATTTTCCTGCTGTTCCCCACACTGTTTCTTTCCTAACAATCAATGTTTGCCTTTTCAATGAAAGCGAACAGGTTAGAAATAAGAATGGCACCAGATTTGCATCAACCAGAAATCCTTCATTCAGTCAGGTGTGGAAAAGGGATTGTTACTGCATCCTGGTATCATAAGTGAGAGAGGGCTCTGAATTTATGTTACCATCCATCGGCCTCTACTCCAAGCCCAGGCAAAAGCAGGGATATTTGACATGACTCCAGTGTTCTACATGGGGACCACTAGGCCTTGATGTCTAGCCCCATTTTCTGGCTAAGAAATCGAGTTGTCTTGGGGCAAGGCACCTGACAACACATGGAGAAGAACCCTGATGAAATATGATATAGTAGTTAAAATCATGACTAAGTTTGGATTTAGGCTCTGCCACTGCTCTTTGTGTGCCTTTGTACCTGTTTCTTCTGGAAAACTGAGATAATGATACTTCAGAATTGCTCTGAGAATTTAAGGAGATAGTATTTAGACCAGTAGTTAGAACAGATTCAGTGTTTAGTACATGTTAGCTAATGCTGCTGCTTAATACTATTTCTGAAACTAGATCACATGAGCCACCCATAAGGCCAAACGGGTAGAACTCACACAGATGTCTAAGGTCCTGGGTCCTAGACACTGAAGACAGTATCCACTCACCACTTCAGCTCCTCTATGTGAAGGAATGACTAGGAGTTTCCCATTTCATTTGATTAAGTGTAAAGGCCAGTGAATTAAACTGAAACTCATGAGGGCCACAATATACAGAGTCTAGCCTCTGTTGACAGAATTCTTAATAGAGACAAATATGAAATATTAATTAATGGAAGATAAGAAGGAATTTTTCTTCTCTTTTTATAGAACTGTTTACAGTTGCTTCTTGGCTCTTTCTTTGTTTGCTTCAGGGATTTAATTTCCTTCCAATGTTATCTTCTGAAACAAAAGGTGAATACAATTATTTTTTCCTTTTGCAAATTTACTGCAGTATTGGAAGTGCTTGGATGATCCTTAAGTGGTCTGCACATATATGCATAATGTACACATATACATGATCACACACACCCTTAAACCTCAGTAGGACTCCCATTGGTAGGGAACTCATTTGCCAGATCCTATAGTACTTCTGCTTGCTGCTAATCTGAAATAATAAATAAAGATGAGCCGATCAGCAAGTGATCACTGTATTTATGTTGAGTATATTGCTCATAATATGTTTTCCATTTCTAGCTGCTCCACCCCAGCACAAACATGCACATTTATCTTAGTGCTACCCTTTGGACCCACACAACAAAGTCTGCCTTCTGTTCCCTTTAAGATTTTTTTTTTTAATTTTTTTTTAAATTTATTTATTATTATTATACTTTAAGTTGTAGGGTACATGTGCATAACGTGCAGGTTTGTTACATATGTATACTTGTGCCATGTTGCTGTGCTGCACCCATCAACTCGTCATTTACATCAGGTATAACTCCCAATGCAATCCCTCCCCCATCCCCCCTCCCCATGATAGGCCCCGGTGTGTGATGTTCCCCTTCCTGAGTCCGAGTGATCTCATTGTTCAGTTCCCACCTATGAGTGAGAACATGCGGTGTTTGGTTTTCTGTTCTTGTGATAGTTTGCTAAGAATGATGGATTCCAGCTGCATCCAAGTCCCTACAAAGGACACAAACTCATCCTTTTTGATGGCTGCATAGTATTCCATGGTGTATATGTGCCACATTTTCTTAATCCAGTCTGTCACTGATGGACATTTGGGTTGATTCCAAGTCTTTGCTATTGTGAATAGTGCTGCAATAAACATACGTGTGCATGTGTCTTTATAGCAGCATAATTTATAATCCTTTGGGTATATACCCAGTAATGGGATGGCTGGGTCATATGGTACATCTAGTTCTAGATCCTTGAGGAATCGCCATACTGTTTTCCATAATGGTTGAACTAGTTTACAATCCCACCAACAGTGTAAAAGTGTTCCTATTTCTCCACATCCTCTCCAGCACCTGTTGTTTCCTGACTTTTTAATGATCGCCATTCTAACTGGTGTGAGATGGTATCTCATTGTGGTTTTGATTTGCATTTCTCTGATGGCCAGTGATGATGAGCATTTTTTCATGTGTCTGTTGGCTGTATGAATGTCTTCTTTTGAGAAATGTCTGTTCATATCCTTTGCCCACTTTTTGATGGGGTTGTTTGTTTTTTTCTTGTAAATTTGTTTGAGTTCTTTGTAGGTTCTGGATATTAGCCCTTTGTCAGATGAGTAGATTGCAAAAATTTTCTCCCATTCTGTAGGTTGCCTGTTCACTCTGATGGTAGTTTCTTTTGCTGTGCAGAAGCTCTTTAGTTTAATGAGATCCCATTTGTCAATTTTGGCTTTTGCTGCCGTTGCTTTTGGTGTTTTAGACATGAAGTCTTTGCCCATGCCTATGTCCTGAATGGTACTACTTAAGAGCTTCAGAGATTTAAAGAAAATGATCCTTGTTCCCCTGTCTGCTCTTCTTGTTTCTCTCCATACTAAATGTCCCAAATTATATTGATTATGTCTCCCTTCTCTTTTTTTTGGCTCACCTTGTATTTTTTCTTTCTTTCTTTTTAAATTATACTTTAAGTTCCAGGATACATGTGCACAATGTGCAGGTTTGTTCCATAGGCACACATGTGCCATGTTGGTTTGCTGCACAAATTAACTCGTCATTTACATTAGGTATTTCTCCTAATGCTATCCCTCCCCCTGCCCCCACCCCATGCCAGGCCCTGTGTCCAAGTGTTCTCATTGTTCAATTCCCACCTATGAGTGAGAACATGCGGTGTTTGGTTTTCTGCCCTTGTGATAGTTTGCCAAGAATGATAGTTTCCGGCTGCATCCATATTCCCGCAAAGAACATGAACTCATCCTTTTTTATGGTTGCATCGTATTCCATGGTGTATATACACCACATTTTCTCAATCCAGTCCTTCATTGGTGGACATTTGGGTAGGTTCCAAGTCTTTGTTATTGTGAATAGTGCCACAATAAACATATGTGTGCATGTTTCTTTATAATAACATGATTTATAATCCTTTGGGTATATACCCAGTAATGGGATCGCTAGGTCAAATGGTATATCCAGTCCTAGATCCTTGAGGAATCCCACACTGTCTTTCACAATGATTGAACTAGTTTACACTCCCATCAACAATGTAAAAGCATTCCTATTTCTCCACATCCTCTCCAGTATCTGTTCTTTCCTTTTTAATGATCACCATTCTAACTGGTGTGAGATGGTATCTCATTGTGGTTTTGATTTGCATTTCTCTGATGACCAGTGATGATGAGCATTTTTTTCATGTGTCTGTTGGCTGTATAAATGTCTTCTTTTGTGAAGTGTATGTTCATATCCTTTGCCCACTTTTTGATGGGGTTGTTTGTGTTTTTCTTGTAAATTTGTTTAAGTTCTTTGTAGATTCTGGATATCAGCCCTTTGTCAGATGGGTAGATTGCAAAAATTTTCTCCCATTCTGTAGGTTGCCTGTTCACTCTGATGGTAGTTTATTTTGCTGTGCAGAAGCTCTTTAGTTAAATTAGATCCCATTTTTCTATTTTGCCATTGCTTTTGGTGTTTTAGTCATGAAGTCCTTGTCCATGCCTATGTCCTGAATGGTATTGCCTAGGTTTTCTTCTAGGGTTTTTACGATTTTAGGTCTAACATTTAAGTCTTTAATCAATCTTGAATTAGTTTTTGTATAAGGGGTAAGGAAGGGATCCAATTTCAGCTTTCTACATATCACTAGCCAGTTTTCCCAGAACCATTTATTAAATAGGGAATTCTCTCCCCATTACTTGTTTTTGTCAGGTTTGTCAAAGATCAGATGGTTTCTGATGTGTGGTGTTATTTCTAAGGCCTCTGCTCTGTTCCATGGTCTACATATCTGTTTTGATACCAGTACCATGCTGTTTTGATTACTGTAGCCTTGTAGTATAGTTTCAAGTCAGGGAGTATGATGCCTCCAGCTTTTTTCTTTTGGCTTAGGATTGTCTTGGCAATGCAGGCTCTTTTTTGGTTCCATATGAACTGCAAAGTAGTTTTTTCCAATTCTGTGAAGAAAGTCATTGGTAGCTTGATGGGGATGGCATTGAATCTATAAATTACTTTGGGCAGTATAGCCATTTTCACGATATTGATTCTTTCTATCCATGAGCATGGAACGTTCTTCCATTTGTTTGTGTCCTCTTTTATTTCTTTGAGCAATGGTTTGTAATTCTCCTTGAAGAGGTCCTTCACATCCCTTGTAAGTTGGATTCCTAGGTGTTTTATTCTCTTCAAAGCAATTGTGAATGGGAGTTCACTCATGATTTGACTCTCTGTTTGTCTGTTATTGGTGTATAAGAATGCTATTGGTGTATAAGAATGCTTGTGATTTTTGCACATTGATTTTGTATCCTGAGACTTTGCTGAAGTTGCTTATCAGCTTAAGGAGATTTGGGGCTGAGACGATGGGATTTTCTAAATATACAATGATGTCATCTGCAATCAGGGACAGTTTGGCTTCCTCTTTTCCTAACTGAATACCCTTTATTTCTTTCTCTTGCCTGACTGCCCTGGCCAGAATTTTCAACACTATGTTGAACAGGAGTGGTGGCAGAGGGCATCCCTGTCTTGTGCCAGTTTTCAAAGGGAATAATTCCAGTTTTTGCCCATTCAGTATGATATTTGCTGTGGGTTTGTCATAAATAGCTCTTATTGTTTTGAGATACATTTCATCAATACCTAGTGTATTTAGTTTTCAGCATGAAAGGCTGTTGAATTTTGTCAAAGGCCTTTTCTGCATCTATTGAGATAATCATGTGGTTTTTGTCATTGGTTCTGTTTATGTGATGGATTATGTTTATTGATTTGTGTATGTTGAACGAGCCTTGCATCCCAGGAATGAAGCTGACTTGATCATGGTGGGTAAGCTTTTTGATGTACTGCTGGGTTTGGTTTGCCAGTATTTTATGGAGGACTTTCGCATTAATGTTCATCAGGGATATTGGCCTAAAATTCTCTTTTTTTCTTGTGTCTCTGCCAGGCTTTGATATCAAGATGATGCTGCCTTCATAAAATGAATTAGGAAGGATTCCCTCTTTTTCTATTGATTGGAATAGTTTCAAAAGGAATGGTACCAGCTCCTCTTTGTACCTCCGGTAGAATTTGGCTCTGAATCCATCTGGTCCTGGACTTCTTTTTTCGGTTGGTAGGCTATTAATTATTGCCTCAATTTCAGAGCCTGTTATTGGTCTATTCAGAGATTCAACTTCTTCCTGGTTTAGTTTTGGGAGGGTGTATGTGTCCAGGAATGTATCCATTTCTTCTAGATTTTCTAGTTTATTTGCGTAGAGGTGCTTATAGTATTCTTTGATGGTAGTTTGTATTTCTGTGGGATCAGTGGTGATATCCCCTTTATCATTTTTTATTGCATCTATTTGATTCTTCTCTCTTTTCTTCTTTATTAGCCTTGCTAGTGGTCTATCAATTTTGTTGATCTTTTCAGAAAACCAGTCACTGGATTCATTGATTTTTTGGAGGGTTTTTTTGTGTCTCTATCTCCTTCAGTTCTGCTCTGATCTTAGTTATTTCTTGCCTTCTGCCAGCTTTTGAGTATGTTTGTTCTTGCTTCTCTAGTTCTTTTAATTTGATGTTAGGGTGTTGATTTTAGATCTTTCCTGCTTTCTCTTATGGGCATTTAGTGCTATAAGTTTCCCTCTGCACACTGCTTTAAATGTGTCCCCATCTCTACTAAAAAAATACAAAAAATGAGCCGGGCGCGGTGGCGGACGCCTGTAGTTCCAGCTACTCGGGAGGCTGAGGCAGGAGAATGGCGTGAACCCAGGAGGCGGAGCTTGCAGTGAGCCAGGATCGCGCCACTGCACTCCAGCTTGGGCGACAGAGCGAGACTCCATCTCAAAAAAAAAAAAAAAAATGTGTCCCAGAGATTTTGTTACGTTGTATCTTTGTTCTCATTGGTTTCAAAGAACATCTTTATTTCTGCCTTCATTTCTTTATGTACCCGGTAATCATTCAGGAGCAGGTTGTTCAGGTTCTATGTAGCTGTGTGGTTTTGAGTGAGTTTCTTAATCCTGAGTTCTAATTTGATTGCACTGTGGTCTGAGAGACAGTTTGTTGTGATTTCTGTTCTTTTACATGTGCTGAAGAGTGCTTTACTTCCAACTATGTGGTCCATCTTGGCATAAGTGCAATGTGGTGCTGAAAAGAATGTACATTCTGTCGATGTGGGGTGGATATTTCTGTGGATGTCTATTAGATCTGCTTGGTGCAGAGCTGAGTTCAAGTCCTGGATATCCTTTTTAACCTTCTGTCTCGTTGATCTGTCTGATGTTGACAGTGGGGCGTTAAAGTCTCCCATTATTATTGTTTGGGAGTCTAAGTCTCTTTGTAGGTCTCTAAGGAGAATCTGGGTGCTCCTGTATTAGGTGCATATATATTTAGGATAGTTAGCTCTTCTTGTTGAATTGATCCCTTTACCATTACGTAATGGCCCTCTTTGTCTTTTTTGATCTTTGTTGATTTAAAGTCTGTTTTATCAGAGACTAGGATTGCAACCCCTGCTTTTTTGTGTGTGTTTTCCATTTGGTTGCTAGATCTTCCTCCATCCCTTTATTTTGAGTCTATGTGTGTCTCTGCATGTGAGATAGGTCTCCTGAATACAGCACACTGATGGGTTTTGACTCTTTCTCCAATTTGCCAGTCTGTGTCTTTTAATTGGGGCATTTAGCCCATTTACAGTTAAAGATAATATTGTTTGTGTGAATTTGATCCTGTCATTATGATGTTAGCTGGTTATTTTGCCCATTAGTTGATTAGCAGTTTCTTCCTAGCTTTGATGGTCTTTACAATTTGGCATGTTTTTGCAGTGGCTGGTACCAGTTGTTCCTTTCCATGTTTATTGCTTCCTTCAGGAGCTCTTGTAAGGCAAGCCTAGTGGTGAAAAAAATCTCTCAGCATTTGCCTCTCTGTAAAGGATTTTATTTCTCCTTGACTTATGAAGATTAGATATGTAATTCTGGGTTGGAAATTCTTTTCTTTAAGAATGTTGAATATTGGCCCCCACTCTCTTCTGGCTTGTAGAGTTTCTGCCAAGAGATCCATGTTAGTCTGATCGGCTTCCCTTTGTGGATAACCCGACCTTTCTCTCTGTCTGCCCTTTACATTTTTTCCTTCATTTCAACCTTGGTGAATCTGACCACTATGTGTCTTGGGGTTGCTATTCTCGAGGAGTATCTTCGTGGTGTTCTCTATATTTCCTGAATTTGAATGTTGGCCTGCCTTGCTAGGTTGAGGAAGTTCTCCTGGATAATATACTGAAGAGTGTTTTCCAAGTTGATTCCATTCTCCCCATCACTTTCAGGTACACTAATCAAACAGAGATTTGGTCTTTTCACTAGACCCATATTTCTTGGAGGCTTTGTTTGCTTCCTTTTACTCTTTTTTTTCTGTAAACTTCTCTTCTCGCTTTATTTCATTAATTTGATCTTCAATCACTGATACCCTTTCTTCCACTTGCTCAAATTGGCTACTGAAGTGTGTGCATATGTCACATAGTTCTCGTGCCATGGTTTTCAGCTCCATCAGGTCATTTAAGGTCTTCTCTACACTATTCATTCTAGTTAGCCATTTGTCTAATCTTTTTTTTTCCAAGATTTTTAACTTCCTTACGATGGGTTCAAACATCCTCCTTTAGGTTGGAGAAGTTTGTTATTACCGACCTTCTGAAGCCTACTTCCATCAACTCGTCAAAGTCATTCTCCATCCAGCTTTGTTCCATTGCTAGCGAGGAGCTGTGATCCTTTGCAGAAGAGGCTTTCTGGTTTTTCGAATTTTCAGCTTTTCTGCTCTAGTTTCTCCCCATCTTTGTGGTTTTATCTACCTTTGGTCTTTGATGTTGGTGACCTATGGATGGGGTTTTGGGGTGGATGTCCTTTTTGTTGATGTTGATGCTATTCCTTTCTGTTTGTTAGTTTTCCTTCTAACAGTCAGGTCTCTCAGCAGCAGGTCTGTTGGAGTTTGCTGGACGTTCACTCCAGACCCTGTTTGCCTGGATATCACCAGTGGAGGCTACAGAACAGCAAATATTGCAAAACAGTAAATATTGCTGCCTGATCCTTCCTCTGAAAGCTTCATCCCAGAGGGGCACCCACCTGTACAAGGTGTCAGTCAGCCCCTATTGGGAGGTGTCTCCTAGTAAGGCTACACAGGGGTCAGGGACCCACTTGAGGAGGCAGTCTGTCTGTTCTCTGAGCTCAAACACCATGCTGGGAGAACCACTCCTCTCTTCAGGGCTGTCAGACAGGGACGTTTAAGTCTGCAGAAGTTTCTGCTGCCTTTTGTTCAGCTATGCCTTGCGCCTAGAGGTGGAGACTACAGAGGCAGCTGATCTTGCTGAGCTGCGGTGGGCTCGTCCAGTTCAAGCTTCCCCAGCTGCTTTGTTTACCTACTCAAGCCTCACAAATGGCGATGCCCCTCCCCATTCCAGGCTGCTGCCTCACAGGTCAATCTCAGACTGCTGTGCTAGCAGTGAGCAAGGCTCTGTGGGCATGGGGTCCACCGAGCCAGCCATTGGATATAATCTCCTGGTGTGCAGTTTGCTAAGACCACTGGAAAAATGCAGTATTTGGGTGGAAGTGTCCCGTTTTTCTGGGTACCATCTGTCACGGCTTCCCTTGGCTAGGAAAGGGAAATCCCCTGATCCCTTGCACTTCCGCAGTGAGGCAATGCCCTGCCCTGCTTCTGCTTGCCCTCCGTGGGCTGCACCCACTGTCCAACCAGTCCCAATGAGATGAACCAGTTACCTCAGTTTGAAATGCAGAAATCACCCATCTTCTGAGTCAATCACGCTGGGAGCTGCAGACTGGAGCTGCTCCTATTTGGCCACCTTGGAATTGGAAAAATGTCTCCCTTCTTTTGACATGGCTTTGAGCACCCTCACTGAACCCTATTAATTTTTTTCCTCTGGCTCAGGTCCAATTTGTTAACTGACCCTCTGAAATACATTTTGTGGTGAGAGTTTGTCACAATTCTATTAGACATATGAGATAAATGATATGAACAAAACTCAATTACACCTTTTCATCTCATTATGGGTCATGATAGACTCTTCAGTTTCTCACAATGCCATTCTAAGGATAGTGAGGTTTTGAGGATTTGGGCTTTGGCCAAGAGAACAAAGTCATGACTTTCCTGTTTTCTCACCTCCGGATCACTGGAAATTTTGTTGAATAGGTGCTCATTATTGCATACACTTTTCATCTTGAAGAGGGACTGGGCACCTGTAAATGAGCTCCCATGTGACTAGCTATCTGAGGTGGCTAGCTTCATAGATTTAAGGAGTGAACAACAGTGACTTATGTACAAGCTCTTGTAGATCTAAGATCTAGAGTGCTTTGTTCTCATGTTAATGACCTTTCCATTTGTCAGTGGAAATATTTGGAGACTAAGATACTATAAGTACTCATTAATTTCCCCTTCCCCTTGCAGTAGCATTAATCACAGATAAACACTCTGGAAGAATCATAAACAGATTGCTTAGGGAAGCAGAAATTACAAAAGATTGTATCAGAAGTCCTGCGCTCCAATCTAGGCTCTGCAATTGACTCACGCCCACTTTTGCAGGCTGTTTGGGCAAACCTGACACCTTTCGACATTTGGTAGGCTTGGGGTTTAGCATTTTGCTTGCATATGCTATTTCCTCTAGTGTCTAGTACCTGGAATGTGAAGCAAAACATTGATAGTTAGCTGCTTTTCCTTTTCTTTCTTTCTTTCTTTCTTTCTTTTTTTTTTTTTTTTTTTTTTTTTTTTTTTTTTGAGACAGAGTTTCACACAGTTGCCCAGGCTGGAATGCAGTGGCATGATCTCAGGTCACTGCAACCTCCACTTCCTGGGCACAAACCATTCTCCTTCCTCAGCCTCCTAAGTAGTTGGGATTACAGGCACCCACTACCACACCCAGCTATTTTTGTATTTTTAGTAGATAAGGGATTTCACCATGTTGGCCAGGCTGGTATTGAACTCCTGACCTCAAGTGATCCTCCTGCCTTGACTTCCCAAAGTGCTGGGATTACAGGTGTGAGACACCACGCCCAGCCAGCCAGCTGCTTTTCTGTTGAGGACTTTAGTGTAGGACTGTACACAACATATGCTGATAAAATAACACCAGAAAGAGCTACTAAAACATTTAAGAGACCACAATTGCCACCAACTTTACCATTGTGGGTTCTTGTTAACTCCACTATTGTTTTACTAGAATCTAGACTCTGACAAAGGTACGATTGAACAAAGTTCACTGCCTGTTTCCCAAAATTCTCAGGTATTTCATTCTTAATGAAGTCTCAAAATTAACATTTCAGTCCCAGGTCACATATAGTTGTTGGACAGTAGACACCATTCAGAGGACTCTACTCCATTCACTGGCCCAACAAAAGCATTGATTCTTGTGCCATCACTATCAGCATTGCACCTTCTTCATCTTTATCCCATTCCTCAATTTGACATTTAATATTGAAATCGTAAAGCACCAAAACATATTTCAATTGTCAATTCAAATGATTTCATTTTTCTTTCACTCGTTCTAGATTTTCCCTTCCTCCAACCTCTCCTTTTGCTTTTTCCCTACACTTATTATTGGTTACTTATACTGATACTTACCCACAATGTAATTGGAAAAGCACTGCATCTGACTTTAAAAGATCTCAGTATAAGCTCTAGCAGTGCCACTGACAAGCTCTATGACCTTGAATAAGACTTTTAACTCTCTGAGCTTCAGTTTATTTCTCTAGAACATGAAGAGTTTCAGCACAGAGATATCTAAGGTCCATTTCAAATAATATTCTATAATATGAGGAAAAGGGTAGATATAGCCAACCTCATAGAAAGAAATATCAGTAACAAGTGTGGAAGAAATAAAATATTTGAGAGCAGACTCTTCACCAGTTCATTGCCCCTCACTGGAAGTAAAGTTCACTCCCAAGAGCTAGTAGGATTTCCTTGGAGCACCATTTTTAAAATTATTATTATAATACTTTAAGTTCTAGGGTACATGTGCACAATGTGTAGGTTTGTTACATATGCATACATGTGCCATGTTGGTGTGCTGCACCCATTAACTCGTCATTTACATTAGGTATATCTCCTAATGCTATCCCTCCCCCTCCCCTCTCCCCACAACAGGCCCTGGTGTGTGATGTTCCCCTTCCTGTGTCCAAGTGTTCTCATTGTTCAATTCCCGCCTATGAGTGAGAACATGTGGTGTTTGGTTTTTTGTCTATGCAATAGTTTGCTGAGAATGATGGTTTCTAGATTCATCCATGTCCCTACAAAGGACATGAACTCATCCTTTTTTATGGCTGCATAGTATTCCATGGTGTATATGTGCCACATTTTCTTAATCCAGTCTATCACTGATGGACATTTCGGTTGGTTCCAAGTCTTTGTTATTGTGAATAGTGCCCCAATAAACATATGTGTGCATGTGTTTTTATAGTAGCATGATTTATAATCCTTTGGGTATATCCCCAGTAAAGGAATGACTGGGTCAAATGGTATTTCTAGTTCTAGATCCCTGAGGAATCGCCACACTGTCTTCCACAATGGTTGAACTAGTTTACAGTCCCACCAACAGTCTAAAAATGTTCTCCACATCCTCTCCAGCACATGTTGTTTCTGGACTTTTTAGTGATCTCCACTCTAACTGGTGTGAGATGGTATCTCATTGTGGTTTTGATTCGCATTTCTCTGATGGCCAGTGACGATGAGCATTTTTTCATGTGTCTGTTGGCTGCATAAATGTCTTCTTTTCAGAAGTGTCTGTTCATATCCTTTGCCCACTTTTTGATGGGGTTTTTTCTTGTAAATTTGTTTGAGTTCTTTGTAGATTCTGGATATTAGCCCTTTGTCAGATGAGTAGTTTGCAAAAATTTTTTCCCATTCTGTAAGTTGCCTGTTCACTCTGATGGTAGTTTCTTTTGCTGTGCAGAAGCTCTTTAGTTTAATTAGATCCCATTTGTCAATTTTGGCTTTTGTTGCCATTGCTTTTGGTGTTTTAAACATGAAGTCCTTGCCCATACCTATGTCCTGAATGGTATTGCCTAGGTTTTCTTCTAGGGTTTTTATGGTTTTATGTCTAATATTTAAGTCTTTAATCCATCTCGAATTAATGTTTGCATAAGGTGTAAGGAAGGGATCCAGTTTCAGCTTTCTACATGTGGCTAGCTAGTTTTCCTAGAACCATTTACTAAATAGGGAATCATTTCTCCATTTCTTGTTTTTGTTGGGTTTGTGAAAGATCAGATAGTTGCAGATGTGTGGTATTATTTCTGAGGGCTCTGTTCTGTTCCATTGGTCTATATCTCTGTTTTGGTACCAGTATCATGCTGTTTTGGTTACTGTAGCCTTGTAGTATAGTTTGAAGTCAGGTAGCGTCATGACTCCAGCTTTGTTCTTTTGGCTTAGGATTGACTTGGCAACGTGGGCTCTTTTTTGGTTTCATATGAACTTTAAAGTAGTTTTTTCCAATTCTGTGAAGTAAGTAATTGGCAGCTTGATGGGGATGGCATTGAATCTATAAATTACCTTGGCCAGTATGGCCATTTTCACGATATTGATTCTTCCTATCCATGAGCATGGAATGTTCTTCCATTTGTTTGTGTCCTCTTTTATTTTGTTGAGCAGTGGTTTGTAGTTCTCCTTGAAGAGGTCCTTCACATCCCTTGTAAGTTGGATTCCTAGGTATTCTCTTCGAAGCAATTTGAAGGGTGCTTTGTGTCTCTATCTCCTTCAGTTCTGCTCTGATCTTAGTTATTTCTTGCCATCTGCTAGCTTTTGAATGTGTTTGCTCCTACTTTTCTAGTTCTTTTAAATGTGATGTCAATTTTAGATCTTTCCTGCTTTCTCTTGTGGGCATTTAGTGCTATAAATTTCCCTCTACACACTGCTTTAAATGTGTCCCAGAGATTCTGGTATATTGTGTCTTTGTTTTCCTTGGTTTCAAAGAACATCTTTATTTCTGCCTTCATTTCAATATTTACCCAGTAGTCATTCAGGAGCAGGTTGTTCAGTTTCCATGTAGTTGAGCGATTTTGAGTGAGTTTCTTAATCCTGGGTTCTAGTTTGATTGCACTGTGGTCTAAGAGATACTGTGTTATAATTTCTGTTCTTTTACATTTGCTGAGAAGTGCTTTACTTGAAAGCCATTTCTGACTTGTCTCACAGAGGTCCTTGGGGAGGGCTGCCAGAGAAACTGGGAAAATACCACAGGGAGAAGGAAACCTCCAGCTAAACTTTGTAACAATTCCATCCAAACGTGAAGTTTCCTGGCCAGAACTCAGGGGAGGGCATGGATCTGGTGTGCAGATTCCACAGGTGAGAAGGCGTGAAAGCCCTGCTTGCTTTCTCAGCTGAGAGGCTGGTAGCCTGGGACAAGTTCTCAGCCTTGCTCACCCACTGTCTGGAAACAAACTCGGTGCCATTTGTGGGAGCATGGTAGGAGTGAGACTGGCCTGTTGGGTTGCATGGGAGCTGGGTGAGGCCTTAACTGCCAGCTCCCCCCTACTTCTGTAACAACCTGCATGATACAGCAGAGGAAGCCATAATCTTCCTGGAACCATAACTCCATTGACCTGGGGACCATCCCCCTATCCCCCACAGCAGCCACCACAAGCACCACCCAAGGAAAGTCTGAGCTGAGACACACCTAACCCTGCCCCCAGATGATGGTCCTTCCCTTCCCACCGTGGTAGCTGAAGACAAAGGTCATATTCTCTTGGGAGTTCTAGCCCCCACGCCCCCCCCACCACATGATCCTCCCCTATACTACCATAACTGATGCTCTCTTGAAAGCAACACCTCCTGGCAAGAGACCAACCAGCACAAAATTAGTGCGTTGAACAACTACAACTAAGGGTCCTCACAGAGTCCATTTCACTCCCCCGCCACCTCCACTGGAGCAGGTGTAGGCATCCATGACTGAGAGACCTGAAGACAGTTCACATCACAGGACCTAGAGAAGTGCAAACTGTACTGAAAAGTCTCAGCAATACAATTGAAAAAGCAGAAGAAAGAATTTCAGAGCTCAAAAACAAGGTTTTTGAAATAACCCAATCCAACAAAGACAAAGAAAAAAGAATTAAAACAAATGAACAAAGACTCGAAGAAGTTTGGGATTATGTTAAACAAACAAACCTAAGAATAATTGGCATTCCTGAGGAAGAAACGAAATTTAAAACTTTGGAAAGCATTTTTGGGGGAATAATCGAGGAAAACTTCCCCAGCCTTGCTAGAGATCTAGACATCCAAATCCAAGAAACTTAAAGAACTCCTTGGAAATTCATCACAAAAAGACCATCACCTAGGCACATAGTCATCAGGTTATCTAAAGTCAAGTAAGGCAAAGGAAAGAATCTTAAGAACTGTGAGGCAAAAGCACCAGGTAACCTATAAAGGAAAACCTATCAAATTAAGAGCAGATTTCTCAGCAGAAACCCTACAAGCTAGAAAGGATTGCGGCCCTCGCTTCAGCCTCCTTAAACAAAACAATTATCAGCCAAGAATTTTGTATCTAGTGAAACTAAGCTTCATAAGTGAAGGAAAGATACAGTCTCTTTCAGACAAACAAATGCTGAGATAATTCACCATTACCAAGCAAGCACTACAAGAACTGCTAAAAAGAGTTCTGAATCTTGAAACAAATCCCAGAAACATGTCAAAACAGAACCTCTTTAAAGCATGAGTCTCACAGGACCTATAAAACAAAAACACAATTTAAAAACCAGGTATTCAGGCAACAAATAGCACAATGCAATTTGAAATAGTAGCTCACGTATCAACACTAATGTTGAATGTAAATGGCCTGCATGCTCCACTTAAAAGATACAGAATTGAAATGGATAAGAATTCACCAACCAAGTATCTGCTGCCCTCGGGAGACTCACCTAACAAATAAGGAGTTTGCAAATTGACACTAAAAGCGAGCAGGAGTAGCTATTCTTATATCAGACAAAACAAATTTTAAAACAACAGCAGTTAAAAAAGTCAATGAGGGACATTATATAATGATAAAAGGCCTTGTCCAAGAGTAAAATATTACAAACCTAAATATATATGCACCTAACACTGGAGCTCCCAAATTTATAAAACGATTACTACTAGACCTAAGAAATGAGATAGATAGTAACACAATAATAGTGGGGGACTTCAATACTCCACTGACAGCACTAGACGGGTCATCAAGACCAAGTCAACAAAAAAAAAACAATGGATTTAAACTGTACCCAAGAAAAAAATGGACTTAACAGATATTTGCAAAACATTCCACTCAACAAAACAGAATATATATTCTATTTATCAGCACATGGAATTTTCTCCAAGATAGACCGTATGATAGGACATAAAACAAGTCTTGATAAATTTAAGAAAATTGAAATTATGTACGTTATGCACATGTACCCTAGAACTTAAAGTATAATAATAAAAAAAATAAAAAAAATAAAAAAATAAAAAAAAGAAAAAAAAGAAAATTGAAATTATATCAAGTACTCTCTCAGATCACAGTGGAATAAAATTGGAAATCAACTCCAAAAGGAACCTTCAAAACCATACAAATACATGGAAACTGAATAACCTGTTCATCAATAATCATTGGGTCAACAATGAAATCAAGATGGAAATTAAAGAATTTGAACTGAATGATAATAGTGACACAGCCTATCAAAACCTCTGGGATACAGCAAAAGCAGTGCTAAGAGGAAAGTTCATAGCCTTAAATGCCTACATCAAAAAGTCTGAAAGAGCATAAATAGACAACCTAAGGTCACATCTCAAGGAACTAGAGAAATAACGAATAAAACCTAAACCCAGCAGAAGAAAAGAAATAACCAAGATTAGAGCAGAGTATGAAATTGAAACAAAAAAGAAACAATAAAAAGATAAATGAAATAAAAAGCTTGTTCTTTGAAAAGATAAACAAAATAGACAGATCATTAGCAAGACTAACCAAGAAAAGAAGAGAGAAGATACAAATAAGATCAATTAGAAATGAAATTGGAGGGGGGGACGGAGCATGATGGCTGAATAGGAACAGCGCCAGTCTCCAACTCCCAGCGCCAGTGACACAGAAGACAGGTGATTTCTGCATTTTCAACTGAGGTACTGGGTTTATCTCACTGGGGAGTGCCTGATAATCGGTGCTGGAGAGCTGAAGCAGGGCAAGGCATCACCTCACCTGGGAAGCACAAGGGGGAAGGGAATCCCTTTTCCTAGCCAGGGGAACTGAGACACACAACACCTGGAAAATCGGGTAACTCCTACCCCAATACTGCGCTCTACCAAGGATCTTAGCAAACGGGCACACCAGGAGACTATATCCCACACCTGGCTGGGAGGGTCCCACGCCCACGGAGCCTCCCTCATTGCTAGCACAGGAGTCTGCGATCTCGCAGCAAGGCAGCAGCGAGGCTGGGGGAGGTGCACCCGCCATTGCTGAGGCTTAAGTAGATAAACAAAGCGGCTGGGAAGCTCGAACTGGGTGGAGCTCACAGCAGGTCAAGGAGTCCTGCCTGTCTCTGTAGACTCCACCTCTGGGGACAGGGCACAGCTAAACAACAACAACAACAACAAAAAGCAACTGAAACCTCTGCAGAGGCAAACGACTCTGTCTGACAGCTTTGAAGTGAGCAGTGGATCTCCCAACACGGAGGTTGAGATCTGAGAATGGACAGACTCCCTGCTCAAGTGGGTCCCTGACCCCTGAGTAGCCTAACTGGGAGACATCCCCTCCTAGGGGCAGACTGACACCCCACACCTCACACGGTGGAGTACACCCCTGAGAGGAAGCTTCCATAGCAAGAATCAGACAGGTACACTCGCTGTTCAGAAATATTCTATCTTCTGCAGCCTCTGCTGCTGATACCCAGGCAAACAGGGTATGGAGTGGACCTCAAGCAATCTCCAACAGACCTACAGCTGAGGGTTCTGACTGTTAGAAGGAAAACTATCAAACAGGAAGGACACCCACACCAAAACCCCATCAGTACGTCACCATCATCAAAGACCAGAGGCAGATAAAACCACAAAGATGGGGAAAAAGCAGGGCAGAAAAGCTGGAAATTCAAAAAATAAGAGTGCATCGCCCCCTGCAAAGGAACGCAGCTCATCGCCAGCAACAGATCAAAGCTGGACGGAGAATGACTTTGACGAGATGAGAGAAGGCTTCAGTCCATCAAACTTCTCAGAGCTAAAGGAGGAATTACACACCCAGTGCAAAGAAACTAAAAATCTTGAAAAAAAAAGTGGAGGAATTGATAACTAGAATAATTAATGCAGAGAAGGCCATAAACGAATGGACAGAGATGAAAACCATGACACGAGAAATACGTGACAAATGCACAAGCTTCAGTAACCAACTCGATCAACTGGAAGAAAGAGTATCAGCGATTGAGGATCAAATGAATGAAATGAAGCGAGAAGAGAAACCAAAAGAAAAAAGAAGAAAAAGAAATGAACAAAGCCTGCAAGAAGTATGGGATTATGTAAAAAGACCAAATCTACGTCTGATTGGGGTGCCTGAAAGTGAGGGGGAAAATGGAACCAAGTTGGAAAACACTCTTCAGGATATCATCCAGGAGAACTTCCCCAACCTAGTAGGGCAGGCCAACATTCAAATCCAGGAAATACAGAGAACGCCACAAAGATACTCCTCGAGAAGAGCAACTCCAAGACACATAATTGCCAGATTCACCAAAGTTGAAATGAAGAAAAAAATCTTAAGGGCAGCCAGAGAGAAAGGTCGGGTTACCCACAAAGGGAAGCCCATCAGACTAACAGCAGATCTCTCGGCAGAAACTCTCCAAGCCAGAAGAGAGTGGGGGCCAATATTCAACATTCTTAAAGAAAAGAATTTTAAACCCAGAATTTCATATCCAGCCAAACTAAGTTTCATAAGTGAAGGAGAAATAAAATCCTTTACAGATAAGCAAATGCTTAGAGATCTTGTCACCACTAGGCCTGCCTTACAAGAGACCCTGAAGGAAGCACTAAACATGGAAAGGAACAACCGGTACCAGCCATTGCAAAAACATGCCAAAATGTAAAGACCATCGAGGCTAGGAAGAAACTGCATCAACTAACGAGCAAAATAACCAGTTAATATCATAATGGCAGGATCAAGTTCACACATAACAATATTAACCTTAAATGTAAATGGACTAAATGCTCCAATTAAAAGACACAGACTGGCAAACTGGATAAAGAGTCAAGACCCATCAGTTTGCTGTATTCAGGAGACCTATCTCACATGCAGAGACATACATAGACTCAAAATAAAGGGATGGAAGAAGGTCTATCAAGCAAATGGAGAACAAAAAAAAGCAGGGGTTGCAATACTAGTCTCTGATAAAACAGACTTTAAACCATCAAAGATCAAAAGAGACAAAGAAGGCCATTACATAATGGTAAAGGGATCAATTCAACAGGAAGAGCTAACTATCCTAAATAAATATGCACCCAATACAGGAGCACCCAGATTCATAAAGCAAGTCCTTAAAGACTTACAAAGAGACTTAGACTCCCATACAATACTAATAGGAGACTTCAACACCCCACTGTCAACATTAGACAGATCAACGAGACAGAAAGTTAACAAGGATATCCAGGAATTGAACTCATCTCTGCAGCAAGCAGACCTAATAGACATCTACAGAACTCTCCAACCCAAATCAACAGAATATACATTCTACCACATCACACTTATTCCAAAATTGACGACATAATTGGATGTAAAGCACTCCTCAGCAAATGTAAAAGAACAGAAATTGTAACAAACTGTCTCTCAGACCACAGTGCAATCAAACTAGATCTCAGGACTAAGAAACTCAATCAAAACCGTTCAACTACATGGAAACTGAATAACCTGCTCCTGAATGACTACTGGGTACACAATGAAATGAAGGCAGAAATAAAGATGTTCTTTGAAACCAATGAGAACAAAGATACAACATACCAGAATCTCTGGGACACATTTAAAGCAGTGTGTAGAGGGAAATTTATAGCACTAAATGCACACAAGAGAAAGCTGGAAAGATCTAAAATTGACACTCTAACATCACAATTAAATGAACTAGAGAAGCAAGAACAAACACATTCAAAAGCTAGCAGAAGGCAAGAAATAACTAAGATCAGAGCAGAACTGAAGGAGATAGAGACACAAAAAACTCTCCAAAAAATCAATGAATCCAGGAGTTGGTTTTTTGAAAAGATCAACAAAATTGATAGACCGCTAGCAAGATTAATAAAGAAGAAAAGAGAGAAGAATCAAAGAGATGCAATAAAAAATGATAAAGGAGATATCACCACCGACCCCACAGAAATAAAAACTACCATCAGAGAATACTATAAACACCTCTACTCAAATAAACTAGAAAATCTAGAAGAAATGGATAATTTCCTGGACACTTACATTCTCCAAAGACTAAACCAGGAAGAAGCTGAATTCCTGAATAGACCAATAGCAGGCTCTGAAATTGAGGCAATAATTAATAGCCTACCAACGAAAAAAAGTCCAGGACCAGATGGATTCACAGCTGAATTCTACCAGAGGTACAAGGAGGAGCTGGTACCATTCCTTCTGAAACTATTCCAATCAATAGAAAAAGAGGGAATCCTCCCTAACTCATTTTATGAGGCCAACATCATCCTGATACCAAAGCCTGGCAGACACAAGAAAAAAAAGAGAATTTTAGACTAATATCACTGATGAACATCGATGCAAAAATCCTCAATAAAATACTGGCAAACCAGATCCAGCAGCACATCAAAAAGCTTATCCACCATGATCAAGTGGGCTTCATCCCTGGGATGCAAGGCTGGTTCAACATATGCAAGTCAATAAACGTAATCCATCATATAAACAGAACCAAAGACAAAAACCACATGATTATCTCAATAGATGCAGAAAAGGCCTTTGATAAAATTCAACAGCCCTTCATGCCAAAAACTCTCAATAAATTCGGTATTGATGGAACGTATCTCAAAATCATAAGAGCTATTTATGAGAAACCCACAGCCAATATCATACTGAATGGGCAAAAACTGGAAAAATTCCCTTTGAAAACTGGCCCAAGACAGGGATGCCCTCTCTCTCCACTCCTATTCAACATAGTGTTGGAAGTTCTGGCTAGGGCAATCAGGCAAGAGAAAGAAATCAAGGGTACTCAATTAGGAAAAGAAGAAGTCAAATTGTCCCTGTTTGCAGATGACATGATTGTATATTTAGAAAACCCCATTGTCTCAGCCCAAAATCTCCTTAAGCTGATAAGCAACTTCAGCAAAGTCTCAGGATACAAAATTAATGTACAAAAATCACAAGCATTCTTATACACCAGTAATAGACAAACAGAGAGCCAAATCATGAATGAACTTCCATTCCCAATTGCTTCAAAGAGAATGAAATACCTAGAAATCCAACTTACTAGGAATATAGAGGACCTCTTCAAGGAGAACTACAAACCACTGCTCAGTGAAATAAAAGAGGACACAAACCAATGGAAGAACATACCATGCTCATGGATAGGAAGAATCAATATCGTGAAAATGGCCATACTGGCCAAGGTAATTTATAGATTCAATGCCATCCCCATCAAGCTACCAATGAGTTTGTTCACAGAATGAGAAAAAAACTGCTTTAAAGTTCATATGGAACCAAAAAAGAGCCCGCATTGCCAAGACAATCCTAAGTCAAAAGAACACAGCTGGAGGCATCACGCTACCTGACTTCAAACTATACTACAAGGCTACAGTAACCAAAACAGCATGATACTGGTACCAAAACAGAGATATAGACCAATGGAACAGAACAGAGCCCTCAGAAATAATACCACACATCTACAGCCATCTGATCTTTGACAAACCTCAGAAAAACAAGAAATGGGGAAAGGATTCCCTATTTAATAAATGGTGCTGGGATAATTGGCTAGCCATAAGTAGAAAGCTGAAACTGGATCCTTTCCTTACTCCTTATATGAAAATTAATTCAAGATGGATTAGAGACTTAAATGTTAGACCTAATACCATAAAAACCCTAGAAGAAAACCTAGGTAATACCCTTCAGGACATAGGCATGGGCAAAGACTTCATGTCTAAAACACCAAAAGCAATCGCAACAAAAGCCAAAATTGACAAATGGGATCTAATTAAACTAAAGAGCTTCTGCACAGCAAAAGAAACTACCATCAGAGTGAACAGGCAACCTACAGAATGGGAGAAAAGTTTTGCAATCTACTCATCTGACAAAGGGCTAATATCCAGAATCTACAAAGAACTCAAACAAATTTACAAGAAATAAACAAACAACCCCATCGAAAAGTGGGCAAAGGATATGAACAGACACTTCTCAAAAGAAGACATTCATACAGCCAACAGACACATGAAAAAATGCTCATCATCACTGGCCATCAGAGAAATGCAAATCAAAACCACAGTGAGATACCATCTCACACCAGTTAGAATAGCAATCATTAAAAAGTCAGGAAACAACAGGTGCTGGAGAGGATGTGGAGAAATAGGAACACTTTTACACTGTTGGTGGGATTGTAAACTAGTTCAACCATTGTGGAAAACAGTATGGCGATTCCTCAAGGATCTAGAACTAGAAGTACCATATGACCCAGTCATCCCATTACTGGGTATATATCCAAAGGATTATAAATCATGCTGCTATAAAGACACATGCACACGTATGTTTATTGCGGCACTATTCACAATAGCAAAGACTTGGAATCAACCCAAATGTCCATCAGTGACAGACTGGATTAAGAAAATGTGGCACATATACACCATGGAATACTATGCAGCCATAAAAAAGGATGAGTTCATATCCTTTGTAGGGACATGGATGCAGCTGGAAACCATCATTCTCAGCAAACTATTGCAAGAACAGAAAACCAAACACCGCCTGTTCTCACTCATAGGTGGGAACTGAACAATGAGATCACTTGGACTCGGGAAGGGGAACATCACCCACCGGGGCCTATCACGGGGAGGGGAGAGGAGGGAGGGATTGCATTGGGAGTTATACCTGATGTAAATGACGAGTTGATGGGTGCTGACGAGTTGATGGGTGCAGCACAGCAACATGGCACAAGTATACATATGTAACAAACCTACACGTTATGCACATGTACCCTAGAACTTAAAGTATAATAATAATAATAATAAATAAATAAATATATAAATAAATAATGTTTGCAACAAAAGCCACATTCAAATAAAGCCTCTGTATTTAAAAAAAAAAAAAAGAAAGGGTATGATAGAGTATAAAAAATAAATAAATAAATAAATAAATAAATATTAAAAAAAAAGATCCTATATTTGTTACACATTGAAGACTAAAAATGATTTCTAACAGTCAAGGTTTATTTACATAAAGATTTCATTTTATTAGGTATTACCTAAAACAAAATTATGCCATGCAATCTGTTTTGGTAGTTTTAAGAAAAATCATGTTTGAATGATTAAAGGAATGTATATTCTGCAAATTGTGTAAAGTTTGCCACGTTGAATGCTGACTTGATTGATTGTATTTGCAGATTCCGGTTTCCAGAGCCAGAAAATACTAACTATGATATTCCATGCATTACCTTACTTTAGACTTTTTACCTTAACATTTCCATAAATAAATGAACCTACCTTCATAAACCAAAAAAAAAAAAAGAAATGAAATTGGAGATATTACAACTGACACCACAGAAGTACAAAAGGTCATTTAAAGCTAGTATGAACATCTTTACTTGCATAATCTAGAAAACCTAGAAGAGATGGATGAATTTCACCACAATAAATGATTTTAAATAAATAAAGTCAACTTTTTTTTTTTTTTTTGAGATGGAGTTTCACCCTTGTTGCCTAGACTGTAGTGCAATGGCGCAATCTTGGCTCACTGCAACTTCTGCCTCCTGGGTTGAAATGATTCTCCTGCCTCAGCCTCCCGAGTAGCTGGGACTACAGGTGTGCACCACCATGCCCAGCTAATTTTTGTATTTTTAGTAGAGACAGGGTTTCACCATGTTGACCAAGATGTTCTCGATCTCTCGACCTTGTGATTCGCCCACCTCAGCCTCCCAAAGTGCTGGGATTACAGGCATGAGCCAATGGGCCCGGCCTCAAACTCAACTCTTAATTAGTCATCTTAATGTCTTAATGTCTTTGTCTCCATCAACCACTACTGAATTCTTTGGAGTGGGATACCATTCAGCGTTGCACTCATACCCATTCCGAGCATTTTTGTTTGTTTGTTTAATCTGGCTTACTTTTATTTTTTACTTTATATTGAATGTCAGCTCTAGTACAAGAAGAAGCAGGGGATCAGTAAACACCCTGGACTGGAATTCAAGAGGCCAATGTTCTATTCCTTGAATAGGAAAGTTTCCTCTCTTCTATGAGCCTGAGTTTTACCTTCTGTAACCTTCTCACTTTCCCAGCAATGTTTTGAGAACACAATATTACATAAAACTAAGGACTAAATGGACGTGAAAGTGCCCTGCCAGCATTCATGAAGGGTAACAAGGATCCTGGGAATCTCTTTGTTTTTTCTTCCAATTAAAGAAAGAATTCCTTCTGCACTAGTAGCAGCTTATAAATGAGTAATATATTATCAGATATATTCTTTTCTTCACATTCTTTGAAGCAACTTTTGTAATGAGAGGATTAAATTGTAATTTTCTGTTTAAAAATATTAACACACCAACCTTTTCTCTAATCATGCTTGTGTGCTTAATACTGATTTACACTGGTTTGGTTTTTTTTGTTTTGTTTTGTTTTGTTTTTGTTTTTGTTTTTTGATATGGAGTCTCACTCTATCGCCCAGGCTTGAGTGCAGTGATGCAATCTTGGCTCATTGCAAGCTCTGCCTCCAGGGTTCACGCCATTCTCCTGCCTCAGCCTCCCGAGTAGCTGGGACTACAGGTGCCTGCCACCACACCCAGCTATTTTTTTTTTTTGTATTTTTTAGTAGAAATGGGGTTTCACCATGTTAGCCAGGATGGTCTCAATCTCCTGACCTCGTGATCCACCCACCTTGGCTTCCCAAAGTGCTGGGATTACAGGTGTGAGCCACTGTGCCTGGCCTACACTGGTCTTTTTTAAGGAAACTAAAACACAGAGTCTACCTGGGCATAAAATCTGTATTTAGAGAAAATAGAACAAAGAAACTCTTAAGAGACTAAGGATACATTTGCTTCCCTTAACATAATTCAAACAGCTTAGCTTTGGAAACTAGCCCTTTGTTTCATTGAGCTACAATTTCTAATTTATATGATTTTAAGAAAAATACTATGTCTTATCCATCCTCTCATCCCCAGAGCACTTAGCAGAGTATCTGCCTTATAGAATGAACTTAATAAATGACTTAATTAATGATTTAATCAATCAACATCCCTGTGGCAGTGGTGGAAGTTATGATGCTTATTTATTTGTTGATGGAATCAGACAACAGAGAGGCTGGAAAATTAGCCCAATACCAAAGAGAATGTTCTTACTTTAACTGTGCTGTGTCATTATCAATACCTTGGGAAGATAGGCTTAATTAGTTATATAGAATACTTTCTTTATTAAGGCTAATATCAATTGGTAGTAAAATTCTGGGTTAGATTGGTAAACAAAAATACATAAGCTTTGGAAAAAGAGATAATTACTAGCAGGAGGTACCATGGACTCACTAAAAACAAATTATGCCAAGCCTAACTGTTATGGAAAATAAAATTGCCACACATTTCACATCAAAGAGAGAAGTTGTTGACATTGTGTATCTGAATTTCATCAAGGCACTGACAGACTATATCATGTGTCCATTATGCTACATGGAAAAATTAAATAAATTAGAGAATATTTATATGGCTTCATAACTGGTTAAAATATATCCAAAGACTCTGCTTAGTAGGTCAATATAAAACACTGATATAGTCTCTAATGGTTAATACTAGGCTTTGTCCTTAAATAATTATACTAAAAATAAAGACGTAGAAGACATGATTCAATGATATAGATACAAATGATAGTCAATATATTGAATAACAGAAATAGAAAGCTTTATGTGGATTGGAATTATTAGAGTATAACATATAAGGATAAATTTAATAGGGATAAATAGAAATTCCTGCATTTGTGTCCAAAAATAAATACTATGGTACATAGGATTGAGGAGATTGGCTGGCCAATGGTTGTAAAAAAAATCTGCTAGATTTTAATTGATCAAAAAGCATTAAGGTAAGCCAAGTTGGCAATGCCATCACCAAATAGGCCAATTTTATTTTTAGGTTACATTAATGGAAGTGTGATGTGTAAAATGTCAGAGGTGATAGTCCCTGTTGTTCTGTGAGATATCTTGAAAGCATCCAGAGTATTTTGTTCTTTACTAGATAACACAATTTAAGCTGGATATTAATAAAACTGGTAGACTACAGAGCAGCATTTCCCAAGCTGATCTATGGATGACTTGTATCCCAAGTGACAAGTGACTAGGTGTTTTGTGGAGGGGAGAAAAAGTTCCATGGTCAGAAAGGCTACATATGAAAACTGTTTCCTGGAGGTTGCAAGATGTCTGAATAGGAACAGTTCCAGTCTACAGCTCCCAGCGTGAGTCACACAGAAGACGGATGATTCCTGCATTTCCAACTGAGGTTTGAAGACAGTAGTGGTTCTCCCAGCATGGAGTTTGAGATCTGAGAACCGATAGACTGCCTCCTCAAGTGGGTTCCTAACCCCCTAGTAGCCTAACTGGGAGACACCTCTCAGTAGGGGCCGACTGACACCTCATACAGCCAGGTGACAGTCTGAGACGAAGCTTCCAGAGGAAGGATCAGGCAGCAACATTTGTCGTTCTGCAATATTTGCTGTTCTGCAGCCTCCACTGGTGATACGCAGGCAAACAGAGTCTGGAGTGGACCTCCAGCAAACTCCAACAGACCTGTAGCTGAGGGTCCTGACTGTTAGAAGGAAAACTAACAAACAGAAAGGACATCCACACAAAAACCCCATGTGTACGTCACCATCATCAAAGATCAAAGGTAGATAAAACCACAAAGATGGGGAGAAAACAGACCAGAAAAGCTGAAAATTCTAAAAATCAGAACACCTCTTCTCCTCTAAAGGAACACAGCTCCTCGCCAGCAATGGAACAAGGCTGGATGGAGGATGACTTTGATGAGTAGAGAGAAGAAGGCTTCAGACAATCAGTAATAACAAACTTCTCCAAGCTAAAGGAAGATGTGTGAACCCATCGCAAAGAAGCTAAAAACCTTGAAAAAAGATTAGACGAATGACTAATGAGAAGAAACAGTGTAAAGAAGACCTTAAATGACCTGATGGAGCTGAAAACCATGGCACGAGAACTACATGACGCCTGTACAAGCTTCAGTAGCCAATTTGATCAAGTGGAAGAAAGGGTACCAGTGATTGAAGATCAAATTAAAGAAATGAAGTGAGAAGACAAGGTTAGAGAAAAAAGAGTAAAAAGAACAAAGCCTCCAAGAAACATGGGACTATGTGAAAAGATCAAATCTACATCTGACTGGTGTATCTGAAAGTGATGAGAGAATGGAATCAAGTTGTAAAACACTCTTCAGGATATTATCCAGGAGAACATCCCAACTTAGCAAGGCAGGCCAACATTCAAATTCAGGAAATACAGAGAATGCCACAAAGATATTCCTCGAGAAGAGCAACTCCAAACCACATAATTGTAAGATTCACCAAAGTAGAAATGAAGGAAAAAATGTTAAGGGCAGCCAGAGAGAAAGGTTGGGTTATCCACAAAGGGAAGCCCATCAGACTAACAGCGGATCTCTTGGCAGAAACTCTACAAGCCAGAAGAGTGGGGGCCAATATTCAACATTCTTAAAGGAAAGAATTTTCAACCCAGAATTTCATATCCAGCCAAACTAAGCTTCATAAGTGAAGGAGAAATAAAATCCTTTACAGACACACAAATGCTGAGAGATTTTGTCACCACCAGGCCTGCCTTACAAGACCTCCTGAGGGAAGTATTAACATGGAAAGGAACAACCGGTACCAGCCACTGCAAAAACATGGCGAATTGTAAAGGCCATCAATGCTAGGAAGAAACTGCATCAACTAATGGGCAAAATAACCAGCTAACATCATAATGACAGGATCAAATTCACATATAACAATATTATCCTCAACTGTAAATGGGCTAAATGCTCTAATTAAAAGACACAGACTGGCAAATTGGATAGAGTCAAGACCCATCAGTGTGCTGTATTCAGGAGACCCATCTCATGTGCAGAACACACATAGGCTCAAAATAAGGGATGGAGAAAGATCTACCAAGCAAATGGAAAACAAAAAATCAGGGGTTGCAATCCTAGTTTCTGATAAAACAGACTTTAAACCAACAAAAATCAAAAGAGACAAAGAAGGCCATTACATAATGGTAAAGGGGTCAATTCAACAAGAAGAGCTAACTACCCAAAATATACATGCACCCAATACAGGAGCACCCAGATTCATAAAGCAAGTCCTTAAAGACTTAAAAAGAGAATTAGACTCCCATACAATAATAATGGGGGACTTAAACACCCCACTGTCAACATTACACAGATCAATGAGACAGAAAGCTAACAAGGATATCCAGGAATTGAACTCATCTCTGCAGCAAGCAGACCTAATAGACATCTACAGAACTCTCCAACCCAAATCAACAGAATATACATTCTTCTCAGCACCACATCGCACTTATTCCAAAATTGAACACATAGTTGGAAGCACTCAGCAAATGTAAAACAATAGAAATTATAACAAAGTGTCTCGCAAACCACAGTGCAATCAAACTAGAACTCAGGACTAAGAAACTCACTCAAAACCACTCAACTACATGGAAAATGAACAACCTACTCCTGAATGACGACTGGGTACATAACGAAATGAAGGCAGAAAAAAAAAAATGTTCTTTGAAACCAAGGAAAACAAAGACACAACATACCAGAACCTCTGGAAAATATTTAAAGCAGTGTGAAGAGGGAAATTTATAGCACTAAATGCCCACAAGAGAAAACAGGAAAGATCTAAAATTGACATCACATTTAAAAGAACTAGAAAAGTAGGAGCAAACACATTCAAAAGCTAGCAGAAGGCAAGAAATAACTAAGATCAGAGCAGAACTGAAGGAGATAGAGACACAAAGCACCCTTCAAAAAAAATCAATGAATCCAGGAGCTGGTTTTTTGAAAAGATCTGCAAAACTGATAGACTGCTAGCAAGACAAATAAAGAAGAAAAGAGAGAAGAATCAAATACAAACAATAAAATTCATAAAGGGGATATCACCACTGATGCCACAGAAATACAAACTACCATAAGAGAATACTATAAACACCTCTATGCAAATAAACTAGAAAATATAGAAAGAATGGACGAATTCCTGGACACATACATCCTCCCAAGAGTAAACCAGGAAGAAGTTGAATCCCTGAATAAACAAAGTGCAGGCTCTGAAATTGAGGCAATAATTAAAAGCCTGGCAACCAAAAAAAGTCCAGGACCAGATGGATTCACAGCTTAATTCTGCCATAGGTACAAGGAGGAGCTGGTACCATTCCTTCTGAAACTATTCCAATCAATAGAAAAAGAGGGAATCTTCCCTAACTCATTTTATGAGGCCAGCATCATTCTGATACCAAAGCCTGGCAGAGACACAACACAAAAGGAGAATTTTAGACCAATATCCCTGATGAACATCGATGCAAAAATCCTCAATAAAATACTGGCAAACTGAATCCAGCAGCACATCAAAAAGCTTATCCACCCCAATCAAGTTAGCTTCATCCCTGGGATGCAAGGCTGGTTCAACATATGCAAATCAATAAACGTAATCCATCATATAAACAGAACCAAAGACAAAAACCACATGATTATCTCAATAGATGCAGAAAAGGCCTTTGACAAAATTCAACAGCTCTTCATGTTAAAAATTCTCAATATACTAGGTATTGATGAGATGTATCTCAAAACAATAAGAGCTATTTATGACAAACCCACAACCAATATCATATTGAATGGGCAAAAACTGGAAGCATTCCCTTTGAAAACTGGCACAAGACAGGGATGCCCTCTCTCACCACTCCTACTCAACATAGTGTTTGAAAAAAAAAAAAACATACTGTTGGAAGTTCTGGCCAGGGCAATCAGGCAGGAGAAAGAAATAAAGGGTATTCAATTAGGAAAAGAGGAAGTCAAATTATCCCTGTTTGCAGATTACATGATTGTATATTGAGAAAACCCCATCATCTCAGCCCAAAATCTCCTTAAGCTGATAAGCAACTTCAGCAAAGTCTCAGGATAAAAAATCAATGTACAAAAATCACAAGCTTTCTTATACACCAATAACAGACAAACAGGGAGCCAAATAATGAGTGAACTCCCATTCACAATTGCTTTGAAGAGAATAAAATACCTAGGAATCCAACTTACAAGGGATGTGAAGGACCTCTTCAAGGAGAATTACAAACCACTGCTCAACGAAATAAAAGAGGGCACAAACAAATGGAAGAACATTCCATGCTCATGGATAGGAAGAATCAATATCGTGAAAATGGCCATACTGCCCAAGGTAATTTATAGATTCAATGGCATTCCCATCAAGCTACCAATGACTTTCTTCGCAGAATTGGAAAAAACTACTTTGAAGTTCACATGGAACCAAAAAAGAGTCCGCATTGCCAAGACCTGTTGTGGGGTGGGGGGAGTGGGGAGGGATAGCATTAGGAAATATGCCTAATGTACATCACGAGTTAATGGGTGCAGCACACCAACATGGCACATGTATACATATGTAAAAAACCTGCATGTTGTGCACATGTACCCTAGAACTTAAAGTATAATAATAAAAAAAACCTGTTTCCTATGTACTCATAATTACTATCAACATAAAAAGGAATCTTTGTAGTCTTGCATTAAAAATCCATTTGACTTTGTTAAGCTACCTAAACATTTGACAAAACAATTTTGTTTTTCAAAACACTGGATCACTTGTTGATTTCTCACAGGATGTTAATATTCAGTGGAACACAGTTTGAGGAATGTTGACTGAGAAGACAGTGATCAGGACTGTGAAACACCCCGAAACCAGAAAGCATGAAGGACACTTGAAGACACTGAAGATAGAATTCCCCTCAAATTTCCAGAGGCTCATCACATAAAAATAGACTTTGGAAGGAAAAAAAAAAAAAGCCAACTCTTCCTTAATTAAAACTGGCACCATGAATTAAAAGGGACCATCTACAGAACTTCTTAGGAAGGTTTAAAGTGGGAGCACTAACTCACTTATTAGAGGTAATCAAGCAGAAGCTAGATAGCTAAGTATCAGCAATGCTACAAAAGGGATTATCATCCTCGAAGAGAGGCTGGTTCAGAAAAAAGATTGGGTTTCTTCATGAGTTAACATTCTGTACCTCACTAACCAGCTCATGGACATCTTATGATTTAACAGGCACTTCAACTGGAAGTGTTCTGCGATGTAGAGTAATTCAGTAATGAGTTGAAATTCCATGAAAGTGTTTGCCCAGGGACACACAGAGTACACTCCTTGGTAAAGTAAATATCAAATACCACACTTAATTTCATAGCAGCCAACTATTGAACAGTAGGGGCCCAAGTACAGCAGTGAAACCATAGATTTACCAGTTTAGAATCATCAAGCTAAAGAATGAAGGAGGTGAAATCTAAACTCATTTACAGCTTAACAAGTAAAAGGACAGGAAGAGATTTGACTAAAGTTGACAAGTCATGCTGGTAGAGCTATAACTAAAGTCTCCTTCTCTCAGTCCATGACTCTTCATACCACTCCAATGGCTACCAAACCCCTGATGTACTATAATCAATAATAACCTGGAATCCCCTCAATAATAAACTTATCTTTAGATTTTAATATACACCTAATTAATGTTAAATAAATCTACATTTAGTCATTGAAGTTTTCTCTGAAGAGTCAAGTGCCCCATCAGCCAAGTTTTGAGTTGGTGTGTGACACCACCACACATCTTCTTTAATTCACCACTATGCCCATTAACTTGATGACTCATTTTCTATTTAACTTCCTTTTAGCTAGAAATCAAAACAGCCCATCAAAATGCTGTAGTTATCTCCTGAATGTCAAAGGAGTCTTTCTTAAACACAAGATCACATCTGCTTTTCAATTTGAAAACAATTCTGTGTGCTGTTTCTTATCCAATACTACAAACATTGTTCTGTCAAATATCTTACTAATGAGACTTTTCAGTTATCTTATTAATATGGCTTCTCTCTTCATAATTCATAGAAGACAGAATGCCTACAACCACTAATTCATTCCCTGTGTTCCTTTTCCTGGTGGAGAATGAAAACTGTTTCTCAAAAAAAGTTATGCTAAGATTGCTAATTGGGAGAGATTGTGCCCTTTCTGTCCACCTTGTGTTCATTATTTCAGTTACAGCAAGCAGTTTCCCAAGCACGTTCTTTCCCAGTACTTAGGTGGAAGAAAGGGAAGAAAACAAAGTCCTACTTACTGAGCATCTATTTGATAGGTTATTTACACAATTTATTTTCTTAATCCTCAGAACAACTTGGCAAGATATCTCAACCCTTTTTTTACAGATGAGAAAACAGACTTGGGAAAAGCAAGAAAGTGCTCCATGATTAGACAGCTAGAACACCTGGCAGAGACCGGACTGACCTCTTGGTCTGCCTGCCTGTAAAAGTCCTGTTTTCTGGTGCAAACCCTGTTTGAAGGGGCAAAGATCCATGCCAATGCAGAGGCCTGAGTAGACAAAAGCTGCCTTACAATGAACAGGACCCAGGTCCTAGAGTGTTTTTGCTTTAACCCACAAGCATCATCTTGCTTCTCATTTTAAAATTTTATGGTCAGAAATTCTCTTTGGAGGCTTTGGAATTCAAATTCAGCAACTTTAATCATGCTACTTACTGAAAATTTCTTCCTAATGGCATACATTATCCACCCATCACAACTCCCTTTGCACAAGCCAATCTTGTGTAGATTACTACATGTAGTAGAATCATTTGGATAAGAACTGTGAGCTGAGAATTGGCCATTGTTTTTCTTCCCCGGGGCAATTTTGTGATCTTTGGCATTGCTTAGAGGCCAAAGATCTGGGTGTGGTACTGGCAGAAAGCACCAAAGCTTTTAGTGGATACATGAGACTGGTATAATAAAATTGAAGAATTGAGAAATTTATATACATGGCAGCTTTTCTCACAGGACATTTGCTGAATTCTGAGGTTGCACAAGAGGCTGAAGAGGCAGGCCAAAAAATTCAGAAAAGGAGAACAAAATATCCTGTAGCCTTGCAGTGCTTATGAAACAAATACTCATCAGGGAGAGGAGGACTGAAAACAAAAAAAAAGCAAAGAGTTGAAAGCCTTAGAAAAGATCTACTATCACTTTTCACCTTAGGCCACCGATCAGTTCTAGGCAAAGAAAGAGGCTGAGTCCATATCTGACAACTGAAAAGAGGCCACTGCAGGGAGACAGAGAAGCCAGAAGAAAATTGGAGTTCAAATGGGGATACAACGACAAAATTGCAGATTAGAGGGGTCCCAACCACATGGATAGTTTCTCAGGCCTTTGAAAAAAATTGGAGATGTTTGAAAGTAGAAGGCTAAGGAGATAAGCAGATAACATTTGAATGGCACAACAATCTCTACTTCAGTGCTAAGGAGAAGAGACCAAAGAAGATTTAGGTTAAAAGCCTTGGAGGGCTACAACCTAGGAACATAGCAGAATGGGAAGTGAATTGAGTCTTATCAAAACTGAATCCAAGCCTCAACTTAGATCAGTCTCTGAATTGAGTTGATTGGTCTCTTACTTCACTTGCCCAGAAGAAGAAAGGGTGAAATATCCTGGTGGAAGATAACATCATTTGAATGCTCTTTTGTTCTTTTACAACATAAAACATACAGTCAAAATGTACTATGCAGTTATCCCTTGCTATCTGTGGGGGATTAGTTCTAGAACTTCCTGTAGATACCAAAATCCATACGTGCTCAAGTTCCCTATGTAAAATGGCATGGTATTTGCATATAACCTATGCACATCCTCCCGTATACTTTAAATCATCTCTAGATTATTTATTATACCTAATACAATGTAACTGGCATGGAAATAGTTGTTAAACTGTGTTCTTTAGGCAATAACAACAATAAAATCCATACATGTTTAGTATGCATGCAATTTTTTTCAAATATTTTTAATCCATGGTTGGTTGAATCTACAGATGCAGAAACCACAGATAGGGAGGCTAGCTGCTGTACACACACACACACACACACACACATATGTAAATTAAATAACAATTTAATTAAACCAATAAAAGGCAAGAAACAAGACAAAAAGGAACATGAGAAGGTGGGCAAGTAGAAAATAAATATTAAGGTGATATGAACAATTTTTTGATAAATTACTTTAAATGTAATTAAGCTAAGCACTCCAAGTAAAAGGCTAAGAATTTCAAACTGAGTAAAACAACAAAATCCAACTGTCAGCTGCTAAGAAGAGAAACATTTAAATATAAGGACACATAAAGTGTGAAAACAAAGGATGGATGAAGATGAACAATGCAAACACTAACTTCACCCCCACCACTTTCCAAAAAGAAGTGTAGCTTGACTGATTGTAGTCAACATACACTTTAGGGCAAAAAGCAATATCGAAATAAAGAGTGATCTTCAAAATGATAAAGGAGCTAATCAGACAAAAATATCACAATCGATCTTATGCAGTTAATATTATAAATGTGTATGTGTAAAAATTGAGAGATGCAAAAGGAGAAATATACACATTACAAATCAGATAAAATGATATTTTTAAAATGATATAATTCAGCTGGATTTTGAATGCAGTTAAATCACTGTTTAGATGAAATGTATAGCTTTTTCTACATTAGAAAAACAGAAAGACTGAAAATAAATGGGATTTTATATTTATATTTATATAAATATTTACATTTATTATCAAAACTGAAACGAAGACATTGCAAAAAAAGGAAAATGATAGATCAATGTCTATCATTAAAAGTGATGCAAAATTTCAAAGAAAATACTAGTAAGTGAAATACAATGATATATAAAATAATGCATCATGATCAAACAGTTTATGGAATGCAAGGGTGGTTTATCATTCATAATTTAATTAATTCATGATATAAATTTAATTCATTGTAAGAACAGAAAAATGGAAAAAAAATCACATGGTAATCTTGATAGGTATAGAAATAAGCATTTGATAAAATGCAGTTTATTCTTACATTTGCCAGCACACTAGGAAGAGAAAAGAACTTCCTTAAATCATATAAAAAAATTTACAAAGTAAACCTACAACAAATTCCATTATTAATGGTGAAATATCAAAAGCTTTCCACTGAAATAAGAAACAAAAGAAGGATAGCTGCTATTACTTCTTCTGTTCTACTGTAATTGAAGATTATATGAATTTGTATGCAGAAAATCTAAAAGAAATTGTAGACAAATGTCAGAATTAATAAGTCAGTACAAGAAGGCTTCTAGATACAAGGGCAATGTGCAAAACCAATCGTATCTCTACATAGCTATAACAAATTTTATTTTATCTTTTTTTTGCCCTAATCCTCCTATATTGAAGAACAAATTTTTTAAATGGCATGAAAAATCATATCTCAAGGCATAGATCAAGCAAAAATATGTAAGACCTCGAAAGTGAAAAGGCCAAAACATTATTGAGAGAAATTACAGAATAAAATAAAGAAGAATATACTAATTTATGAATTAGAACATTCAGTATTATAAAGATTTTTTAAAACGCCACAAGTTTACTTATATATTCAATATGAAGCCAAACTAAGTAGATTTTTTTCTCAGAAAATGATAAGTTGATTATAAAATTTATCTAGAAATTCGAAAGGCCATGAATACTCAAGATAATCTTGAAAATAACAAGGCTGGATGACTTATATTACCAGATATCAAACCTATCATAAATATATAGTAATTAAGATAGAAGTGACATTTATCATGAGAATGAAGGTTGGCCTAAACATATGTAAATCAATCATTGTTATTTACTGTATCAACACACTAAAAAGAACAATTACATAACTAGCCTAATAGACACAGAAAGAACAACTGAAAAATTCTGACATTCCTGTTAAAAAATTTTAGCAAACTAGGAGTAGAAAAAAACTTCTCAAAATTGATAAATTTCATCTAGGAAAAACCTACACCTATCATCATATCTAATGTTGAAAGACTGAACGCTTTCTCCCTAAGATCAGGAACAAGACAATGGTGTCTGCTTTCACCATGTCTATTCAACATTATATGTGAAGTCTACTCAGTGCAATAAAGAAAGAAAAAAGAGCATCCATATTGCACAGGAAGAATTAAAATGGTCTTTCTTCCTATAGGACATAATCATTTAAGCATATTATCTGATGAATCTACAAAAAAGCTACTAGGGGTTTCACTTCTGATATGAAAACATGAGGAACTCTGCAGACCTGCTCTTCAGTGAAACAGAAATTTATTATTATTATTTTTCCTTTCTGTGGAGAATGAGGTCTGGCTATGTTGCCCAGCCTGGTCCCAAACTCCTGGGCTCAAGCTATCTTCATACCTTTGCCTCCCTAAGTGCTGGGATTACAGGTATGAGCCACTATGCCTAGTCTAAAATTTATTTTTGAAACAACAAAATAAAGTTTCTGAAAATGCTCCTATGGGCATACATAAAGTTAAAAAAAATTATTCAAGAAAAAATGTATTGAAGAAAATCTAAAACTGAGTAAGAAAGCAAGAGGCTAGAATATTTAAATCGAGAACCATTCCCACCCATCCCCCAGCTCAGTGAAACAGAAACTCTATTCTAGATGTGTGCAACCAAGAGCACAGGGCTCTCTCTTCCCCCATCTCCCAGTTGAAGAGCTATCTTCCTGGGAAAGGCACCACATCAGCATTTCTCATCCAGGAATAAGCTACCTGTTGCTGAGCTAAATTCTAAGCAACTTTGGCTGAGAGTTTCTTCCTTTCTTGCTCCCAGCCCTCACTTATGGCATGGAGACTGTAACTTGGGCATAGCACTGCTGAGAGTACTGTGGCCTCAAGTTCTCTTGATCTGGCTAATGGAGCAGTGGTCCATGCTGAAAAATGCAAGCTGAGGAGACCTGGGGCCACTGCCATCACCCCTCTACCAAGCACTCAGCAACTAATATAGGGTCATTCCTCAGAGAAAAGTATGCCTTGTTCTCACCCCAAGAACTAGAACCATAGCTTAAGAGATTTTGCCCAAGAGAGAAGCAGACCATGGAAGAGACAGCATCAGATCATTCCCCAAAGTAACTGACTTCATTTGCAACAAAGTATGGAGAAGTTCAAGCCTAGGGGTGCTCTCAAAAACAATGGAGACTGTAGTGAAAGGCAATTAGGAGAAAACTGAAGGATACATTGGACATATAGGCTAAACTGTAGACCAGCTAGTTTGCTGGAGAGAAACTGGGAAAAAGAAAGCTAGAAGGAGCCCTTCTGCAGTCAGAACAAATACCAAACAAACCTTTAACCTCTGGAACTATTAAAAGCTTCAAATAATTTTTTAAATTTTATTTTTATAGATTTAAGTGTACAAGTGCAGTTGTGTGACATGGATATATTGTATAGTGGTGATGTCTGGGCTTTTACTATACCCACCATCTGAAACTGCAAATATTTTTTTTTTCAGAGACTGAGTCTCTTTCTGTTTACCCAGGCTGAAGTACAGTGGCACAGTTATGGCTCACTGCCTCTAATTCTTGAGCTCAAGTGATCCTGCTACCTCAGCCTCTTGAGTAGCTGGGACTACGGTTGCATGCTACCATGCCCAGCAAATTTTTTTATTGTTTTGTAGAGACAGGGTCTCACTATGTTGCCCAGGTTGGTCTTAAACTCCTAGCCTCAAGCGATCCTCCTGCCTTAACCTCCCAAAGTGTTGGGATTACAGGGGTGAGCCGCAGCATCCTGCCAATTTCAAAGCTTTTTGAAGTATATTTTCTTAATGTATTTAGCACTGAGGTCCAAGGAAAGGAACAACTGTTGGCCCCCAAAAGGGCTGTTACTGAGACCTATGTTAAAGGTTTTTTGTATCCCACCCCACCACAGGCCTTTATTTTTTATATTCAATATCTCCCCCCTTTAATTTTTAGCTTTATAGTTAAAACTTAGTTATAATAATGGCTCTAAGGAGAGTGATTTTAACATAGCCAATGACCAAGTTAATGCTAAGAAACTGTTCCTGCTTCAGTTCACAATGCCTCCACTTCTCCATATCACTCCTAATGAATATGTAGCTGGGATTGTGTACAATTTAAACCTGTTTCTTGTTCTAATGTAACAAAAATAAAATCCTTTTGGCAGCCAGACAAACATCTTCATTACCAACCACGAGTTTCCATCCCTTGCTTGACAATCATCCCACCCATCCCATAAGTTTAAATCTATAACTTGTCAATGAGCAATGTTTTCCTAAGACAACATACACATCTAGAAATACTTGCTGCCTTTATGTAAGTTTAGTGAAATTTCTTAGTTCATACAAAATTCAGTGAGACCAGAAAACAAGATGAGTAGAACCGAACCTTTCAGGAACAGCTAATTAATAAAGAGAAAAGCACGTTATTGGCCTCCTAGAAAGACTCCAGTTTTGTAATTCGGAGTCTCCAGAAGACTCTGCATTATAATTTCCAGAAGGTGGTTTCAGGAAAAGTGTTTTTTTTTTTTGTTTTTTTGTTTGTTTGTTTGTTTGTTTGTTTTTTGAGATGGAGTCTTGCTCTGTGCCCCAGGCTGGAGTGCAGTGGCCCGATCTCGGCTCACTGCAAGCTCCGCCTCCCGGGTTCACGCCATTCTCCTGCCTCAGCCTCCCGAGTAGCTGGGACTACAGGCGGCTGCCACCTCGCCCGGCTAGTTTTTTGTATTTTTAGTAGAGATGGGGTTTCACCGTGTTAGCCAGGATGGTCTCGATCTCCTGACCTCGTGATCCGCCCGTCTCGGCCTCCCAAAGTGCTGGGATTACAGGCGTGAGCCACCGCGCCCGGCCCCAGGAAAAGTTTTAAATATTATGCAGAAAATGATTTTAGGAGTCACAGAATAGTATGTCTCAAAGGGATCTCAAGTGGTCCCCCAATTCTATTTAAACAGCTTCAAGAGGAAATCTGTTGGCTACAAGAGACAAGTCAGAGTCATAGATGTCTTCCAATTCCCCTTCTAGATGGATTCAGATTTGATTAATACATTCATTAAAAAGATACAAGGAGAGAGAAACTTGAGGTTATGGTTGCAGAGTTTTTGATCATGTGGACTCCCCCAAAGATAACACTCAGAATCAAGACAAAATATTTTTTTTGACAAAATATTTTTAAAAAAACAAATTTACTGGTGCATAACAGATGTACATGGCTTTGGGATACATGTGATAATTTAATATATTCATATAGTTTGTAAAGATTAAATCAGTGTACTTAGGATATCCATCACCTTAGATATGCATCTTTTCTTTGTGCTAGAACTGTTCAAATTTTTCACTCCTAGCTATTTTGAAATAAAAATACAATATTGTAAACTAAAGTCACCCCATTGATTGTACTAACACTAGGTCTTATTTTTACTATCTAACTGTATATTTATACCTAATCAACTTCTCTTCATCTCTCCCTTCCTCCTACCCTTCCCAGCCTCTAGTAACCACCAATCTACTCTCTAACTCCATGGGATCCACTATTTTAAGGCCCACACGTGAGTGAGAACATGTGATATTTGTCTTTCTGAGCTTGCACTTGTTTAACTTAACAAAGACCTCCAGTTCCATCCATGTCGCTGCAAATGACAAGAATTCATTATTTCGGTTGGCATGGTGACTCACGACTGTAATCCCAGCACTTTGGGAGGGTAAGGTGGGAGGATTGTTTGAGCCCAGGAGTTCAAGGCCAGGCTGGGCAACATAGTGAGACCCTGTCTCTACAAAAAATAAATATAAAAAATAAATTATCCCGTAGTCCCAGCTATTTAGGCGGCTGAGGCAGGAAGATTCCTTGAGCCCAGGAGATCAAGGCTGCAGGGAGCCATGATCATACTACTGCACTCCAGCTTGGGCAACAGAGCAAGACCCTGCCTTTAAAAAAATTAAAAAACAAACAACAACAAATAAAAACAGAAAAAAAGAGATTTTGTAATTTTCTATGGCTGAATAATATTCCATGATATACATATACCACATTTTCTTTATCCATTCATCTGTTAATGGGCACTTAGGTTGATTCCATATTTTGGCTATTGTAACTAGTGCTGTAACAAACACAGGAGTACAGATACCTGTTGGATATATTGATTTATTTTATTTTAGATATATACCCAATAGTGCAATTGCTGGATCATATGGTAGCTCTGTTTTTAGCTTTCTGAATCATCTCCACACTGTTCTGCATAGTGCCCATACTGATTTACATTTCACTCAACAGTGTCCAAGGGCTCTCCTTTTACTGTATTGTCACCAGCACCTGTTATTGTCCAACCTTTGGGTAACAGCCATTTTAACTGAGTTGAGATGATATATAATTGTAGTTTTGATGTGCATTTCCCTGATTGTTAATGATTTTGAGCATTTTTTCAAAAGCCTCTTGACCATTTGTATGTCTTCTTCTGAGAAACGTCTATTCAGATCTTTTGTCCATTTTTAAATTGGATTATTTATTTTTTGCTATTGAGTTTTCTGAGATCCTTATATATTCTAGTTTTTAATCTCTTGTCAGATAGGTAGCTTGCAAATATTTTCTCCCGTTTTGTGGGTATCTCTTCAGTTTTTTGATTGTTTCCTTTGCAGCACAGAAGTTTTTTAGCTAGATAGAATCCCATTTGTTTATTTTTGCTTTTGTCGTCTGTGCTTTTGAGGTCTTACGAAAATAGTATTTGCCCAGACCAACTTCCTGGGGCATTTCCCCAATATTTTCTTCCAATAGTTTTATAGTTCAGGTCTTAGATTTTAGTATTTAATTTATTTTGACTTGATTATTGTGTATGATGAGAGATAGGGGTTGAGTTTCATTCTTCTGCATATAATTATCCAGTTTTCCCAGCATTATTTGTTGAAGCAACTGTCCTTTTATCACTGTATGTTCTTGGATCTTTCATTCAAGATAAATTGGCTGTAAATATGTGGATTTACATGTGGGTTTTCTATTCTGTTCCACTGGTTTATGTGTCAGTTTTTATGCCAGTATGATGCTGTTTTGATTACTACAGCTTTGCAGTTGATTTTGAAATCAGGGAGTGTGATGTCTCCAGTTTTGTTATTTATTTTCAAATTGCTTTGGCTATTTGGGGTCTCTTGTCATCCTATGTACATTTAAGGATTTTTTTTTCCTATTTCTATGAAGAATGTCATTGGTATATTGGTAGAGATTACATTGAGTCTGTAAATTGCTTTGGGTAGTATTGTCATTTTAAAAATATTAATAAATAAACCCAAATGCAGCCATCCAATCTTCAACGGAACAAACAAAAACATAAAGTCGGGAAAAAGCACCCATTATGTTGTAATTTTTTTTTTTTTTTTTTTTTTTTTTTTGAGATGGAGTCTTGCTCTGTCACCCGGGCTGGAGTGCAGTGGTGTGATCTCAGCTCACTGCAACCTCCACCTTCCAGGTTCAAGTAATTCTCTTGCCTCAGCCTCCCAAGTAGCTGGGACACACCACCACGCCCGGATAATTTTTGTATTTTTAGTAGAGACGGGGTTTCACCATGTTGGCCAGGCTGGTCTAGAACTCCTGACCTCAGATGATCTGCCCACCTTGGCCTCCCGAAGTGCTGGGATTACAGATGTGAGCCACTGCCCCCAGCCTATGTTGTAATTTTTTTTAAAGTTATGATGCACAATATGGTCTATTTTCATAGATGTTCCAGTACACTTGAAGAGAATGTGTATTTTGCTGTTGCTGATTGGAGTGTTCTATAAATGCCAGTTAGGTAAAGTTGGTTGTTAGCGTGGGTCAAGTTTCTGCTTCCTTTACTTGTTTTCTGTCTACTTGTTCCATTATCTAATGAGGGCATTGTTGAAATCTCTAACTATATTATAGACCATCTCTTTCTCTTTTCACTTCTCAGTCTGTACTCCTAGTAATATTCTTTGCTCTCATGTCTACTTTTTCTGATATTAAAATAACTACTCCAACCTTCTTTTAATTCGTGTTAGTATGATGCATCTTTTCCTATCATTTTATCTTTAACCCACTTGTGGTTTTCTATTTAAAGTGCATTTCTCTCAAGGAGAAATTTGCTCTTTTTAAATCCCATCTGACCACCTCTGCCTTTAAATATGGGTGTTTAGATTATTTATATTTCATGAGATTATCTGTGTAGTTAAGTTTAAATCTACAACCTTGCTATTTGTTTTCTGTTTGTTTCTTCTATTCTTTGTTACCTTTTCCTCTTTTTCTGCCTTCCTATGGATTGAATATTTTTCTTATTACATTTTTATATCCTTCGTTGCTTTATTAGCTATCATTTTCAAGTTCTATAGTGCACAATCCTTATCACAGTTTACCTACAGGTAATATTATCTCACTTTCTGTGTAATATAAAACTGTTCAATGGCATATTTCCACTTCTTTGTGCTTTCATTGACATACATTTTCCTTATACATATATTACAAGCTACACAATACATGGTTATTATTTTTGCTTTAAGTATTTACTTACCATTTAATGAGATTTTTTAAATGAGGAACTATTTTACATTTACCCACAGTTTCCATTTCCACTGCCCTTCCCTTCTTTGTATAGATCCAGATTTCTATCTGAAATCATTTTCCTTGTGCTGACACATTTCTTCCAGTACAGATCTGCTGGTGATGAATCTTTTTAAGTGTTTATGTGTTTGAAAAAAGTGTTTATTTTGCCTTTTTGGGAGAAATTTATTTTCTCTGGTTATAGAATCCTAGGCTGGCTTTTGTTTTTCTCTCAGTACTTTAAAGCTGTTGCTCCACTACCTTCTGACAAAAAGTCTAGTATCCTTCAAAGTTTTTCATCTGTACATAATGTCTTCTTTTACTCTATTTGCTTTTCAGATTTTCTTTTTATCATGGGTTCTAAGCAATTTTCTCCTTTCTCTTGGTGTAATTTTCTTCATGCTTCTTGTCCTTGGAGTTGTTGACTTTCTTGGTTGGGGAGATTGCAATTTTAATCAAAGTTAGAACTGTTTAATTTTTTTATTTCAATATCCTTTGGGGTACAAGTGTTTTTGGTTACATGGATGAATTACATAGTGGTGAATTCTGAGACTTTAGTGCACCCATCACCTGAGTAGTGTACATTGTACCCAATATGTACTGTTTTTTCCCATACCTCCCTCTCAACCTCCCACTTCTGAGTCTCCAAAGTCCATTATATCACTCTGTCTGCTTTTGTGTAATCATAGCTTAGCTACCACTTATAAGTGACAACATATAGTATTTGGTTTTCTATTTCTTGGTTATTTCACTTAGAATAATGGCCTCCAGCTCCATCCACCCAAGTTACTGCAAGGACATTATTCCACTCCTTTGTATGGCCAAGTAGTATGTATCCCATTTTCTTTTTCCACTCATTGGTTGATGGGCACTTAGGTTGATTCCATATCTTTGCAATTGTGAATTGGGCTGCAATAAACATATGTGTGCATGTGTCTTTTTTATATAATGACTTCTTTTCCTTTTAATAGATACCAAATAGTGGGATTACTGGATCAAATGGTAGCTCTACTTTTAGTTCTTTAAGGAATCTCCATACTGTTTTCCACAGAGGTTGTGCTAATTTACATGCCCACTAGCAGTGCATAAATGTTTCCCTTTCACCATATCCATAACAACATCTATTGACTGTTTTTTTTTTTTTTTTTTTTTTTTTTTTTTTGAGTCTTGCTCTGCTGCCAGGCTGGAGTGCAGTGGCGTGATCTCAGCTCACTACCATCTCTGCCTCCCAGATTCAAGCCATTCTCTTGTCTCAGCCTCCTGACTAGCTGGGACGACAGACATACACCACCACCCCCAGCTAAGTTTTTGTATTTTTAGTAGAGATGGGGTTTCACCATGTTGGCCAGGATGGTCTTGATCTCTTGACCTTGTGATTTACGTGCCTCGGCCTCCCAAAGTGCTGGGATTACAGGCATGAGCCACCACGCCCAGCCTGACTTTATTTTTATTTTTGTTTTTATTTTTATTTTATTTTATTTGAGATGGAGTCTCACTCTGTTGCCCAGGCTGGAGTGCAGTGGCATGATTTCGGGTCACTGCAGTCTCTGTCTCCGGGTTCAAGTGATTCTCCTGCCTCAACCTCCCGAGTAGCTGGGACTACAGGCACACCCCACCATGCCTGGCTAGTTTTTGTAGTTTTAGTAGAGACGGGGTTTCATCATATTAGCCAGGCTGCTCTGGAACTCCTGACCTCGTGATCTGCCCACCTCAGCCTCCCAAAGTTTGGGGATTACAGGCATGAACCACCATGCCTGGCTCTATTGACTTTTTAATAATGGCCATTCTTGCAGGAGGAACATAGTATCTCATTGTGGTTTTAATTTGCATTTCCCTGATGATTAGTGATGTTCAGCAGTTTTTCATATGTTTCTTAACCATTTATATATATTCTTTTGAGAAATGTCTATTAATGTCATTTGCCCAAAAAGTCAGAATTTTTAAACCAGTTTTTCTTCAAGTATATTTTCTGCCCCCTTCAAATAATCCCATTACAGTTACATTAGACTACATGAAGCTATACCACAGTGCACTGATTTCCGTTTCATTTTTCAGTCTTTTTTTTCTCTCCATGTCTTGTTTTTGCTAATTATTATTGCTATATCTTCAGGCTTATTAGCGTTGCTGTCCTTTTTGGTTTGTACTTTCTTGTTTCTTTGTATGCTTGGTGATTTTTGACTGGAAAGTTTTTTCTGGAAATTTTTCTCAAATTTTTTGACTGGAAACTTTTGACTGGAATCATTGTGAATTCCACTCCGTTAGATATCAGATTTTTGTACTGCTATAAATATTTTTTGATTTTTGTTCTGAGATAATGTTCAGTTACTTAGAAATAGTTAAAGTCTTTGAAGTTTGATTTTAACCTTTGTCAGGTGGGACTACAGCAGCCTTTAGTCTTGGGATAATTTTGCCATGCCACTGAGGTCATATTCTTCTGAGTACCCTACCCCATGTACCATGTGTTAAAAGTATTTCCACCAAGTAGAGTGGTGGAAACTCTGGTTGGTGAAAACACAAGTTATTCCAAACCCTGATGTTTTAGTTTTACCCACTGTTTTCAGTGGTCTTTTCCTCATCCTTGAGTTGTGAGGTAAGCAGTACATACCTGAAAACTTGTGAAGCACCCTCTACAGATTTCTGCCTCTCTCTCTCTCTCTCTCTCTCTCTCTCTCTCTCCCCACAACTTTTTATTCTCCATGCAGCTCTATCTTCTCCTCTGCCTTATGAATCAATAACCTTGGCATCCCCAATTTCTCAACTTCTTCTCAACTGAAACAGTCCACCAGACACTATTTGGGTTCCCCTCCCTGCACTGTAGCCTAAAAATTTTCTCCAGTCAGTTAAGCATCAGCAATCACAGAGCTCACCTTGTTTGTTTTCTTTCTTTCAGGAATCAATATCCTGTGCTGCCTTTGTTTGATTTCTGTAAAACACTATATATTTGTTCATTTCTTTGTGGTTGTTTAAGATGAGAGAGTAAATCTGGTCCTTACTTTCTTTCTCTTCTTTCCATATTAATTGTTCCAACCCCAAATCCAAAAGAAACAAAATGAAATTGCACCATTTTCCCTCCAGTTTTCCCTATTTTAGAAAATAGCACCACCCAACCATACAAGCCAGGAACCTAGAAGTTATCCCTTTCTCCTCCACTTTTTCTAACCCCATAATCTAAGCAGTCACCAAATTTTCTGCATTCACATAGTCATTCTTTTCATCCTAGAAAATTGCGATTAATTTGTGACTGGTCTCTCTTCCTTCAATACTGCTCTACTCTAATCCATAATTTATATAAAAGCAGGTGTTATATGGCCTTAGTCCAAAATCAAAACACAATGAAAAAACTGCAAATATATCTTTAACTTTACTTAATGTGTTTATTGTAGTAGTATGGGTATAGTAATTTCAAAATAGTTTTGTATATTGTAGGATTAAACAAATTGGTAAATGTATCAATTAAAAGTACTTGCTGGACTGCAATTAGTAGTATCAGTGTAAACTCATTGCCATACATGCACATACACATACATATATACAATACATCTGTGTGTGTATATATGTGTGAGTGTGTGTGCATTTGCTATTTTCCCAGTTCTATCTACTGAAAAATCCTGGAAGCAATGAGATCCTAGCAGTAATGAGGACACCTAGCAGCCAGAAATTTGATTATAAATGTAATTTCCCACAAAAGGTACCACTTATGCTTGGAAAAATGACTAATTCCAAGGCTGGATTATCGAAAGTATAAAATAAGTCTGGAATATACTGTCATGCCATATAATAAGAAAGTACTCAGAAAATGAGAGCATATCAAAAGGAAACAGAAGCCAAATGGAATAGGCTTCCACTAGGGAATATGGGAAATTACTAGCAAAAATCTTAGTCAAAATAAATATAGTCTATTGAAATGAATGATATCAATGTCTGTAATCCATTGAATAAAGCAAGAATCCATTCATACTGACATTAGCTAATTAATTAAAGAGAAAAAAAGATTTTTTTCTTACAATAAAATGTAATTTAATAAGTGTAGAATAATAATAGATTTAGAAAATCACCATTTTGTCACTATAATTGTTATTAGTCTCACAAAGATAATCTGTAGTTGCTAAGACTGTTGGGTACAAGCTGGAAAAGGCATAAAATAGTGTCAGAACATCTCTCCACAAATTACGTATTAATTATAAACTTTAAATATAGTAATTTTAGAGTGCAGCAACCTGGTAAACATCTAAATTACCACTACCAGTAATGGGGCAAACAGACATCAAGTCCCTTCTTGAGTAATGTGCTGACAAAGACATAATTAACTCCTATGGTGTTACTTCAAAAATGAATATGGAAGATCTAATCAATGTCATAAAAAACAAAGAAATGCTGAATGTAGGCTGAAGAGACACAACAATAAATGCAATGCATAATCCTGGATTGAATCCTAAATCAATGAAAATTTCTATAAAGTACATTTTGGGGATAATTGGAAAATTTTGAATATGGACTACAAATTATAAAATAGCATTAGGTTACATTTTGTGAATTTATAATAGCCCCTGATATATTATAATACATTTACCTTATTGTGATCATATTGCTGATTATACTAAACTGATAACCAACTAAGATCTCACATAGCCAGTAGATTATTCCTTTTTGGAGTGTCAGGCTGATATATGCTCAGGATTTTGAAAACAAAGGCATGTTTCTCAGCTTTTCCTGGACTACACCAGTCATCCAGGCAGGTATTGGTATTCTGTTACTAGAAATGGGCATTGTCTAACCTTGAGGTAGAGATGCTCCTCAACTTATAAGACCACATCCCAATAAACCCATCATAAATTGGAAATGTCATAAGTCTAAATCCATTGGGCTATGTCCCAAAATCACATCATAAAGACAAAAATCATACGTCAAAGCATTGTGAGTCATGGAACATCTGTGTATTACTCAATATGCACCTAGCAAAAATCTAGAATCTTCTGAAATCAGACCAGAGAAATCACCTACTGAAATGAAGGATTACGACTAATTTTCAGTGCTCATAGGGAAGAAATTCAGCTTTACATTAATCTCGTTGGCCAACAGACTACTGAAGGCACCTTATAACTCTTTTTAGATAACAATGGCCAAGAAGAAGATCTTAAAAGGACTGACCTCCAAGCCCAGGTCGCAGCCGGTTGTCATAGCCGTCCAGAAGACGATCCAAGATTCTGGTGAAAATAGTGATGTTGTCAGTGCTGTCATCAGGAATATCTGGGGCATGCTTAGGAGACAGCCTGAGGCAATGTAAAGAAAAGAAAAAAAATAGTTCTTAATAGGAAAAAAAAATACATGACTAGATATTTTAGTTCAAGAAGATTTCAATTAATAGACTGGGCCAATTACATAGACCTATATCTTAACCAAAATAACAATTACTACATATTTGTCACAATGATTGCTTGTGTAGGAGGCAGACAGTGTGGTTAATACTTGAACTCTTACTCTAGCATTGGTATGAGCTTTGCCAGGCATATATCCTGGCCCCATCCCAGCAGTAAAGAGACACAAGCAGAAATTCTAGACAGAATGTCACTGAGAACATTTCCCGGTATACAGTTGGTTGATAAAATTGTGTTGCATGATTAAACAGGCATCAAAATAAAGAAGGGAAATGTTACTGAGAACTTACCTCACTTCTAGCCCAGAGAAATTTAAGTTCACAGAAAAACAGGGTCAGAGAGATCCTTGAATTGTATATAGTCTACTTCTACCCTCATCCTATGGAGATAGGGAAACCAAGCAGTAGTAGTTCATCAAATGTTAAAGCTACCAGACTTTAAGACTATTAGGAGATGCCTTAATCACTCTCATTTTATACATAGGAAAACAAGCACAGACAAGAAACCAAATTTCCCCAAAGTCATATTGCTAGTGAGAGGCAGGCATAAGGCTATGATCCAACTTCTCTAACTTTCCAGTGTCCTTTAGGTACCTCCTGATTCTTCAATTTGGATTACTTCTGTAAGTCTTTCTGAAGACTATGCACTTTACTAATCACCTAATGAGGCTTAGGCACTGTGACTGATACTTTCACTTTTTGAGGAGGAGCTCGGTGTTGTTTGACAGGACTAGAAATAAAGGCCCTGGGTAGTTCAGAGGAAATAGGAATATGGTAAAAGATATGGCTTTTGCCAAGGGTCAAGAAGCATGGTGTGGAATCAAGTAAAGGACCAGGAGCTAGAAATCCTGGGTCCTAGTACCAGGTGTATTTGTGATTGGAGCTACCATTAAGCATCTTATAGCACTTGCATGTCTTTTTTTTTTTTTTTTTTTTGAGATGGAGTCTCGCTCTGTCACCCAGGCTGGAGTGCAGTGGCATGATCTTGGCTCACTGCAAGCTGTGCCTCCCGGGTTCATGCCATTCTCCTGCCTCAGCTTCCCGAGTAGCTGGGACTACAGGCGCCCGCCACCACACCTGACTAATTTTTTGTATTTTTTGTAGAGACGGGGTTTCACTGTATGAGCCAGGATGGTCTCGATCTCCTGACCTCGTGATCTGCCTGCCTTGGCCTCCCAAAGTTCTGGGATTACAGGCATGAGCCACCATGCCCGGCCAGCACTTGTATGTCTTTAAGTCTCAGTTTTTCCTCATTCTTAACTTGAACCCAGGAAATTGACATTAATACATATATAATAACTATTCCTAGCATCCAGTTAATCAGGGCTATAAAAGTCAAGATTCTAGTTAAGAAGGAGTCTTAGGAGACAGTCAGTACATCTTCCCATTAATATTTATCCCTAGCAGTGAACAAGGCTCCCGTTCTGTAAAGATCCTCAGAAAAAGCTACAGAATAGTATAAACATCAATGTCTTCCCCATAATATTTATCCCTAACAGTGAACAAGGCTTCTGTTCTGAAAAGGTCCTGAGAGTTATAGAAGTGTATAAACATCTTATTTGAATAGTTCTCACTCTAAACTGCCACACTGTAGCTGATAACCAAGTGAGTTTGAACTTAATTTATAAACCTAATTTAATTCACTTAATCATCCAATGCATTTTTATTAACTATGTGTCTATTACTGTTCGAGGTGTTATGATAGAGCAGAAAGCAAAATAAAGTAAAACAAAGCAAGTAATCCTTCCCCTACTTAACTTATGGAGCTGTTGAAATAATCAAGGTATATAATAGATACACATGGGAAAAAATAAGCAGGCTTAAAGAGTCTGGAAACATGCATTTGAGTTTATTCGTTGTATGACATTAGGCAAGCCATATAACACCCCTAGTAATAGCTTTAGGATCTTTAAAATTAAAATAACTTCACACATATGTTGTATTAAAGTTAAAAAAAATACAATATATTAAAATTATCAGGCTTACTGCTTCACATCTAGAAGCATTCAAAGTGTGCTTTCTCTTTATCAGACTAGTGGTTTATGCACTCGAATGCATTATTCAAGTATAAATATTAACAACAAGCAATTGGCACCCTCATCAGACAAAAGCCATAAGGAAAGCTTTGGCCAGAGAGGAACTGGAACCTAGTCAACAGGAGACAAGACTGGCTGGTTTAGTGGACAGATCACAAGAAGTGATACAGATGCTCCATTGGGAAGGGGGAAGAAAGAAGGGAACTGTAGTGCAGAACTAACAAACTGACATCAGTATGCTGAGGAGATAAATACAGGTACATTGTCAGGTGACAGTCCACCCCTGGCTCAGGCCACCAATGGTCTAGATCCATCTGACATGGGCTGTAGGGGGAAGGGCTGTGGCAGCTCAACTAATTTCGTGCAAACCCCTTTCTCATTATCTCTTAACTCTCACGGTGGAAGATCTTGATCCTGGGTAGCCTAATTCAGTTTCTTGGAAGTAGATTCATAAACTGAATGAAAAAAAAATCTTGAATTACTAGATGGGGCAGAAAGGAGAATCCTCATAGAATCATAGGGGAAATATATAAGGCTTCAGAGATTACCTTTTCTAGATGGATCTGCAGATGAGAATACTAAAGCCTTGGACATAATTTTTAATCACCCTGAGAGGTGATGAGACAGCTAAAATATTAATGTTAATCCAAAATTGCTGAATATCAAGAACATACACTGGAGAAAAAGACAGTCTCTTCAATAAATGGTGCTGGGAAACTGGATATCCATATGCAGAAGAATGAAACTAGACCCCTATCTTTTGCCATATATAAAAATCACATCAAAATGGATTAAAAGACTGAAATCTAAGACCTCACACTATGAGACTACTACAAGAAAACTTTGGGGAACATCTCCAGGACATCGGTCTGGGCAAAAATTTCTTGAGCAATACCCTACAAGCACAGGCAACCATAACAAAAATGGACAAATGGGATCACATCAAATTACAAAGCTTCTTCATAGCAAAGGAAGCAATCAACGAACTGAAGGGACAACCTACAGAATGGGAGAAAATATTTGCAAACTATTCATCTGACAAAGAATTAATAACCAGAATAGATAAAGAGCTCAAAGAAATCTGTAGGAAAAAAGTATAATAATCCAATTAAAAATGGGCAGAATATTTGAATAGACATTTCTCAAAAGAATACACACAAATGACAAACAGGCATATGAAAAGGTGCTTAACATCACTGATCATCAGAGAAATGCAAATCACAACTACAATAACATATCATCTCACCCCAGATAAAATGGCTTCTATCCAAAAGACAGGAAATAACAAATGCTGACGAGAATGTAGAGGAAAGGGAACCCTCATACATTGTTGGTGGGAATGTAAATTAGCACAACCACTATGGAGAAGACTTTGGAGGTTCCTCAAAATATTAAAAATAGAGCTGCCATATGATCCAGCAATCCCACTGCTGGGTATATACCCAAAAGAAAGGAAATCAGTATATCAAAGAGGCATCTGCACACCCATGTTTGTCACAGGACTGTTCACAATAGGTAAGATTTGGAGGCAACCTAAATATCCATAACAGATGATTGGATAAAGAAAATGTGATACATGTACACCATATAGTGCTATTCAGTCATAAAAATAATGAGATCCTGTCATTTGCAAAACGCGGATGAAACTGGAGATCATTATGCTAAGTGAAATAAGCCAGGCACAGAAAGACAAAAATTGCACGTTGTCATTTATTTGTGGGAGCTAAAAATTAAAACAATTGAACTCATGGATATAGAGAGTAGAAGCATTGTCACTAGAGGTTGGAAAGGATAGTGGAGTGGTTGAGGAAAAGTGGGGATGATTAATGTGTATAAAAATAATAGAAATAATGAGACAGTATTTGATAGTACAAAGGGTGACATCAGTAATAATAATTTAATTGTACATTTTAGAATAACTAATTGGATTGCTTTAACACAAAGGATAAATGCTTGAGGTGATGGATACCACATTTTCCATGATGTGATTATTTCATATTGCATGCCTGTATCAAAACATCTCATGCACCCCATAAATATATATACCTATGATATACCCACAAAAATGAAAAATTAATTCTTTAAAATCCTGAATATAAGACCAATACACTGTGCTTTCTCTCTTACTGAAATACTAGCTTCCATGAGAATGCATTTCCATTTCCTCCTGCTGACTGTTGATATCTTAGCATCATTCTTCATCAAAAAGTTGAAAACTTTTAAGTCAAAAAGCAATGCTAGCTTGTGACTAGTCTGGACAATATGGCAAAACCCTGTCTCTACAAAAACACAAAAATTAGCTAGACATGGTGGCACACCTGTAGTCCCATTTACTGGGGAGGCTGAGGTTGGAAGATTACTTGAGCCCAGGAAGTGGAGGTTGCAGTGAGCTGAGATCACACTACTGTGCTCCAGCCTGGGCAACAGAGCAAGACCCTGTCTCAAAAAAATAAATAAATGAACAAAAATCAATGCTAAATATCATCCCCAAATTATTTTCAATATATTGCTCTATGGTTTTATTCTTTATTATTGATTTTTTTCTCCTAATGTGCACTAAATTATTGTGTGGGGAAGCTGATTTAATCTGCAGCCTAAATAGAACTCTTCTTCAGTAACTAAACTGCAACGTTTGAATTCAAAGGTAGTTTGGGGAAAAAAGGAATCATGGCATGTCAGAATTATGGAGAACCTTAGAGATTGTATAATTCTCTCCCTTCATTTTACACATGAGACACCTAAGACACCAACACCAAAGAGAGAAACGAATTGCTTGCTGCTATATGCTTATCAAGTTAATGAGAGTGACACTAAAACATGTCCATTGCACCTCATATTTGCCACTACTGGTTAGATAAAATATGATAATAATAATTCACCATTAAAAAATGAAAATGATGTTACTAATACACTATCTGAAGGTTATGCAAGTTTAGTCATTTTCCTAGCCCTAAAGATGGATCAGTGGTAAATTCACAGGACTAGAATCAAATGACTGGAATTTAGTTCTGTCTCTGCCACTAACTGACTGTGAGACCTACAGGCATACCTCAGGGATATTGTGAGTTTGGTACCAGGCCACTGCAATAAAGCAAATATCACAATTAAGTGAGTCACAAATATTTTGGTTTCCCAGTGCATATAAAAGTTATGTTTATACTGTATAGCACCCTATTAAGTGTTCAATAGCATTATGTCTAGAAAACAATTTACATACCTTAATTAAAAACACTTTATTGCTAAAAATGCTAACAATCATCTCAGGCTTCAACAAGTCATAATCTTCTTGCTAGGAGAAGGTTTTGCTTCAGTGCGGACGGCTGCTGACCAATCAGGGTGGTGGTTGCTAAAGACTGGGGCAGCTGTGGCGGCAATTTCTTAAAATAAGACAATGAAGTTTGCCTCATCAATTGACTCTTCTTTTCACAAAGGATTTATCTTCAGCATGTGATGCTGTTTGGTACCATTTTACCCACAGCAGAACTTCTTTCAAAATTGGAGCCAATGCTCTTAAACCCTGACACTGCTTTATCAACTACGTTTGTGTAATATTCTAAATCCTTTGTTGTCATTTCAACAATATTCACAGAATCTTCACTAGGAGTAGATTCCATATCAAGAAACCACTCTCATTGCTTGTTTGTAAGAAGTAACTCATCCCTTCAAGATTTTTCATGAGACTGCAGCAATTCAGTCACAACTTTAGGCTCCACTTCTAATTATAGTTTTCTTGCTATTTCCACCACATCTGCAGTTACTTCCTCCACTGAAGTCTTCAACCCCTCAAAGTCACCCATGATGACTGGAATGAACTTCTTCCACACTCCTGTTAATGTTTGTATTTTGACTATTCCCCTGAATCATGAATGCTCTTAGTGGCATCCAGAACGGTAAATCATTTCCAGAAGGTTTTCAATGGACTTTTCTTGGATCCATCATAAGAATCACTATCTATGGAAGCTATAACCTTATGAAATGTATTTCTTAAATAATAAAACTTGAAAGTCAAAATTTCTTCTTGATCAGTGGGCTGAAGAATGGATGTTGTATTGTAAACATTCATCTTGCACAGCTCCATCAAAGCAAAGCTCTTGGGTGACCAGGTGCATTGTCATTGAAAAATAACATTTCAAAAGGAGTATTTTTTCCTGGCAAGAAGACTGCAACAGTGTGCTTAAAATATTCAGTAAACCATGCTATAAACAGATGTGCTGTCATTCAGGCTTTGTTATTTCATTTACAGAGCATAGAGAGAGTGGATTTAGCATAATTCTTAAGGGTCCTAGGATTTTCAGAATAGTAAATGAGCAATGGGCTTCAGCTTAAAGTCACCAACTGCATTTGCCCCTGACAAAAGAGTCAGCCACTGCTTTGAAGCTTCAAAGTCAGGCATTTACTTCTTGTCTCTAGCTATTAAAGTCCTGAAAGACATCTTCTTCCAATAGAAGGATGTTTCATCTACCAAAATCTGTTATTCGTGTAGCCACCTTTATCAATTATCGTAGCTAGATCTTCTGGAGAACTTGCTGCAGCTCCTCCATCAGCACTTGTGTTTCACCTTGCATTTTATGTTATGGAGATGGCTTCTTTCCTTAAACCTCATGAACCAACCTCCACTAGCTTCAAACTTTTTCTGCAGCTTCTTTATCTCTCCCAGTCTTCATAGAACTGAAGAGAGTTATAGCATTGCTTTGAATTGGGTTTTGCTTGAAGGGAATGTTGTGTCTGGCTTGATCTTCTATCCACTAAAACTTTCTCCATATTCGCAATAAGGCTGTTTCACTTTCTTATCATTTATGTGCTCACTGGAGTAACATTTTTAATTTCCTTCAAAAGTCTTTCATTCGCATTGACAACTTGGCTAACTGCTTGCCACAAAAGGCCTAGCTTTTAGAGTATCTCAGCTTTTGTCATGCCTTCCTTACTAAGCTTAATCATTTCTAGCTTTTGATTTAAAGTGAGAGCCATGTAACTTTTTATTTCACTTGAAAACTTAGAGGCTATGTAGGGCTACTAATTGGCCTATTTTCAATATTGTTGTATCTCAGGGAGAAGGAAGGCCTAAGGAGAGGGAGAGAGACAGGGGAATGGCCCTTCAGTGGAATAGTCAGTCAGAGCAAACACAGTATTTACCAATTAAGTCCACTGTCTTACATGAGTGGAATTCATGGTGCCCCAAAACAATTAAAATAATAACATCAAAGATCACCAATCACAGATCACCATAACAGATAAAATAATGAAAACTTTGAAAATTTGCAAGAACGACCAAAATGTGGCAAGGGACAAAGTGGGCACATGCTGTTGGAAAAATGGCACCAATAGACTCACTCAACACAGGGCTGCCACAAACCTTCAATTTGTAAAAAAACATGCTATCCACAAAGCACAATAAAGCGAAGCACAATCAAATGAGGTATGCCTGTAAATATATGTAAAATATGTAAAATGGGGATATGTAAAATGGGGATATACATGTAAAATGGGGATAACAATAACCTACATTAGAAAACTTTGGAAATAAACAAGTAAATGAGATAATAAATAAATACAAAATTGTTTTGTAAATGAAGGTTGTTCATTAACTTCCCCCCAAACTCCTGAAAATGCAATGAAAAACCTTTAAAATACATTATCTTTTAGGCTATAGGAGAAAGTCAAGATCACTGACCATCTAGAGAATCCTCAATGAAGTTATTAAACTAATGCTGTCACTGCCAGCATCCTTCATTTAGGATCCTGGTGTGTTTACGTTAAGGGAAAGCAGGAGAGGCACAAATGTGGAGTTGCTGACACAGTTCATACAACATCCCAAAGAGGAAAGAGATTTACTTCATTAAAAGGATGGCATTTTTCCTGTACCACATATCTCCTGGGAAAGAGCAGATTTTTTTAAATAATAAAAATTTGGAATTACTGAGCAGATTATGTCTCTGCTTTGCTCACAAACCTTTTATAACTCTTCATAGCTAACCAAATAAAATTCCAACACCTAAGCCTGACACTCATGGCCTTCTGCAATCTGTTCCCAATATACTTTTACAGTTGCAAATTCTACTACTTCTCTTTCTGACCAGCAATCACAGGCAAATCAGATTACTCACCATTTCCCAATATTCCTCATGTTTTCATTTTGCAAGTCCAGTCTTTCCTATAAGTGGAACTGTTCAATTAAAGATTCAGCACTAAGGAAGACAGTTATATACTAGGGAGGAAATGAGAAACACCTAGAATTCAATAGCACACATTCTCTTTACAGAAGCTCCTTGAAGAACAACAAAAAGAGAAGAGCTAACCTGATTTTGGCTACAATATGCCAAATCCATCTGAAAAAGACAGCTGTTCTTTTCTGAAATAGCTTCTATGGACTGGTAATAAAACTACAGAGGTACTGACTTCAGACACACCTACCCACTTGGGAAAATAAAGACCAAGTCCTTCATGCCATCTTAGTAACTGAAAGCCACTGTTTCACAAAAAAAGAGAAATATTTAATTAGTGTATGTTGTGAATGATAAAATAAGCTAGTAGACCTTAAAGATATGATTCCATGTGACCATAAGCAGACATATCGCAACTTAAAATGTGTCATGAACCAAAGTTTGCAAAGAAGCAGGGGTACATTCTTCCTTTGAAACAATGCCATAAAGGGTAGCTAGTTTTCTAGACAAAAGTAAGCAGTACTGTTTCTCATAATTAATCTGAATGACTGTAACCATAGTGACAATGCATGGGCACTATTTCGGCAACATTTCTGGTTAAGCAGGTATTAATAGGCCAAGCTGAGAATGATTTATAACACTGTTTATGTGGAAAGAGATTTTTTGACACAAAAGAAGAGAAAACTAAACACTAGAAATATTCTCTCCCCTACTATTATTTGTTCTTTACCCCCATACCCACAGCCACGATCAAAGCAATGAGCTGGCCACCAGCTCAAAGACTTTGAATTAATCCTGATGGTTGATATCCTTACAATAGAAAGTCCTGACAGTCATCACCCTAAGCAAGTGATAAAATTCAGTATCAGCCATACTGAGACAACCTTGCCTCCTGACATAATGCAACAGGAAGCCACAGCATCACCTACAAAGTATCATTGATTGTAGCCTCACGTGTCCATCCCTGTTCTGTGTTACAAATTCTGCACTTCTACCTCAAAAGGAAAAATGGTAGGATAAAATTATATTTCTTATTTCTACAGGTCCTATAAGAAAAATGCACTTGCCTCATCTTAACATGGTCTACCCAGCTATGTGGCTGAGATATTAAGAATTCAGTGGTAGAGAGATTACTATATGTAAGTAAATGTTCGTGTATGTAAAATGCCAGGAAGAAACCGCATCAACTAACGAGCAAAATAACCAGTTAATATCATAATGACAGGATCAAGTTCACACATAACAATATTAACCTTAAATGTAAATGGACTAAATGCTCCAATTAAAAGACACAGACTGGCAAACTGGATAAAGAGTCAAGACCCATCAGTTTGCTGTATTCAGGAGACCCATCTCACATGCAGAGACACACATAGGCTCAAAATAAAGGGATGGAAGAAGATCTACCAAGCAAATGGAAAGCAAAAAAAAGCAGGGGTTGCAATCCTACTCTCTGATAAAACAGACTTTAAACCATCAAAGATCAAAAGAGACAAAGAAGGCCATTGCATAATGGTAAAGGGATCAATTCATCAAGAAGAGCTAACCATCCTAAATATACATACACCCAATACAGGAGCACTGAGATTCATAAAGCAAGTCCTTAGAGACTTACAAGGAAACCTAGAGGCCCATACAATAAGAATGGGAGACTTTAACACCCCACTGTCAACATTAGACAGATCAACGAGACAGAAAATTAACAAGGATATCCAGGAATTGAACTCAACTCTGCACCAAGCGGACCTAATAGACATCTAGAGAATTCTCCACCCCACATCAACAGAATATACATTCTTCTCAGCACCACATTGCACTTATTCCAAAATTGACCACATAGTTGGAAGTAAAGCACTCCTCAGCAAATGTAAAAGAACAGAAATTATAACAAACTGTCTCTCAGACCACAGTGCAATCAAACTAGAACTCAGGACTAAGAAACTCAATCAAAACCGCTCAAACACATGGAAACTGAACAACCTGCTCCTGAATCACTACTGGGTACATAACAAAATTAAGGCAGAAATAAAGATGTTCTTTGAAACCAATGAGAACAAAGATACAACATACCAGAATCTCTGGGACACATTTAAAGCAGTGTGTACAGGGAAATTTATGGCACTAAATGCCTACAAGAGAAAGCAGGAAAGATCTAAAATTGACACATTAACATCACGATTAAAAGAACTAGAGAAGCAAGAGCAAACATATTCAATAGCTAGCCAAAGGCGATAAATAACTAAGATCAGAGCAGAACTGAAGGAGATAGAGACACAAAAAAACCCTCCAAAAAATCAATGAATCCAGGAGACGGTTTTTTGAAAAGATCAACAAAATTGATAGACTGCTAGCAAGACTAATAAAGAAGAAAAGAGAGAAGAATCAAATAGATGCAATAAAAAATGATAAAGGGGATATCACCACCGACCCCACAGAAATACAAACTACCATCAGAGAATACTATAAACACTTCTATGCAAATAAACTAGAAAACCTAGAAGAAATGGATAATTTCGTGGACACTTACACTCTCTGAAGACTAAACCAGGAAGAAGTTGAATCCCTGAATAGACCAATAGCAGGCTCTGAAATTGAGGCAGTAATTAATAGCCTGCCAACGAAAAAAAGTCCAGGACCAGAGGGATTCACAGCCGAATTCTACCAGAGGTAAAAGGAGGAGATGGTACCATACCTTCTGAAACTATTCCAATCAATAGAAAAAGAGGGAATCCTCCCTAACTCATTTAATGAGGCCAACATCATCCTGATACCAAAGACTGGCAGAGATACAACAAAAAAAGAGAATTTTAGACCAATACCCCTGATGAACATCAGTGCAAAAATCCTCAATAAAATACTAACAAACCGAATCCAGCAGCACATCAAAAAGCTTATCCACCATGATCAAATGGGCTTCATCCCTGGGACGCAAGGCTGGTTCAACATATGCAAATCAATAAACGTAATCCACCATATAAACAGAACCAAAGACAAAAACCACATGATTATCTCAATAGATGCAGAAAAGGCCTTTGACAAAATTCAGCAGCAGCCCTTCATGCTAAAAACGCTCAATAAATTCGGTATTGATGGAACGTATCTCAAAATCTTAACAGCTATTTATGACAAGCCCACATCCAATATCATACTGAATGGGCAAAAACTGGAAGCATTCCCTTTGAAAACTGGCACAAGACAGGGATACCCTCTCTCACTACTCCTATTCAACATAGTGTTGGAAGTTCTGGCTAGGGCAATCAGGCAAGAGAAAGAAATCAAGGGTATACAGTTAGGAAAAGAAGAAGTCAAATTGTCCCTGTGTGCAAATGACATGATTGTATATTTAGAAAACTCCATCGTCTCAGCCCAAAATCTCCTTAAGCTGATAAGCAACTTCAGCAAAGTCTCAGGATACAAAATCAATGTGCAAAAATCACAAGCATTCTTATACACCAGTAAGAGACAAACAGAGAGCCAAATCATGAATGAACTCCCATTCACAGTTGCTTCAAAGATAATAAAATATCTAGGAATCCAACTTACAAGGAATGTAAAGGACCTCTTCAAGGAGAACTACAAACCAATGCTCAGTGAAATAAAAGAGGACACAAACAAATGGAAGAACATTCCACACTCATGGATAGGAAGAATCAATATTGTGAAAATGGCCATACCACCCAAGGTAATTTATAGATTCAATGCCATCCCCATTAAGCTACCAATGACTTTCTTCACAGAATTGGAAAAAAACTGCTTTAAAGTTCACATGGAACCAAAAAAGACACACATTGCCAAGACAATCCTAAGCCAAAAGAACAAAGCTGGAGGCATCATGCTACCTGACTTCAAACTATACTACAAGGCTACAGTAACCAAAACAGCATGGTACGGGTACCAAAACAGAGATAGAGACCAATGGAACAGAACAGAGCCCTCAGAAATAATACCACACATCTACAGCCATCTGATCTTTGACAAACCTGACAAAAACAAGAAATGGGGAAAGGATTCCCTATTTAATAAATGGTGCTGGGAAAATTGGCTAGCCATAAGTAGAAAGCTGAAACTGGATCCTTTCCTTACTCCTTACACGAAAATTAATTCAAGATGGATTAAAGACTTCAATGTTAGACCTAAAACCATAAAAACCCTAGAAGAAAACCTAGACAATACCACTCAGGACATAGGCATGGGTAAGGACTTCATGTCTAAAACACCAAAAGCAGTGGCAACAAAAGCCAAAATTGACAAATGGGATCTAATTAAACTAAAGAGCTTCTGCACAGCAAAAGAAACTACCATCAGAGTGAACAGGCAACCTACAGAATGGGAGAAAATGTTTGCAATCTACTCATCTGACAAAGGGCTAATATCCAGAACCTACAAAGAACTCAAACAAATTTACAAGAAAAAAGCAAAGAACCCCATCAAAAAGTGGGCCACGGATATGAACAGACACTTCTCAAAAGAAGACATTCATACAGCCAACAGACACATGAAAAAATGCTCACCATCACTCACCATCAGAGAAATGCAAATCAAAACCACAATGAGATACCATCTCGCACCAGTTAGAATGGCAATCATTAAAATTCAGGAAACAACAGGTGCTAGAGAGGATGTGGAGAAATAGAAACACTTTTACACTGTTGGTGGGACTGTAAACTAGTTCAATCATTGTGGAAAACAGTGTGACGATTCCTCAAGGATCTAGAATTAGAAATACCATTTGACCCAGCCATCCCATTACTGGGGATATAACCAAAAGATTATAAATCATGCTGCTATAAAGACACATGCACACATATGTTTATTGCAGCATTATTCACAATAGCAAAGACTTGGAATCAACCCAAATGTCCATCAGTGACTGACTGGATTAAGAAAATGTGGCACATATACACCATGGAATACTATGCAGCCATAAAAATGGATGAGTCTGTGTCCTTTTAGGGACATGGATGCAGCTGGAAACCATCATTCTCAGCAAACTATCGCAAGAACAGAAAACCAAATACCACATGTTCTCACTCATAGGTGGGAATTGAACAATGAGATCACTTGGACACAGGAAGGGGAACATCACACACTGGGGCCTATTGTGGGGAGGGGACGGGGGGAGGGATAGCATTAGGAGATATAACTAATGTAAATGATGAGTTAATGAGTGCAGCACACCAACATGGCACATGTATACATATGTAAGAAACCTGCACATTGTGCACATGTACCTTAGAACTTAAAGTATAATAATAAAAAAAATTAAAAAAAAAAAAGAAATTGACATGTGCCTCATTCTTACTTAAAAGTATCAAAACTCAGGAAAAGCAATACATCATAATGATTAATAGCATGGACTCTGGAGCCAAACTTTCTGGGTTTCAATCCTAACTCTTCTATTTTTTTTTTTTTTTAATTATTACACTTTATGTTCTAGGGTACATGTGCACAACGTGCAGGTTTGTTACATATGTATACGTGGGTCATGTTGGTGTGCTGCACCCATTAGCTTGTCATTTATGTTAGGTATATCTCCTAACGCTATCCCTCGCCCCTCCCCCCACCCCACAACAGGCCCCAGTGTGTGATGTTCCCCTTCCCGTGTCCAAGTGTTCTCATTGTTCAATTCCCACCTATGAGTGAGAACATGTGGTGTTTGGTTTTCTGTTCTTGCGAGAGTTTGCTGACAATGATGGTTTCCAGCTGCATTCATGTCCCTACAAAGGACATGAATTCATCCTTTCATGGCTGCATACTATTCCATGGTGTATATGTGCCACATTTTCTAAATCCAGTCTGTCGTTGATGGACATTTGGGTTGGTTCCAAGTCTTTGCTATTGCGAACAGTGCTGCAAAAACCATACATGCTCATGTGTCTTTATAGCAGCATGATTTATAATCCTTTGGGTATATCCCCAGCAATGGGATGGCTGGGTCTAATGGTATTTCTAGTTCTAGATCCTTGAGGAATCGCCACACTGACTTCCACAATGGTTGAACTAGTTTGCAGTCCCACCAACAGTGTAAAAGTGTTCTTATTTCTCCACATCCTCTGCAGCACCTGTTTTTTTCCTGACTTTTTAATGATCGCCATTCTAACTGGTGTGAGATGGTATCTCATTGTGGTTTTGATTTGCATTTCTCTGATGGCTAGTTACGATGAGCATTTTTTCATGTGTCTGTTGGCTGCATAAATGTCTTCTTTTGAGAAGTGTCTGTTCATATTCTTGGCCCACTTTTTGATGGGGTTGTTTGTTTTTCTTGTAAATTTGTTTGAGTTCTTTGTAGGTTCTGGATATTAGCCCTTTGTCAGATGAGTCGACTGCAAAAATTTTCTCCCATTCTGTAGGTTGCCTGTTCACCCTGATGGTAGTTTCTTTTGCTGTGCAGAAGCTCTTTAGTTTAATTAGATCCCATTTGTCAATTTTGGCTTTTGTTGCCACTGCTTTTGGTGTTTTAGACATGAAGTCCTTACCCATGCCTATGTCCTGAATGGTATTGCCTAAGTTTTCCTCTAGGGTTTTTATGGTTTTAGGTCTAACATTGAAGTCTTTAATCCATCTTGAATTAATTTTTGTATATGGTGTAAGGAAGGGATCCAGTTTCAGCTTTCTACTTATGGCTAGCCAATTTTCCCAGCACCATTTTTTAAATAGGGAATCCTTTCCCCATTTCTTGTTTTTTTCAAGTTTGTCAAAGCTCAGATAGTTTTAGATGTGTGGTATTATTTCTGAGGGCTCTGTTCTGTTCCATTGGTCTCTATCTCTGTTTTGGTACCCGTACCATGCTGTTTTGGTTACTGTAGCCTTGTAGTATAGTTTGAAGTCAGGTAGCGTGATGCCTCCAGCTTTGTTCTTTTGGCTTAGGACTGTCTTGGCAATGTGGGGTCTTTTTTGGTTCCATATGAACTTTAAAGTAGTTTTTTCCAATTCTGTGAAGAAAGTCATTGGTAGCTTAATGGGGATGGCATTGAATCTATAAATTACCTTGGGCAGTATGGCCATTTTCACAATATTGATTCTTCCTATCCATGAGTGTGGAATGTTCTTCCATTTGTTTGTGTCCTCTTTTATTTCCTTGAGCAGTGGTTTGTAGTTCTCCTTGAAGAGGTCCTTCACAGCCCTTGTAAGTTGAATTCCTATGTATTTTATTCTCTTTGAAGCAATTGTGAATGGGGGTTCACTCATGATTTGGCTCTCTTTGTCTGTTATTGGTGTATAAAAATACTAATGATTTTTGCACAATGACTTTGTATCCTGAGACTTTGCTGAAGTTGCTTATCAGCTTAAGGAGATTTTGGGCTGAGACAATGGGGTTTTCTAAATATACAATCCTAACTCTTCTATTTTCTAGCTGTGTGAGCTTTGCAAGTTACCTGACCTCTCTCTGTCTCCACATTTTATCTGCAAATGAATAATAACATAACTTAGCTCTCATGTCTGTTGTAAGGATTATATGAATCAACATATATTAATAGCTTAGAATAGAGCTTGGTACATAGAACCCTATGCATGTAAAGTTTAAATGAACATAATGGAATAAGTAAGGTTAAGGAATCGAATTTCAAAAAAATAGCTAAATTAGATAACTAGGGAAAGTGTCCAGTTTGAAGCAATGTCTGGAAAACCACATTATGCCAAGAGAATAGTTGAAAGGAATGAGAGTGAGCCTGCAGAGAAGAAAGCATGGAGTATATCTGAAAGCTGCTATGTGGAAAAAGAAGCAAATGTTGCAAATGTTACAGGGCCCTATAACTAGAAGGTGTTTGAAGAAGGTGGACTTCAGCTCAATATGGGAAGCACTTTCTAACCCCTGGAGCTATGCCCTGTGGTAATAATGCAGCTTATCACTGCAGAGATTCATACTGGTAGGTGAATCATCAACCATAAAGCAGGAGAGATTCTTTCCCAGGATAGGAGCCGAGGAACTGACAGCCTCTCAGGTCCCAAGTCTGGTTCTGAAATTTTAAGATTTAATGATCAAATGCTAAGAGTATTGATGCATTGATTCTTTAATAGAAATTACATGTAAATGGAAGGGTTTGGACTTTTCACACTTATATTCCAAGTAAAAGTAAGTACATGTGTTGCCACAGGTGACAGTTTATTCTGAGATTAAGAGAACTGAGAAAATCATTTTCAAGATGAATGCTGATGCTAACAAGCACTGATACCTTTAGATAGTAGAACCAAGTCAGGCTGTAGATATGACAAGGAGACAAGCAACTCCCCAGTCATCTCCTCTTCAGTTCACTGCATCAGCTGTCACCATGGCCCACCACCATATAATGTTGATGCAGAAAATGTGTTAATATAGTGTCATATTCCTCCCAAATCATGGTCCCTACTCTATTAGTAGTGTGGAAATACGCGGCCTTGTGTGCAGCATATTTCGTTTGCCTTTTCACTATTCTCCACTCTGTTCTCCTTTCTAGAAGGCTAATTTTTATGCACTACATTAGAGGTGCCATCAGCCTCTTGCTTCAACTGGAGTTTGGCCACCTTGGCTGAAGATCAGAGGAAGACGAAAAGACTGGGCATGTAATTCCCTGGCTATCTCCCTGTGAAATCTTCTCAGGCTGGCTGTTTCCGCCACCAAAAATCTATGCACCTCTTAAGAAAGCTTGATTTACATGATATGTGTGCTGTTCACCTTAGGTTCTCACTCTATTCCTTGTGGTTTTCCTCCACTTAGATCATAACTTCATGATTAGTCTCTGCAAATATATCCTCCTAAAATAATTGAAATGTCCCATCTGTATTCTCTGGGATCCTGACAAATTCAACAAATTGCAGTCAGACCTGGCATTTGCTGCTTAGGCACTTACTTGTTGACCCATTATGAAAATTGCTGATATTAGATCATTCTGACCTAGAAAAATGTCAGTTTCAAAATGGTTCAACTTGACATTGTTCACATACATAATTCCATTTGCTAACGGTCAAAATACTTGACTAGGAACCAGGAGTATAGGAAATTCATTTATTATATGAAGTTGAAATTACTCTCTGTAGCTTTTTATCAAAAATGCAGGACTGGGAATCAGAAACTGGTGTTCTAGACCTGGGTATATTATTAACTCATTGTAAGAAAGTCAATTTTCCTTTCTGAGCCTCAGTTTCTTCATGTACAAATTTAAAAAATCAGATTATATGCTCTCTACAGGTTTTTTCATAGGTGCTATTCTAAAGTTCCAGAATCCCATATCCCAAACTATACTGTTAGTTTCTTAAAAACAGGAACTGTGTCCCCAAAGATTCCTTACACCAGAATCATCTGGGGCATTTTAGGCACTATTCCCAGAGCTACCAAATCATAATCTTCAAATGTGGAGCCTGCTTTCTTGCTTACAAATACTGAATGTTGAGAACTATTATATCTAGCACATAAGGTATACAAAGTAGTGGTTGATAAACCACTGTTGATTGTTAAAATGGCTGTGGCAGCCAATGTAGGTGGTTTAATTGAATAAATTACTCAGGTTGGATAAAATAATGCAGTAATGGATTTTTTTCAATACACAAAAACATAATTAAGAAAGTATGGAAACAAGCAATCAAAAAGAAGCAGCAGCTCTTAAGTATCACAACTGTCAGCACAAAGTCTATATTTTAAAATTATATTGGATCCTTTATTTATGGCAAATACAAACAGATTGACAACCCTAATATTTGTGTTTTTTATGATTAGCCAAGTCTAATTTTGTGATAATTTTTTTCTTTTCAGCTTTATTTTAGCTTCGGGAGTACATGTGCAGGTTTGTTATGTAGGTAAATTGTATGTCATGAGGGTTTGGTGTACAGATATTTCGTCACCCAGGTAATAAGCATAGTACCCAACAGGTAATTTTCTTATACTCACCCTCCTTCCACACTCTACCCTCAAGTAGGCCCTGGTGTTTATTGTTCCCTTCTTTATGTCCATGTATACTCAATGTTCAGCTCCCACTTATAAGTGAGAACACATAGTATTTAGTTTATTGTTCCTGTGTTAGTTTGCTCAGGATAATAGCCTCCAGCTGCATCCATGTTGCTGCAAATGACATGATCTCATTCTTTTTTTATGACTGTGTAGTATTCTATGGTGTATATGTACCACATTTCTTTTATCTAATACACTTTATTGAGCATTTAGATTGGTTCCATGTCTTTGCTATTATGAAGAGTGCTGCAATGAACATATGCATTCATGTGTCTTTATGATAGAATGGGTTATATTCCTTTGGATATATATCCAATAATGGGATTCCTGGGTCAAATAGTAATTCCATTTTAAATTCTTTGAGAAATCACCAAACTGCTTTCCACAATGGCTGAACTGATTTACATTCCCACCAGCAGTGTATGAGATAGTTGTAGGTGTGCAGCATTATTTCTGAGCTCTCTCTTCTGTTCTCTGCAACCTCACCAGCAGCTGTTATAATTTGACTTTTTAAAAATAGCCATTCAGATTGATATGAGATGGTATCTCATTGTGGTTTTGATTTGCATTTCTCTAATGATCAGTGATGTTCAGCATTTTTTCGTATGCTTGTTTGCCGCAAAAAATGTCTTCTTTTGAGGAGTGTCTGTTCATGTCTGTTGCCTATTTTTTAATTGGGTTGTTCTTTGCTTGTGAATTTGTTTAAGTTCCTTATAGATGCTGGATATTAGACCTTTGTTGGATGCATACCTTAACAAATATTTTCTTCCATTCTGTAGATTGTCTATCTACTCCCTTGATAGTTTCTTTTGCTGTGCAGAAGTTCTTTCATTTTATTAGGTTCCATTTGTCAATTTTTGGGTTTCCTGAGATTGCTTTTCATGTCTTCATCATGAAATTTTTGCCAGGTCCTATGTCTAGAATGATATTTTCTAGATTGTCTTCCAGGGTTTTTGTAGTTTTAGGTTTGACATGTAAGTCTTTAATCCACCTTCCCAGCACCATTTATTGAATAGGGATTTCTTTCCCCATTGCTTGCTTTTGTCAACGTTGTGAAAGATCAGATGTTTGTAGGTCTGTCGCATTATTTCTGGGCTCTCTATTCTGTTCCCTTGGTCTATGTGTCTATTTTTGTACCAGTACCATGCTGTTTTGTTTACTGTCGCCCCATAGTATAGTTTGAAGTCAGGTAGTGTGATGTCTCTAGCTTTGTTCTTTTTGCTTAGGATTACCTTGGCTATTTGGGCTCTTTTGGGGTTCCATATACATTTTAAAATAGTTTTTTTCTAGTTCTATAAAGAATGCCATTGGTAGTTTGATAGGAATAGCATTGAATCTATAAATTGCTTTTGGAAGTATGGCCATTTTAACAATATTGATTATTCCTATCCATGCTCATGGAATTTTTTTCATTTGTTTATGTCATCTCTGATTTCTTTGAGCAGTGTGTTGTAATGCTTATTGTAGAGCTCTTTCACCACCCTGGTTACCTGTATTCACAGGTATTTTATTCTTTTATGGCTATCATGAATGGGATTGTGTTTTTGATTTGGCTCTCAGCTTGGATGTTGTTGGTGTATGATGCTACTGATTTTTGTACATTAATTTTGCACCCTGAAACTTTGCCGAAGTTTTAAAATCAGATCAAGGAGCTTTTAGGCAGAGACTTTTCTGGGTATATAATCATATTGTCTGCAAACAGAGATAGTTAGACTCCCTATCTTTTAATTGGTATGCCTTTTATATCTTTCTCTTGCCTGATTGCTCTGGCTAGGACTTCAGTACCATGTTGAATAGGAGTAGTGAGAGAGGGCATCCATGTCTTGTTCTGCCTTTCAAGAGGAATGCTTCCAGCTTTTGCCCATTCAGTATGCTGTTGGCTGTGGGTTTTTTCATAGATGAAAAACCCTTATTATTTTGAAGTATGTTCCTTCGATGCCTGGTTTGGGTGGTGGTTTATACCTGTAGTCCTTTGTTTTAATGAAATAATGTTGATTTTTATCAAAAGCCTTTTATGCATCTACTGAGATAATTATGTGTGTTTTTGTTTTTAGTTCTACTTACGTGGTGAATCACATTTATTGATTTGCATATGTTGAACGAACCTTGCATCCCAGGCATAAAGTCTACTTGATCATGGTGGATTCAATTTTTGGTATGCTACTGGATTTGGTTTGCTACATTTTATTGAGGATTTTTGCATCTATGTTCCTCAAGGATATTAGCCAAAAGTTTTCTTTTTTGTTGTGTCTCTACCAGGTTTTGGTGTCAGGATGATGCTGGTCTCATAGAATGAGTTAAGGAGGAGTTCTTCCTCCTCAATTATTTGGAATAGTTGCAGTAGGAATGGTACCAGTTCTTCTTTATACATCTGGTAGAATTTGTGAATTCATTTGTTCCTAGACTTTTTCTGATTGGTATGCTTTTTGTTACTGATTCAATTTTGGAACTTGTTATTGGTCTGTTCAGGGATTCAATTTCTTCCTGGTTCAGTCTTAGGAAGTTGCATGTTTCCAGGAATTTATCCATTTCTTCTAGGTTTTCTAGTTTGTGCACATAGAGATGTTCATAGTAGTCTCTGAGGGTTTTCTGTATTTCTCTGGGGTCAGTAGTAACATCCTCTTTGTTATTTCTGATTGTGTTTATTTGGATCTTTTCTTTTTCTCTTTATTAGAATAACTAGTGGTCTATCCATCTTATTCGTTCTTTCAAAGAACACACCCCTGGACTTAATCTTTTGTATGTTTTTGTGCATCTCAATTTCCTTCAGTTCAGCTCTGATTTTTGTTATTTCTTGTCTTTTGCTAGCTTTGGGGTTGGTTTCCTCTTGGTTCTCCAGTTCCTCTAGGTGTGACATTAGGTTGTTAATTTGAGATCTGTGTAACTTTTTGACTTGGGCATTTAGTGCTATAAACTTCCCTCTTAGCACTCTTTAGCCATGTCCCGGAGATTCTGGTATTTGTATCTTTGTTCTCATCACTTTCAAGAAATTTCTTTATTTCTACCTTAATTTCATTATTTACTCAAAAGACATTCGGGAGAAAACAACCCTAATATTTGAGCCATGATTTTAGTAGTCTCGTGCCTCAAAAGTATTAATTGCACTGGGCTTGGAGGAAAGTAAAGAAAAAAAGTGTTTCTAATTCAAGAAACAGAGATCAGGTGTGGTGGCCCACACCTGTAATACCAATACCTTGGGAGGACAATGTGGGAAGATCTTTTGAGGTCAGGAGTTTGAGATCAGCCTGGGCAAGACAGTGAGACCCTATCTCTACAAAATAATGTTAAAAATTAGCCGTGTGTGGTGGCTTATACCTGTAGTCCCAGCTACTCAGGAGGCCCAGGCAGGAGGATTATGTGATCATGTGAGCCCGGGAGTTTGAAAGTTTGAAGTTACAATGAGCTATGATCATATCACTGCATTCCAGCCTGGGTAGCAGAGTAAGACCCTGAGAAAGAAACAAAGAAAGAAAAGAAAGAAAGAAAGAAAGAGAGAGAGAGAGAGAGAGAGAGAGAGAAGGAAGGAAGGAAGGAAGGAAGGAAGGAAGGAAGGAAGGAAAGAAAGAAAGAAAGAAAGAAAGAAAGAAAGAAAGAAAGAAAGAAAGAAAGAAAGAAAGAAAGAAAACATGCAATGATTGTATTGCCTCTTTATTAAAATCAAGCACTTCACTCTGCTTTTTCAGGTAGGATTTCTTGGCCTCCTCCTTGACATAATTACTGAAAACCTAGGCTATCTGGTTTTCTAAGCAACAACAGGATGCCAACAAACCATTGTAAACAGGAGACGGGACGTAAGAACTAACACTGGCCAGGCGCAGTGGCTCACACCTGTAATCCCAGGACTTTGGAAGGCCGAGGTGGGCAGATCACAAGGTCAGGAGTTCGAGATCAGACTGACCAACATGGTGAAACCTCATCTCTACTAAAAATATAAATATCAGCCGGGCGTGGTGGCACATGCCTGTAATCCCAGCTGCTTGCACTCAGGACGCAGAAGTTGCAGTGAGCCGAGATCATGCCATTGCACTCCAGCCTGGGTAACAGAGTGAGACTCCATCTCCAAAAAAAAAAAAAAAGAAAGAAAGAATAAAAGATTCAAATGAATATAATGAACATGTGCTTGAGAGTTTTTTGTTTGTTTCTGTTTGTTTGTTTTAGAGATAAAGTCTCACTGTGTGGCCATGGCTGGCCTTGAACTCCTGGGCTCAAGAGATCCTTCTGTATCAGCCGCCCAAGTAGCTGTGACTATAGGCATGTGCCATGGCATGCAACCATGAATTTTCTTTATGATGACCAAAAGTCACAAAGAAATGGGACTATTCTGTTTAAAAAATCCTTGTTTAGGATTATAAGAAAATATGCAATATATTTTTAGAACACTGTATTATCAGAGTTAAAATGTAAAAGGCTTTAACACTTGAAGTGGTAAGGTTCATTTATTTAGAACCTTCATCTTATTTAGAATCTGTCATGTCCCAGTGAAGTGAAATACATGAGGAGTTAACAAAACAGAACTGGTTTTATTTTCCATTTTGGAAGAAAGAACAAAAAGAGTCTTATATACCAAGATTCTAAGGACATACAAGCCCAGTTCTGCAGCCTCAGCCACAGAGATTACTGTAAAAATGCTGATATAAGATGAAAAGACTCAGAGTACATTAAGATAATCAACCCTGCAAAAATAATTAGGAATACTTCCTACTTCAAGATGCATGCTTCCAAGAATATAGGACAATAGCCAAATGTAAAATCAAAAAGAAAAAAGTCACTACCAAGGAATAAAATACCTTGTGTAATATTGAAATATTGCAGGACTAAGAAGTCATTTCTAGTAATGATATTCCTTGGATGAGAAGGGATTTTAAAGTCTAAAAGGAGTTCAACATTGCTGAATAACAGAGTTTGGTGGCAGAAAGACTAAGAAATAAGGCTAGCAAGGTGGGCAGAAGCTGGGTCCTAATGGGTTTTATAAAATCATGTTAAGGAGTTTGTACCTTATTATAGGGACAACAGAAAACCATGAAAGGGCTCTAAATAGGGTAGGTATGGCCAAACATGCATTATAGGAAAAAATAGTTACAGGGTGGAGGTTAGTTTGGATGGAAACAAGATTTTAGGAAGTAAGACAAGGTTCGTGCAGTGGTCCAAGTGGGAGACAACATCAGACTAAACTAGGGTGCTAGCAGAAAAGTTGGAAAAAAGTATATGAATCCAAGAGATATGGTAGGTAGAAATGACAAATCTTGGTGATTGAGTCGATCTGGAGAGTAAAGGGTAGAAAACCGGCAAAAATGATTCCAAGTTTCTGGCTTGAACAACTGGGTACATAGTGGTACCACTGACTAAAACAGGAAAAAAAAATGGAAGAGGAATATTTTTGTCTGTTTGTTGTTTGTTTTGTTATGTTTGTTCTTTAGGGTGGGGGAGGGAGATGAAGATAATTAAATACAATGGGCATGCTTAGTTTAAGAAGTGTGTGGAATAGCCAAGTGGGCATGTTCAGTAGACAGTTGGATATAGAAGTCTGACATTCAAGAGAAGTCTGGAATGAAGATTGAGATGGGAGTCATTGGCATTTACATATATAAGGTAATTACATCATAGAAATGGATAAAATCACTCAGGGGATCTGTAGGATAAGAAGTGTGCCTAGAACAAAACAAGGAAAAACACAAACACCTGAGGGGTGAACAAAAGAAGACTAAAAAAGATCTTTATATCACAAAGGTCTTTGATGTTCCTGTGTAGTATTGTGGAAAATATTGCAGAAAGCATAGTCGTAAAAGTATAAAGAAAATCAGATGTAGTATTTACTATTGGTATAATACTATTCTCGGATCCCTTTTACTGGGCCAGTGAAATTATCCTGCAGCCACTTTGGAAAATTACTATCTGTGGAAGGGAGTCGCGTCACCTAAAATGTCTGGAAGACTATGCCTTTCTCCAGGGGATCCATAGGTAAAGACTAATTGAGGTGAGAGTACACAAGCCTGGGTCCCTTGCCTCAAGGTAGGACAAATATTTTAGTGCCATTTATGCCCCATTTCTCCTCATGAGGTCAAATTGAGGCTGCACCTTTGTTTCACTTCTTCTCTTTCCCTATCTTCCATCCCTTACTTCCTTACAGGTTTCTGTTGAAACTGACCTCTCAATAAATCATTTGCTCAAGAATCCTTGTTTCATACCCTGTTTCTAGAGAACCCAATCAAAATTCCAGAGAATTGTAGTGTCTCTGAAGCCAAAGAGAATTATTATTAAACTATATGTTTATATTTTATGCATGTTTCTATGTGTATTTTTATTTCACAATAAAATGAAGTTAAGGATGGAGAAGTCAACAATATTGGAACGTAAGAACAGACAAGTGTTCGTTTCAGCAACGGAACCAACATTGGCCATCTTGGCTGCAGAAGTTGCCTTAGAGTCATTGGGCTGGAAGCCAGATGGCAGCAAGTGAATGAATGTGTGAGAGGTAAATAGATGCAATGAAGGATACCACTCCTTCAAGAAATATGGCTATGAATGGGAGTAAATAATTAAGGCAGTATCTGGAGAAAAGATTTTTAAATTTAAGTTGAGTTATTCTTAAACATTATCATGTTTAAATGCTAATGAGCCACAGCCAATAAAAAGGAAAATGTTGAAGATCTAAGAGAGGAGAGATAAAATTGAGAGTAAAAGAACTATTTTTAAGATATTACAGAGGTGATTCAAGCCTGGGCCAGGGTATTGTCTAAGAAGAAAAAACTTTGTTTTTTCCTTGTAAATTTGTTTGAGTTCTTTGTAGGTTCTGGATATTAGCCCTTTGTCAGATGAGTAGATTGCAAAAATTTTCTCCCATTCTGTAGGTTGCCTGTTCACTCTGATGGTAGTTTCTTTTGCTGTGCAGAAGCTCTTTAGTTTAATGAGATCCCATTTGTCAATTTTGGCTTTTGTTGCCACTGCTTTTGGTATTTTAGACATGAAGTCTTTGCCCATGCCTATGCCCTGAATGGTACTACCTAGGTTTTCCTCTAGGGTTTTAACCCCATCAAAAAGTGGGCAAAGGATATGAACAGACATTTCTCAAAAGAAGACATTCATACAGCCAATAGACACATGAAAAAATGCTCATCATCACTGGCCATCAGAGAAATGCAAATCAAAACCACAATGAGATACCATCTCACACCAGTTAGAATGGCGATCATTAAAAAGTCAGGAAACAACAGGTGCTGGAGTGGATGTGGAGAAATAGGAACACTTTTACACTGTTGGTGGGATTGTAAACTAGTTCAACCATTATGGAAAACAGTATGGCGATTCCTCAAGGATCTAGAACTAGATGTACCATATGACCCAGCCATCCCATTACTGGGTATATACCCAAAGGATTATAAATCATGCTGCTATAAAGACACATGCACACGTATGTTTATTGTGGCACTATTCACAATAGCAAAGACTTGGAATCAACCCAAATGTCCATCAGTGACAGATTGGATTAAGAAAATGTGGCACATATACACCATGGAATACTATGCAGCCATAAAAAAGGATGAGTTTGTGTTCTTTGTAGGGACATGGTGCAGCTGGAATCCATCATTCTCAGCAAACTATCACAAGAACACAAAACCAAACACCGCATGTTCTCACTCATAGGTGGGAACTGAACAATGAGATCACTTGGACTCGGGAAGGGGAACATCACACACTGGGGCCTATCATGGGGCGGGGGAGGGGGGAGGGATTGCATTGGGAGTTATACCTGATGTAAATGACGAGTTGATGGGTGCTGACGAGTTGATGGGTGCAGCACAGCAACATGGCACAAGTATACATATGTAACAAACCTGCACGTTATGCACATGTACCCTAGAACTTAAAGTATAATAATAATAATAAATAAAAAAATTAAAAAAAGAAGAAAAAACTTTGAGATCTCTTTCTACTTTGAGAGTCTGAGCCTATGACCTTTTTTCTAAATATAATGTAATGTATAAGTATCAGAGACCAGAGTACTTGGGTTCAACCAGGGGAAAATCCAGAAGTTTTGGTCTGAGGCAAACATTTATCATTGTCTTCTTTCATCCTAAGAGTTAGGGGTTCTTACCCGCCAATGTCCTGCTTCACAAAGTCCCCAGGTTCTTGTCGTCTTGATTCCCCTTGACCAGTGGTTCCAGGGAGAATATTAATCAGGAAAAGAATCCCAAGGCTGGTCATGTAATAGTGACTCATTTGTGTGATTATCATCTTCTTAGGCACAAACTTGGAGAGACCTGTGAGAGTCACAGTTTAGATAAGGGATAAGAGGTAGGGAGTAGAAAACAAAGGGCGAGAGGAGAAAGAGGTAAAAAAAGAGAGAAAGAGATGTTATTAAACTCCATTAGAGTCATTTAACTTCTCTAGTGTCTAGTTACTCAGTGCTTAATTCAATAGTCCCCTTTTCCCAGCTTGTCAATGCCACCAAAATCACTCCCAATATAACTTTCTGCTAAATATACCAGAGCCCATCCAAGAAAGGATGCATGGAGTAGTGCAAAGAGCCCTAAGTCAGTAATCAGGAGTCTGAGGTTACTGCAACATCTCTTTCCTTGGCTTCACCCCATGTGATCAGGTGAATCACAGAACTTCCCTCAGCTTGGGTTACCTCTTACAATCCAAGATCTTAAAAATATTCTCTCACGTCTTCATTTTATTTCCCTCCAATCCCCTGTTTGATCTTTAGTGTTACAAAGTCCTTTGCCTTGGTTAACTGTGTAATATTGTAGAGAATCCTAGTATCCTAGTATATTAAGACCTGGAGTCATTTATAGCATTTTTGGGATTGATTCCCATCTTCATAGAGTTAAACAATTTTCCAAAAGATTAAATGGCCCGAAGTGGATAGACTGTTTCCTCTAAATTAGGTTGAGAAAATACTGAATAATGAGACATCATGGCTCTTGAATAAAAATGCAGTATTTCCCCATAAAGAGATATTTGAAAGCAAACTTGTTCCTTTCGATGGGGGCCACAACATAAAGAGAGATCCAAGCCTACTTCCTGACACTGAAATATCTAAGAGGTCAGCAAATTATACTGGTGATAGAATTAGTAATTTGGAATTCCCTATAAGGAAGGCTGTTTTATGAACTCTGGATCAGTGGAGATCTACCCAAGGCACGGGGTTAAGAAAGTAGCGAATAAAGTGATGGTTACTTGCTACCTCTAATTTGTGTGGCTTCTTTGAATATGAGATACTGAGAACTTGAAGGAGACCTAACTCTGACCCAACAACATATCCTTTTTCAGTCATATCGGTGGATTAATTTTCAGAGAAAATGGAGAGATATATAACTGTTTTTTTTTTTTCAAGAAAGTTTATACAAGAGACCAATATGTAAAACAGATGCACATTAAGGAGCTATTCTGGTTGGTGAGAGATTAAGAACAAAAGTCCTTTTAAATTCATCCCACATGCCTCAAAAAAGCAGCCACTGGATCTATATTAAGCTGTTTTCATGAATCTGGTATAGGCATACGAAAAACTACAACAATGGAGAAGATAGACTTATGACATGATGAAGTGTCAACATTAGAGATAGAGATAATCATAGTATTAGATTGCACCATATGAAATTGCCAATATTTCAAAATTTTGGTTTTACCAAAGAAAGCAATTTCTTAGGTCAACCTAATATATGAGCTGTGACATCCATGGTTCATGAACAATAAAAGAGTTGATGGACATTTTATAGGAGTATACAGGAATGGTACTGTTCCAAAAACCATAGTATATGAGTAAGAAAAGATGGTGCATGATCAGACAACTCCGAGCACAAGTAACTTCCATGGTAAGGGCAGTAACCATGATATATGCTCAAACATCCACAGTGCTTTAGCAGACCTTAATGTATAATCATATGACAAGAATTAATGCTCAGATAATCATGATACATGAATTGACAACTACTCTACAGGAACAGAGACACTTGGGCTAGGATATGAAGTTCAAATTGTAGAAATAATCCATGGAACATAAGACATAGCCATGATGCATGCTTAGAAAACATGAGTCCATGAATAACGATCCTGGGTGTAGGAGAAGATGGCCATGCTGTGTAAACAAAGAGATCCACAGTGTGTGTTCAGCTATGCTATTCTACTATATCACTATGGGTTATGTTCAAATTATCATGGTGGGTAAGCAGCTAACTATCACACTAAGAATAGATGGCAATTAAATTCCCACGATTTGGAAAGAGAAAACTAAGATATATACTATGATACATAAAAAAGACAACAGCATTACATGAAATCATAACTAAATAACATGTCTGTGACAGTGAAACAAAGAGCCTTCAAAAATGATCACACATCCATGTAGCTGGAGGCAAATACAGTATATGCATAGACAAACATGATACATGTGAAGAAGCATTTGGTACATCAATTCTTATCCATGATAAATGCACACAGAATATATGTATCATAGAAACCATACTACAGGAATTTAGTGACATAGTTTAGGAGCAGACTACAGTGCTATGGAAGTAGACTACCATGGTGCAGGAACAGAAAAGGTCATGGTCCATGAGTAGGCCGACATGGTCAAAAAATTTCCACTGTAGCAGAAAGGTAAGATATAGTTGCAAGTGAACATAGTGAAGAATTGATATCCTTGGGGTAATGATGACAATAGTGAATAAATAGCTATTTGTAATGTACGAACACACAAATATAATGCACATATCCACGGTGAATAAAATGAAAATTACAGTGAAGGAACATCATACAAATATTCAGACAACCATGACATACGAGCAGAAAGTAAAACCTAATGCTGGTTTTAATCAAGAAGCCAGGCTATGTTGCAAAAGTAGACAACCATAGTGTATGCTTATATAAGTACAGCACATAAAAAAAAAAAGTCCTGTGAGTTTACAGCCAACCATGGCACAAATGCAGATGCCTTTGGTAGGAGCAGATTGGCTGTGAAACAGGAGGAGACAACTCTTGTGCAAATTCAGATAATCATGGTGTTAGAGGAGATTATCCGTGATACATGAACACATAATCATGACACGTGCTCAGGCCATTATAACGTGTACTTGCATGGTCAAATTAGCAAATGATTACCGACAAATTCACCCTACTCAAGAGCTAAAGGAAGGTACAAGGAACAAACAAATAGACGAAAATATCATTTATAAGTTGATGACTTGCAAATTAATATCTTCATTCTAGATATTACCTCAAATCTATTTTTGTATCTAGATATGGGTTCCAGGAGATAACACATATCTTAAACTCATATTGTAACTCATAAGTAAAACTTAAACCCAGGTTAGGTTCAAGATATCTCTCACAAAGCTCTGTACCTAAATGTCTGAGAGGCATCTTAAACATAACATTTTCAAATCTGAAGTTCAGATATCCACCTCCACACACATATATAGACCTGGTCCTGTGCAGTATTTCCCATCTCAAGTAATAGTGACTCTGCACGTCCAATTGCTCTGATTGAAACTCTAATGTCATTCTTGACTCCTCTTTAATGTTCATACCACACATCTGATCTATTAACAAGTCTCATTGGCATTCCATTCAAAAGGAAATATATCCAAAATAAAGCCACTGATCATTACCTCTGTTGCTACCACTCTAGCTTGTCATCTCTTGTCAAGATCATTGTAAAAGCTTCTTAACTGGTTTTGCTGCCTCTGTCCTTGCTCCCCTAGAGTCTGTACCCTACACAGTGGGCAGAGGGAACTTTTAAAGTGTTTAAGGCAGATAATTTCTTCCCTCTGCTCAAAATCCTCCCATTTCTTCCCATTTCAAAAGCCTCACTCTCTTAGCATTTTTTGAGAATACATTATATTATTAACTCTAGTCACCATGTTGTACAAGAAATCTCTTGAACTTATTCCTCCTATATAACTGAAATTTTGTATCCTTGAGTCAACATCTACCCACACCAGCCCACGACTTCCAGCCCCTGGTAACAACCATTCTACTCTCTGTTTCTATGAAATCACTTTTTTAGATTACTCCACATATAAGTGGCATCATAAGGTATCTGTCTTTCTCTGTATGCCTTATTTCACTTAACATAATATACTCTAGGTTCATCCATGTTGTCACAAATGACAATATTTCACTCTTTTTGAAGGCTGAATAATACTCCATTGTGTATACATACCACATTTTCTTTATCCATTAATGCATTAACAGACATTTAGGTTGATTTCATATCTTGGTTATTGTGAATAATGCTGCATTAACATGGAAGTGCATATATCTCTTCAACATACTAATTTAATATCCTTTGGATATATAACCAGTAGTGAGATTGCTGAATCATATAACTCTATTTTTATTTATTTATTTTAAGACAGAGTCTCGCTCTGTCGCCCAGGCTGGAGTGCAGTGGTGTGATCTTGGCTCACTGCAAGCTCCACCTCCCGGGTTCACGCCATTCTCCTGCCTCAGCCTTCCAAGTAGCTGGGACTACAGGTGCCCGCCACCACGCCCAGCTAATTTTTTGAATTTTTAGTAGAGACGGGGTCTCACCATGTTAGCCAGGATGGTCTCGATCTCCTGACTTCATGATCTGCCCATCTTGACCTCCCAAAGTGCTGGGATTACAGGCATGAGCCACTGCGCCTGGCCCTATTTTTAATTTTTTTTTTTTGAGAGAACTCCATATTGTTTTCCATAATGGCTGTGCTAATTTGCATTCCCACCAACAGTGTGTGAAGGTCCCTTTTCTCCACATCCTCTCTAACATGATTGGTCTTTTTGATAATGCCCAATCTAACAGGTGTGAGGTGATTTACATTTCCTTTAAGATTAGTGATATTGAGAATTTTATCATATACCTATTGATCATTTGTATGTGTCACCATAAAAATTATAACTACAAGAGAGAATGCATATGCTAATTAGCTGGATTTTGTCATTCCACAATGTGTATATACCTTGAAACATCATGTTGTACATGGTAAATCCATGCAATTTTATCTGTCAATTAATAAATAAATAAATATATTATCTACAAGGTCCTACATGATCTGATCTCCAAATAGCTGGCTAGTCTCATCCCCTACTACCCTCCTGTCTCACACACTCCACTTCAGCCACTGTGGCCTCCTTCGCTGCTCATGAAATATGTCAGGTATGCTCCTGCACCAGGGCCTTTGCACCTGCTATCGCCTCTACCTGGGATGTTCTTCCATCCAATTTTCACATAATTTGTTCCCTCACTTCCTTCATAGCATTATTAAAATATCATCTTTTCATTGAGGGCTTCCCTGGCCACCCTATCTAAAATTTCAAGCCTTCCACACATTCCTCATAGATCCCATGCAGTTGTCTGTCCTATTTTTCTTCCTTTGTGTGTAAAAGGAAGAAAAATTGCTTGTTTCTCACATAGAAAAGTTCAATGGGGACGAGGATTTTGTTTTTTTTTTAATTCAAAGATGTATGCCCAATGCATAGAAGAATATCTGACAAATAATCAGTACGTAATAGTGAATAAATGAATGGTATTGTAACTAGGTCACATTCCTAAATGAGGAAAATTGGTTAAGAAGGATAAGGTGTAGGATGGGCTTTGGAACCTGCAAGACTGAGAGGTTACTGGCCACTACCAAATACTAGTTGTGTTAGGCTTTAATGAGCTACTTCTTCCATAAAAAATGGGGATAACATCCATCTTGTAAAGGTTTTAAATATTATATAAGATAACATATGTAAAATGCCTAGTTAAACACCTGCTAATGGTATAAGTCTTCTGATAAGTCTGGTCCAAAGACAAATTCATTTTATCACATTTGAGCATCCGCTATGTACAAGGTACCAATATAACCAATAATTCTATTGGAATTTCCTAAAACTTCTTTATTTCAGTACCTAGAAACCACCAGATACTGACATTATGCTTACAGATGTCCCTGTTTGGATGACATGAGGATGTCTGCCAGAACTTTACCTGAACAAAGTCATTCCACGTGTTGCTACCCAGAGACTACAAAGCCAACTCTGCCATTTGTTTGTCACAACTTGTCAGCAGAGTTTCATTTAAGCTCATCTAATTCCACCTAGCCTCAAAGTACTGTCATTCATAAAGGTTTTGGAGACAAAAACATCTTAGTTTCAATTCTGGATATACCACATAGAAATTTGAAATCGGGCAGGTTATTTGACTCAAAATTCTAATCCAAATAATGGATTAATTAATCCATTCTTGCTATAAGAATTAAATAATCTAATTCATATATAGCATTAGCCTTAAGCTTGACATATAGTAAACTTTGGTCACTGTAAACTACAGGTCCTTTATTTGACCTCTTTTCCTCCAATGAGCCTCAGTTCTACCCTAAACTAGTTGTCCCTTCCATGGCCATATCCTAAGACTTGTCATTACAAATTCATGATCTCTAATCACTCTCTGACCACATATTTCCAACATTTTTCATCTAGTGCCTTCATACTGTCAATTCTTCTACCCACATCCACCCACTCCACCCCACTCCATGGATTTCTAATCTATTGATCTTACAATCTTTGAATTGCTCATCATCATCTTCATGTTCTCATTTACTTTCTTACCCTGCTTGGATAACATACATAGTCCATAATTAAAATCAGTATAATCATTCTCTGGTATACACCCTGAATACACTTGTTTCTCTCATACTCTATTGTACCTGCCTGGAAAAACATAAACCTTGGTCAAATCCAACTCTCCATCTACGAATAAGCACCTTAATATATCCGGAAAAATCTGCATAATGCCTGACTGGCCTCTCTTTAATTTTTCTTCAACATACTTCAATGTCCCACGATCCTTTTGCACTTGCCAAACCAACTCACTCTCCCACTCTCAGAGATAACTAATATTTTACTTTCTTTTCTCTCTAGGAGAAGAAATAACTCTTTTCCCAGAATCTCTTCAAATAGCTTTGCTTCTTATCTTACCAAGCAATCAAAAGACGACACTCTCTTCTTCCTAATATCAACTATACCAACCTACCAGAATGTCAGCCATATACTTTAACCTTTTCCCTGTTACCAGCAGTGTCTGCTCCTATCTAATGTGAGCACCCCTACATGTGCCCTGGGTCCCATTTCCTGTCTCCTGGTCAAATATATTATTTAGTTATTGTCTCATCTCTCCCACACTTGTCAGTTTGTCATTCTGTACTGGCTCATTCCTTGCAGCATAAAAGTAATGCAATATCATCGATCATTTTGAAAAAAAAATTATCCCTTGACCTGATATTCCTCCAACCCTTTCTCAATTTTTCTGCCTGCCTTTTATGGTAACCCATTTCAATAATTATCTTTATCTCAACTTCCTCAGCAATCATTCCCTTATACTATCTATATTAATCAAGTAATTTCATCTATCACTCCACTGAATCCACCCTTAGTATTAATTCATTCAAAATTTATGGAGTATCATCTATGTACCAGGCACCATTCTAAGTTCTAGGAATACAGCAGTGAACAAAACAGCCAAAAAGTGAATCAATGAAGAAAAAGAAGAACATGGGACCAAGGACTCTTCTCTTACATATCAAAGCCATCCCTATCCAATCCACATCCATACTTTGATTTCTCTCTTCCATGCCCTATATTCAAACTATCAGCTTATCTTGTTGATTTTGGAACAGATCCAGACTCTGATCACTTCTCACTACTTTCATTGCCCCCTAGATGTTCAAAACCACCCCCATGACTGCAATGAATGGCTAACTTCTCTCTCTCTGCTGTAACTCTTGCCCCCTCATAGTCCATTCTCTGGACAGTAGTCAGAATGAGGGTTTTTTAGAAAAAAATATATATAAGTCAGATTCACTCTCTTCTCAAACTTTCCCAGTGGATATTTTCAGAATCCTAAGTACTTGCCGTGACCTATAAGAATCTACTTTATTTGACCACTGGCTACCTCTGAAACCTCACCTCTTTCTACTTTCGGTCTCCCCTACTCATACCAATTCACACTTGTTTTCCTAATATTCCTTGAAAACACCCAGCCTTAAGGGACTTCGTACTTGCTCTTTCCTCATCATAAATGCTTTTCTCATATATCTCTCTGCCTTCTTATCCAACTCCATTTTCTTACGGGATCTATGACTACCCAAAATTACATTATGTACTTATTTATTTCCATTTCTCCCACTGGATATAAGCTTCATTAGTTCAGGAAATTAACTCTAACTCTGGGCCATAGAGTAGAGTCTAGCACATGACTGTTACTCAATAAAATATTTGTAGGAAAAAAAAGAGTGAATTTTTTCATGAGTTAATGATCACACAACTCTGGGCATCCTTTTCTTCTCAGAGATATAATGTCAAGACTATCCTTCTTTTCTAAAACCTTTCCCCCATGCCCTTTCAATCCTTCATTTTATGGAAAACAAGTTCTCCTATGCTCTCAACTTCTTTTTATTATTATACTTTAAGTTCTAGGGTACATGTGCACAACGTTCAGGTTTGTTACATATGTATACATGTGCCATGTTGGTGTGCTGCACCTATTAACTCGTCATTTACATTAGGTATATCTCCTAATGCTATCCCTCCCCCCTCCTCCCTCCCCACAATAGGACCCGGTGTGTGATGTTCCCCATCCTGTGTCCAAGTGATCTCATTGTTCAATTCCCACCTATGAGTGAGAACATGCGGTATTTTGTTTTCTGTTCTTGCAATAGTTTGCTGAGAATGATGGTTTCCAGCTGCATCCATGTCCCTACAAAGGATATGAACTCATCCTTTTTTATGGCTGCATAGTATTCCATGGTGTATATGTGCCACATTTTCTTAATCCAGTCTGTCACTGATGGACATTTGGGTTGATTCCAAGTCTTTGCTATTGTGAATAGTGCCGCAATATACATACGTGTGCATGTGTCTTTAGAGCAGCATGACTTATAATCCTTTGGGTATATACCCAGTAATGGGATGGCTGAGTCAAATGGTATTTCTAGTTCTAGATCCTTGAGGAATCGTCACACTGTTTTCCACAATGGTTGAACTAGTTTACAGTCCCACCAACAGTGTAAAAGTGTTCCTATTCTCCACATCCTCTCCAGCACCTGTTGTTTCCTGACTTTTTCATGATCGCCATTCTAACTGGTGTGAGATGGTATCTCATTGTGGTTTTGATTTGCATTTCTTTGATGGCGAGTGATGATGAGCATTTTGTTATGTGTCTGTTGGCTGTATGAATGTCTTCTTTTGAGAAGCGTCTGTTCATATCCTTGGCCCACTTTTTGATGGGGTTGTTTGTTTTTTTCTTGTAAATTTGATTTGAGTTCTTTATAGGTTCTGGATATTAGCCCTTTGTCAGATGAGTAGATTGCAAAACTTTTCTCCCATTCTGTAGGTTGCCTGCTCACTCTGATGGTAGTTTCTTTTGCTGTGCAGAAGCTCTTTAGTTTAATTAGATCCCATTTGTCAATTTTGGCTTTTGTTGCCGAAAGGAAAACTCTTCCGTTCTCTTTGCCTTAAATAAATTGGGCTTTATATTGAAGACACTACTTCATTAACTTTCCTCTGAAGTGTGGCATGTGCATACTCCCATATATTATGCAACTGAGAGACAAGATGAGAAGTATCTCATTTTTTCAATGCCACATTGAAATCATGCCTTGTCTATGCAAGTGCACCACAGTCCTTCTTACTTGAGGTTCATGCCTCCTATCTGTATCACTCTCTGCCTTTCAATCTTATATCTGCCTCCTTGTAGCCTCCCCACATTGATTTGGAAACTATGCTCAGTTCATACTTTTATCTTTTTGTGGCTTTTTTGTATACTATTTTTTTCTTCAACTTTTTAATTCCAGGGTACATGTGCAGGATGTGCAGGTGTGTTACATAGGTAAACATGTGCCATGATAGTTTGCTGCACAGATCAGCCCATCACCTAAGTATTAAGCCCAGAATTCATTAGGTATTCTTCTTGATGCTCTTCTTCCCCCTACCCACTGTGGACAGGCCTCAGTGTATGTTGTTCCTCCCAATGTGTGCAATGAACATACACGTGCATGTATCTTTATAATAAAGTGATTTATATTCCTTTAGGTATATACCCAGGAGTGGGATTGCTGGATCAAATGGTATTTCTGCTTCTAGATCTTTGAGGAATTGCCACACTGTCTTCCACAATGGTTGAACTAATTACATTCCCATCAGCAGTGTAAAAGTATTCCTTTTCCTCTGCAACTTCGCCAGCATCTATTGTTTCTTGACTTTTTAGTAATCGCCATTCTGACTGGCATAAGATGGTATCTCAAAGTAGTTTTTATTTGCATTTCTCTTTTCTTATTAGTAGTATGCTTTAAGTTCTAGGGTACATGTGCAAAACATGCAGATTTGTTACATATGTAAACATGTGTCGTGTTGGTCTGCTGCACCCATCAACTTGTCATTTACATTAGGTACTTCTCCTAATGCTATCCCTCCCCCATCCCCCACCCCACAACAGACTCCAGTATGTGATGTTCCCTGCTGTGTGTCCAAGTGTTCTCATTGTTCGACTCTCACCTATGAGTGAGAACATGCGGTATTTGGTTTTCTGTCCTTGGGATAGTTTGCTCAGAATGTTGGTTTCCAGCTTCATCCATGTCACTACAAAGGACATGAACTCATCCTTTTTTATGGCTGCATAATATTCCGTGGTATATATGTGCCACATTTTCTTAATCCAGTCTATCATTGATGGACATTTGCGTTTCTCTAGTGATCAGTTATGTTGAGCATTTTTTCATGTGTTTGTTGGCCACATGAATGTATTGTGAGAAGTGTCTGTTCATGTCCTTTGCCCACTTTTTAATGGGGTTTTTTGCTTGTAAATTTATTTAGATTCCTTGTAGACTCTATATAGTAAACCTTTGTCAGATGGATAGATTGCAAACATTTTCTCCCATTCTGTAGGTTGTCTGTTCACTCTGATGATAGTTTCTTTTGTTGTGGAGAAGCTCTTTAGTTTAATTAGATATCATTTGTCAATTTTTTTTTTTTTTTTTTTTTTTTTTTTTTTTTGAGATGGAGTCTTGCTCTGTCACCCAGGCTGGAGTGCAGTGGTGTGATCTCCACTCACTGCAAGCTCTGCCTCCCAGGTTCACGCGTTCTCCTGCCTCAGCCTCCTGAGTAGCTGGGACTACAGGCACGTGCCACCACGCCTGGCTAATTTTTTGTATTTTTAGTAGAGATAGGTTTCACTGTGTTAGCCAGGATGGTCTCGATCTCTTGACCTCATGATCCGCCCATCTTGGTCTCCCAAAGTGTTGGGATTACAGGCGTGAACCACCACGCTCGGCCCAATTTTTGCTTTTATTGCAATTGCTTTTGATGTTTTTGTCATGAAATGTTTGCCTGTGCCTATATCCTGAATGGTATTACCTAGATTTTCTTCTAGAATTTTCTTCATTTTATAGTTTTTGGTTTTACATTTAAGTCTTTAATCCATCCTGAGTTAATTTTTGTATAAGGTGTAAGGAAGGGGTCCAGTTTCAATTTTCTGCATATGGCTAGCCAGTTCTCCCAGCACTATTTATTAAATAGGAAATCCTTTCCCCATTTCTTGTTTTTGTCAAGTTTGTCAAAGATCAGATTATTGTAGGTGTGTGGTCTTTTTCCTGAGTTCTCTTTTCTGTTCCATTGGTCTATGTGTCTGTTCTTGTGCCAGTACCATGTTCATGGATAGGAAGAATCAATACCATAAAAATGGCCATACTGCCCCAAGTAATTTATATTCCCATTAAACTACCACTGATATTCTTCACATAATTAGAAAAAAACTATTTTAAAATTAATATGGAACCAAAAAAGAGCCCAAATAGTTAATCCTAAGCAAAAAGAACAAAGTTGGAGGCATCACACTACTCCACTTCAAACTATACTACAAGGCTACAATAACCAAAGTTTATGCTTTTCATGTCCCTCCATCATTTTCAGTATTTCACTGTTTGTGTATATAATATATCTATCATAGTTATTTGATCTGCACAATCTCTATGATTTTCTCTTCCATTCAATCACACCCTGTATCTTATGCATAATTGCTCCTATATCAGAAATATTAAACTATGGTATTTGATGTTTGACCTTATTCTGTTATTCTTCTAGTTTATAAACTTTTACTCCTACTCCACTTGCTCTTTGAAATTAGTGTTCTAGTCTTTTGATCCTTTCATTGCCACCCAGGCTCTTGGGCTTGCCTAGTGTTACTTCCTTTCATTTCAAGGCTGGATCCAAAGTAATTTACTTGGACTACTCTTTCACCACCTTGTTTATATGACCTTCCACTGTATTTGCCTAGAAACCCTACTTGGGATCAATCCACAAAGAATCTGTTTTCTCATAGACTGATGAAAGCAGCTGAAGAAAATCCCACAATAAATCCATTATTTCCAATACCAGCATTCTTCAATAATCCTTCAATTTGTCGTAAACCAGTCCTCTTCCCTATTCCTCTCAAATCTTTTAAACCTTTGTCATTCTTCTCAAGTTGCCTATTTAAGGAAACTAGTATATTCTTTCAGTAAAAAGTCAAGATGATCAGAAGAGACAAACCACCCATATTAGACACTAGCTAATTATTAGTGCCACATTCATATCCCCTTGGATCGCTTCACCAGTTTCATACACCCTGACTCGGGCAGCATCTGCATTTCTTTGTCTGAGGATTAGAGCTGTCCTCAGGTTGCTGAAACTAACTTTTGCCTGTGCACATTGACAATCAGAATTGCCTGAGAATTTGAGTTTCCAAACTAGGGCAGCCCTAAACTAAGACTGAGAGATACAGAAGTACAAATAATACAGCTCTCTGATAGGGACAACTCTGAGGTGTGACCCACATAGTTTCCATGGTACTTTGCTTGATACATTACCCTTGCTTGGCCACCCTCACTTCCTTGCCCCACTTCCCAAAACTGTTTTATTTATTTTTTTTCTGGAAACACTTCCCAAGAAGGTACCTTCATATGAATCCTAATCTCAGAGCCTGCGTGTGTGAAACCCAGTTTAAGGCATCAGCTTGTCTCAACCTACAAAATTAACTCACTTTTATATTTATCCTTACTTTTTCTTTTTGTTTCAGAAAATGAGGTGAACCTTCCCTATCTTAGGATAATCTCTCAACCTAAGCTCCTGACCTCATCAACTTTTTTCCTTTCCATCAACTCTCTTTCTTGACTGTATCTTAAATCTCTTGTTCTCTAATGACTCCTTTCTCTTAGACTATAAACATAACAAAGTTTCTTCCACTGTAAGAGAAATTCTACCAATATGTTTCTTTCTAGCTGTTATCTTCTTTCCTTTATCAATCAAGTTTCTTGAACTAGTAATTTATAATTGTTTACTACAGCTTAATTGCCTTCTGTCTATTTTTTAATCATCTACATTCTACCTTCTTCCTTATTGAATTTAATGTTACCAATCTAATTATACTGCAGTTCTGTCTATTTCTATTCAATATTTTTGTGGGTTTCTATATGGATACCTCTAATTTGGGGTTCTTGCCTCAGAGTTAACACAACTGAAAATATATCACCTCTAAAATTCTCATTAAAAGAGACAGGAATAACAGAAAACAGTGGGTGGAAGGAAGTTTTATTGTCAATAACAATGGAAAAAAGGCAAAAATCCAATGTCTAAAAGGGAATTTGATTATATACATTGCTATTGAGAATGGATTCAGATAAACATTCTTGTACTATACAACACATGTTTCATCTTCTAAAAATACCCGAAGACTGTTAGGAAAATACAAACCAATGTCACATAAACACCGTAATTTAGAAATCTAGGTGCTGAACTAGCAAAAAATGTATGTGGTCATTCCATGATATATTTTGTACTGTACTCTTCTGTGAGGTATATATAAGTATAGTTGCTAGTCTTTACCCATCTCCACTATTAGCAATAACTCATAAAACCTTCTGCTTTCAATAATAATACTGCCAACTAAATAAAATAAAAACTTATAAATAAAAGATAAAGAAATTGGGTTGTTGATGTAAATTAACACAGCACTCAGTTTGCAATGATTAAGCTGACAAACATGAAGACAGATTCAAACATCATAATTAACACAACTGAATAAACAGAAATTGAAATTTGTTCTCTAAATAACACCATCTCAAGAATAATTAAGGCAGCAAAACTATAAAGCAAAACTTTATTTTGGGGAGAATAAACCCAAAACTGTACAGATGGATAAATTAATAAATTGCCATTACTCAATGTCTTTATGATTAAATAAGAGAGAAAGAAAAACAACCTCAGGAAATTAAAAAATAAAAAAATAAAAACAGCAATCCAAGGAAAAGAGAAAATAAATACAGAGCTACCAAACCATGTTGTGGTTTTGACAGCCTCATAGAGCAAGCAGTGAATAAACGGAAGCCTAGAATTTTCAAGTGGTGTGGAGTCTGACCACACGCATGCACACACATACACACAAACACATGCTACGATTTCAGATTATCGATGAATCAGAAGCAAGCCTATATATCTTCTTCAAACCCCAGGAGACTGCAAGAGAGTTGCTTTAGTTTGAACAGGGCATAGAGAAATTAAGGCAAATAAAACAGACAGAACGATCCCCCTGCAAAAGCATTTAAACCACAAGCAGGCCTCTCTTACTCTCCTAAGTTTGCAACTCAAATCCACATTAATGTTTGATCCAATAAATCTCAAGTCATGAATTTAATTTAAAGTACCTGCAAATTGTGCCTCAGGTGACCTGCAGAAGCAAACATAAATCGATCACTAGAAAATGACATTTTTGTATTAGGCTTTGGGAAACCCCCATAAATAATTTTTCAGAGACATTAGTCAGTATACAGAGAAAGATCACTAAAACAAGGAATCTAGGCACAATGAGAGAGAAACAACAGAAACAGCTAGAGCAGAAAGCAAATCCCCATACTTCAGATGTTGAATTTATCAGGTGTATATTACATAAAAGCTTTAGGACCTCTACCAAAAGAAGTTTAAAATATCTGCAGAGAACAGGACATTTAAACAATAAACTAGATGATTTTATTAAAGAATCAAATACAACTTACAGATACAAAAACTTTAGAAAGTAAAGTGTGTGTATTACTAAAACACCCACTAAATCTAAATAAAAATAGATTGTAAGTCTTCTATATTAGAAGAGGAGAAAAAATGATTTTAAAGCTATCAATCCAAATATGAAATAAATAAATGAAAAAACACACACACAAAAACACAGAAAGGAAAATGAACATAAAATGGGCAAGCTAAATAGAAAGCATTAAAAGAAGATGATAGTTTCAAGTCCAGATATATCCGCGATTTTTTTTTTTCTTTTTTTTTGAGACGGAGTTTTGCTCTGCCGCCCAGGCTGGAGGCGCAGTGGCGGAATCTTGGCTCACTGCAAGCTCCACCTCCCAGGTTCACGTCATTCTCCTGCCTCAGCCTCCCGAGTAGCTGGGACTACAGGCGCCGCCACCACGCCCGGCTAGTTTTTTGTATTTTTTAGTAGAGACGGGGTTTCACCATGTTAGCCAGGATGATCTCCATCTCCTGACCTCGTGATCCGCCCACCTCCGCCTCCCAAAGTGCTGGGATTACAGGCGTGAGCCACCACACCCGGCCTCTGCAGTGTTTTACATGTAAAGGAACTAAAGGCTTCAGTGCAAATAAAAAAGTTATCAGATAAGATTAAAAGTTATTAAAACTAAATTAACTACATATTGTTTATGAGTCATATCTAAAACATAAGAAAACAGAAAAGTTGACAGTATATATGTTATGTAATTATTAACCAAAAAATCATCTATAATAACAAGAAATAAAGACTTTTATGGAAAGGTTTTACTAGAAATAATGAGAAAAAAGGTTCAACTTACCAGGGAGATATAATAAATTTCTATACACCTAATAATGAAGATTCAAAATATATAAAGCAAAAATTAACAAAACTACAGAAAAACATAAATGTCTCTCATCATACCATATTGCTTTCATAAATTAACATATTAGAGAGATTAAAGAAGTTAGGACAGATATAGAAGAGTTGAACAAGATTGAATAACAAACCTGACCTCATGGAAATATGGAGAATACCATACCCATCGATGGCAAAAGAAAATACACATTTAAAAAACCTCACTAGGTATATTTACAAAAATGTACAAGGCTATAAAGAAAATCACAACAAATTTCAATGATTAAAATAATACAGGATATATTATCCTACCACATGCAATTAAGGTAGAAATTAGTAATTACGTGATAATGATAACATTGATAAGTGGTTGAAAATTAAGAAACACACTTCTAAATAACTCATGGTGAAATAAAATCAAAATACACATTAACTGTACAGTAACAAAATTACTATAAAAATTATGGCATACAGCTTACACGGTACTTAAGAAAAGCCATGAAGCCTTAAATACATATATTAAAAAGATAAAAAATAAAATGTCATGAGCTAAGCACCTAGTTCAATCAGAAAGAATAAGTTTAAAATAAGCCCCAAAAGAAAGAAGATAATTAGAATATGACCATAAATTTTTGAAATAGAAAATAGCATAATAGATATTTACTATCATCTTCCTTTTCTTTGGGCTTATTTTTTGATGGGGCGATAAAACTTGACAAGTGAATTCTAAAATTTATATGGAAATGCGAAGCAAATAATAGCCTCTTGAAGTTTTGAAGAATAAGGCAAAAGGACTTTACCAAATATCAGGACTGATATTATTTTTAATTGACAAATCATTGTTGTATACATTTATGGGGTACAATGTGATTTTTTTTTTTATTTTTGAGATGGAGTCTTGCTCTGTCACCCAGGCTGGAGTGCAGTGCCGCGATCTAGGCTCACTGCAACCTCTGCCTCCCGGGTTCAAGCGAGTCTCGTGCTTCAGCCTCCTGAGTAGCTGGGATTATAGGCGCCCACCACCACGCCTGGCTAATTTTTGTATTTAAATGTGATGTTTTGATATATGTATATATGTGGAATGATTAAATCAAGATGATTAATGTATCGATCACTTTGCTTACCTATCATCTTTTTATGGTAAGACATTTGAAATTTACTCCCTCATTTTGAAATATAGAATACATTATTACTGACTACAGTTGCCCTGCTATGTGATAGATCTCAAAACCTATTCCTCCTGTCTATTTGAAACATTGTACCCTTTTTTAAAAAAATTTATTTATTATTATTATACTTTAAGTTGTAGGGTACATGTGCATAACGTGCAGGTTTGTTACATATGTATACTTGTGCCATGTTGCTGTGCTGCACCCATCAACTCGTCAGCACCCATCAACTCGTCATTTACATTAGGTATAACTCCCAATGCAATCCCTCCCCCTTCCCCCCTCCCCCCTCCCCATGATAGGCCCCGGTGTGTGATGTTCCCCTTCCCGAGTCCAAGTGATCTCATTGTTCAGTTCCCACCTATGAGTGAGAACATGCGGTGTTTGTTTTGTGTTCTTGTGATAGTTTGCTAAGAATGATGGTTTCCAGGATCAACAACTTTCCATTCCTTTCTCTCTACCCCACCCAATCTCTGGTAAGTATTATTCTACTCTCTGCTTCTATGAGTTCAACTTTTCTAGACTTCACATAAAAGAGAATGTGCTATTGGTCTTTCTATTCCTGGCTTATTTCACTTAGCACAATATCCTTCAGGTTCATCTATATTGTCACAAATGGCAAGATTTCCTTCTTCATTAGGGCCGAATAGTATTCCATTGTGTATATATACCACATTTTCTTTATCTATTCATCTGTTGATGGACACTTAGTTTGCTACAAAATCCTGGCTATTGTGAACAGTGCTGCAATAAACATGGGAGTGCAGATATCTCTTCAATATACTGATCTCCTTCTTTTGGGGTATATACCCACAAGTGAGGTTACTGGATCATATGGTAGTTCTATTCTTATTTTTTTGAGGAACTTCTGTATCGTTTTTGATAATGGCTCTAGTAATTTACATTCCCACCAACAATGTACAAGAGTTCCCTTTTCTCTGTATCATTGCCAGCACTTATTCTTCACCCTTTTTATAAAAGCCTGTCTTACAGGTGTGAGCTGATATATCATTGCTATGATGTGAATATGGTTTGTCTAGCCCCATCAAGCTTATATTGAAATTTGATGCCCAGTGTGGCAGTGCTGGGAGGTGGGGGTCTAGTGAAAGATGTTTGGGTCATGGGGGCAGATCCCTCATTAATGACTTAGTGCTGTTCTAGCAGTAGGGAATGAATTCTTTATCTCTCAAGTCTGGATTGGTTCTTGGGGAAATAGATTAGTTCCCACCAGAGTGAATTGTTCTAAAGCTAGGACACCACTCAGATTTGATCTCCTTTTGCACATTCCGGCTTCCCCTTTGACTTTCTCTGTCACATTTCGGCACAACAAAAGTCCCTGACCAGCAGCCAGTGGATGCTGACACCATGCTTCTTGCACGGCCTACAGAACTGTGAGCTAAATAAACTTCTTTTCTTTACGAATTATCCAGCCTCAGGTATTCCTTTATAGAAACACAAAATCAGCTAAGATACTGATTGTGCTTTTAATTTGCATTTCCCTGAAGAGTAGTGATGCTGAGCATTTTTTTCATGTACTTGTTTGCCATTTGTATATGTTCTTTTGAGAAATGTCTGTTCATGTTCTTTGCCCACTTTTTGATCCAGTTATTTATTTTCTTGCTATTGAGTTGTTTGAGTTCCTTACGTATTTTGGATACTAACCTCTTATCAGATACATGGTTTGTAAATATTTTCTCTCATTCAGGGGGTTGTCTCTTTTAAATATATTTAAGCATTTATTTAGTCATATTGACACTTGTTTCTTTTTTATTATATATACTTTAAGTTCTGAGGTACATATGCAGAACATGCAGGTTTGTTACATAGGTGCCATGGTGGTTTGCTGCACCCATCAAACTGTCATCTACGTTAGGTATTTCTCCTAATGCTATCCCTCCCCTAGCCCCCTACCCACCAACAGGCCCTGGTGTGTGATGTTCCCCTCCCTGTGTCCACATGTTCTCATTGTTCAGCTCCCACTTATGAGTGAGAATATGTGGTGTTTGGTTTTCTGTTCTTGTGTTAGTTTGCTGAAAATGATGGTTTCCAGCATCTTCCATGTCCCTGCAAAGGACATGAACTTATCATTTTTTATGGCTGCATAGTATTCCATGGTATATATGTGGCACATTTTCTTTATCCAGTCTATCATTGATGGGCATTTGGGTTGGTTCCAAGTCTTTGCTATCGTGAAGAGTGCTGCAATAAATATACATGTGCAATCTATCCATCTGACAAAGGGCTAATATCCAGGATCTACAAGGAACTTAAACAGATTTACAACCCCATCAAAAAGTGGGCAAAGGATATTAACAGACACTTCTCAAAAGAAAACGTTTATGCAGCCAACAAACATATATGAAAAAGCTAATCATCACTGGTTATTAGAGGAATGCAAATCAAAACCACAGTGAGATACCATCTCACACCAGTTAGAATGGTGATCATTAAAAAGTCAGGAAACAACAGATGCTGGAGAGGATGTGGAGAAATAGGAATGCTTTTACACTGTTTGTGGGAGTGTAAATTAGTTCAACCATTGTGGAAGACAGTGTGGCGATTCCTGAAGGATCCAGAACTAGAAATATCATTTGACTCAGCAATCCCATTACTGGGTATATACCCAAAGGATTATAAATCATTCTACTATAAAGGGGGTTGTCTCTTTACTGTGTTGTTTCCTTTGCTGTGCAGAAGCTTTTTAATTTGATGGCATCTTGTCTATTTTTGCTTTTGTTGCCCGTGCTTTTGGGGTCATAGACAAAAAATTATTGCCCAGACCAATGTCATAGAGCTTTTTCTCATGTTTTCTTCTAGTTGTTTTATAGTTGCAGGTCTTATGTTTAAGTCTCTAATCTATTGGGGCTGATTTTTTAATATGGTGTGAGATGATAGTCCAATTTCATTCTTTGGCATGTGGATATTCAGTTTTCCCAACACTCTTTATTAAAGAGACTATCCTTTCCCCACTGCATGTTCTTGGCACCTTTGTCAAAAATCAAACCATAAATATATGGGCTTATTTCTGGGCTTCCTATCCTGTTCCATTGACTGATGTGTCTCTTTTTATGCCAGTACCATATTGTTTTGATTACAATTGCTTTATAATAAACTTTGAATCAAGGAGTGTGATGCCTTCACATTTGTTCTTTTTGCTCAAGATTATTTTGGCTATTCTGGATCTTTTGTAGTATCATACAAATTTAAGGATTTTTTTCAATACTTTAATACCAAAGCTAGACAAGACACACACACATACAAAGAAAATTACAGGCCAATATCCCTGATAAATATAGATTCAAAACCATTCAACAAAACATTAGCAAAGCAAATTCAACAACACATTAAAAGAATCATTTACCATGATCAACTGGGATTTATGTCTAGAATGCAAAGGGTTTAACACATGCAAATCAAAAATTTATGATACTCCATATTAACAAAGCGAAGGGTAAAATCCATATGATCATCTCAATCAATTTAGAAAAAGGATTTGACAAAATTCAACACTCTCATGATTACAAAAAAAAAAAAAAAAAAAAAAAAAAAAAAAACCTCGATAAAGGCCATAGATGCCAAACCTGCAGCTAACATCATTCTCAACAGCAAAAAGTTAAAAGTTTTTCTTCTAATATCAGAAACAAGACATGGATGCCCACCCTTGCCACTTCTTTTCAGCTGAGTAAACGAATTTCTAGCCAGAGTAATTAAGCAAGAGAAAGAATTAAAAAACATTCTCAATGGAAAGGAAGAGGTGAATTTGTCTCTAGTTACTGATGACATGATTTTTATATGTGGAAACCCTACAAACTCCACCACAAAAAAGCCTATTCAAAGCTGATTAACAAACTCAGTAAAGTTGAAGGATACAAACCACCCTTAGAGAAATCAGGAGCCTTTCCACATACCATGAAAAAACTATCAAAAAAGAAAAATCAAGAAAACAATCCCATTTATAACAGCAACAAAAATAATATATTGGTTATAAATTTAGCCAAGGAGGTAAAAGACCTGTATACTGAAAACTATAAAACACTGATGAAAAACACTGAAGAAAACACAAATAAATGGAAAGATATCTCATGTTCATAAATGGAAAGAATTAATGTTTTTCAATCTCCATACTACCCAAAGTGATCTACAGATTTAATGAAAACCCTACCAAAATACCAATGACCTTTTTCAGAGAAATAGAAAAAAGACTATTTTTTAAAAATTAATTAGCACAGAGGGTATTGGTGCCAGAAGACACAAACAAATGGCATTGAATAGAGAGTTCAGAAAGAGATATACGTTTATAAGACAATTGATTTGTGACTAAAGTAGCACCAAAGACTTTCTGGCAAATACAGGCTTTTCAATAAATGGTTGTAGGACAATTTGCTATTTTCAAAATTTATACAAAATTAAATTGTAACCTTTCCCATAGCATACAAAAATGTATTATAGATGGGTTGAAGATCTAAATATAAAAGGCAAAATGATAAAGCCTGTACAATAGAAATGAACTTCTTCATAGAGTAAGAGAATATTTCTTAAATTTACACAAAGTGATAACCTATAAAGGAAGCAACTCTTAAAACAGACTACATTAAAATTCAGATCTCTGTTCATTAAAAGATACAAGAAAATGAGTAAATAACAAGTACATAATGGTAAATGTTTGTCACATGGTACATAATGTTAGACATATATCTGATAAAGAAACATTATCCAAAGAATTCCTACAACACCATAAGAAAAAGAGAGAAAATCCAATAGAAAAATGGACAAAGGACTTAAAAAGACACTTCACAAAAAACGAAGGTCAAATTGTCATTAACCATAAGAAAAAGCGTTTGCCTCATTAATAATCATTATAATGAAAATTGGAAATTTAGAAATTAGAAATCAGAAAATAAGCTCTCACCACACACTCATTGATTGACAAAAGAAATTTAAAGTCTCAAAATACAAAGTTTGACAAGAATAATGAAGCACAAGGAATCTTTTACACTTCAGGTAGGAGTATAAAATGGTACAAACTCTTTGGAGAAAAGTTTGGCATTAGACTATAAATTTGATGATGCACAGACACACGATGTACTATTTCTACTGTTAGACATAAATGTTAAAGAAATATATATTAATGCACCAGGATAATTGTTAAAGCATGTTCATAGAAACACTGCTCTGTAAAAACAGAACTGGAAACAACCTGAAGGTCTATCTTACAATAGAATGAATACCTTGTGCTGTATTCATACAAAGGAATACCATACAACAATGAAATAGAATGAACTACAATTACATGAAACAACCTGTACACATCTCACAAACCTAATGTTAAATTAACAAGCAAGAAGCCACAAAGAAAAATCATGATTCCATTCATATAAAGTTCAAAAACAGCAAAACTAAACTGTATTTTGTTATACATATAATAAAGTCATTTTCAAAAGTAAGATTAAGGATAGTGGAAGTAAAGTGGAAAAGAAAAGGTTGAAATTAGAAATTAGAAATAAGTTCATGACAGGTTTCTGGAGTACCCACAATGTTATAGCTGTTGACTTAGATAGTGGTTGTACAGGTGTTCACTTCTTAAGTATTCTAAAACAGCATGCATCTTTGTATGATAATTACATATATATATATAAAATGTTTCATATTTTCAAACTAAAACACAGAAAAATAAGTCCTATGCACAGTTGAATAATAAAAATTTCAGATTGTTGATTACATTGATATATATCCTTAAAAACTTAGTCTTAAGATTGATTGAAGAAATGCAATTAAAGCAATAAGGCACCACTCCACCTACCAAATGAACAAAAGCTTTTTTAAAAAATGCTAAACAATTCTGTTGAAGATAGGACGAGACAAGAATTCCATATATCTGCTAATGTGAGCGTAAATCTATGCTTTCTTCCTTGTAAACAATCTGGAAGCATGAATAAAAAGCCTGTAAAAAAATCCATGCTCTGACTCAGTAACCGCACTTCTAGGAATCTACTGGACATAAAAAAAACAAAGATTCAAAAAAGTCATGTTCAAAGATATTTTCTGCCATATAACAGTATATTAGTTAAATTTTTAAAAATAAATTAAATGTGCATACTAAAAGAATGGTTAAATAAACAATGGTCATTGATACATCTAAATATTATACAGGTTAAAATTACATTTTAGAGCTCTTTTATGTGGAAAAATGTACATGATATATTAATATATTTGAAAGATATATAACCCAGAAAGATAAGTTTTCAATCAAAGAGATAGAGTGTCTTGTCCAAGGTCGCAATAGAGTGAAAACAGAATGGAATTGAAACAAATATTATCAAAGAGAATAACTATAGCACAGGAGCGTTCAATCAATGAGTGCCCACCTGATCATGGTGTATTTTCTATGTATGATCATCAAAGTGGACAAATAAACATTCTTATCACAAGAACAGAAAACCAAACACCGCATGTTCTCACTCATAGGTGGGAACTGAACAATGAGATCACTCGGACTCAGGAAGGGGAACATCACACACCGGGGCCTATCATGGGGAGGGGGGAGGGGGGAGGGATTGCATTGGGAGTTATACCTGATGTAAATGACGAGTTGATGGGTGCAGCACAGCAACATGGCACAAGTATACATATGTAACAAACCTGCATGTTATGCACATGTACCCTACAACTTAAAGTATAATAATAATAAATAAATTAAAAAAAAAAAAAAAAAAAGAGCATCACCACTGAATTGCATAACTTAGTGGTCCATAATAATAATCAGTAGCCAACTATAGATTGTCACCTTGCATGTGTTCAGTTAACCCTGACCATAAATGAGCCGATATTCACAATGCATAAGTTGACAACCACTGTTTATGAGAAGATATCACTATTCCAAGAACACTATTCCAGGAACATTAGTATTTAGAATGAATACTATTTTTTTTTATTATACTTTAAGTTCTAGGGTACATGTGCTTAACGTGCAGGTTTGTTACATATGTATACTTGTGCCATGTTGGTGTGCTGCACCCATCAACTCGTCAGCACCCATCAACTCATCATTTACATCAGGTATAACTCCCAATGCAATCCCTCCCCCTTCCCCCCTCCCCCCTCCCCATGATAGGCCCCGGTGTGTGATGTTCCCCTTCCCGAGTCCAAGTGATCTCATTGTTCAGTTCCCACCTATGAGTGAGAACATGCGGTGTTTGGTTTTGTGTTCTTGTGATAGTTTGCTAAGAATGATGGTTTCCAGCTGCATCCATGTCCCTACAAAGGACACAAACTCATCCTTTTTTATGGCTGCATAGTATTCCATGGTGTATATGTGCCATATTTTCTTAATCCAGAATTTGCAATGGTAAATAAGTAGATATCCATAGTGAAGGAATGATGTTTTCACCAACAGTATGAAGTCATCAATCCTGAAACATGTCATAATAGTGCTGGAGCACACAACTATAGGATGGTTATTATTCAGGCAGAAATTGCATATATTTTTAAAATTATGAAACAAATGGATTTGCTTCAGGAGCAGATGCAACCATGCAAAAAATTATACTAATACATGCTCAAGCACACAGGGTACATGAACAGCTATCACTTAAGTTTGAGAAATTCATTGTGATGGATACTCAAACAACCCTGCCACACATGCTGCAAGACATGCAACAGTAGACATTTGGAGATGAAAAAGGAAAATAATGGTAATAGAAGAGCAGGAAAATGTGGCATATGAGCTAACCATCTAGGGCTTATAATACTTCATTCTTAGTACTATAGTAGACAATCATAGTTCAGGCATAGATACACATAAATAAGCACAACTCTACAACTTAAGACAGAAGGAGATGTCACTAATGATCTTCTTACTGAAGTATATGTGTTGCATCAACACACGAGGCATAGAAAGTAGTAGCTTTGCTCCAGAAGTAGAGGGTAATGGTATAAAAAAGAAAACCTTGGCATAGATCAAGAAGGCCATAGCACATAAATATCCATCAACAGGGTTTTATAATTTGACCATGATGCATAACAAACAACCTCACATTATGAATTGAAACTTATGAAACAGGAGGAAGTAGCTTTGGTGCAGAAATAAATAGACATGGTACGGGTGCAATCACAAATACTGTGTTATGTGATACACAGAACATGAATTTTAAAAATGGCTTTGGTCCAGGAGCTGAAGGAATTAATGCAAATGGAGATCCCATGGCACATTCCCAGACAACCATGTTGCATGATGAAGAGGCACTACTAGAGTCTGAGGATTTGACTATGATGCATAATCAGAAAACCCTGCAACATAAGCTGACCGCAGTTATATAAGAGGAGATAGCAATGATTCAAGAACAGATCTATGCAGCCTAAGTGCAGACAGTAATTGATATATGAAGGAATGTAGCAGATGGCAATTATGCAAAAGGAGATCATGAATACCATATGATCGCAACGTACCCTAAGACAACAGCGAAATGAGCTCTTGACTATGTTATGAGATGATATAGAAGGAGACAACAGTGATGGAGGGGAAGAATACCTCAGTGCTGGACCTAAAAACCATCATGCATAAGCTAATACATAGTCCAATACACAGAAGATGGCATTCTCAGTGCAGAATCAAACTATAATGGCTCATGCTTAGAAAATTGTGATTTTTATACATGGTACATGGAAGGGAAGCATAGTAAATGATTTAAAAAATATATAGGAGCAGAGAGACATGGTTTAGAGCTTATTCACATGGGTAAGATTTGAGATTTAAAAAATACAACACAGGAACAAAGATTTGGGGGCAAAGTAAATGGCAACAGTAAAAAGTAAAACAACACAGTATACATTTAAATAGCAATATGGTATGAACAAATATTCCTGGTGTTTGAACTTCTAATATACAATCAGATAACTACAAAACGTATGCTGAGAGTAAGGACACAGAGCTAAAGGATATGATACAGAAACTGACAGCAATGACAGGAAACCATAAAAAGGGAATTCAAATGAAATAAATTTGATACATAAACTTATTTCAATAACATGAATGATGGCAATCTCATTACAACAGTAGACACAATTATGCCTTATGCAGAAACCCATGGTATGTGAGCATATTATATAACCATGGTGATGCACATACAAGTATGTTTTAGGAACAATTAGAAACATGGGCATGGTACAATATTTTCAAAATCAGATGGCATGAAATAGTCCAGGAGCAGATGGCAATGGCCCTATAGATGACATCAAGGCAAATGGTTGTACAACATTTGTGCATTGTAAAGGACCACCAGTGCTTAACCATTAGACTACAACGCACACCAAGATAATCTCAGAACATAGGCTGCCAACCATGATAGAGAAAGAAGAAAAAATTCTAGTATAATAATGATGATGACAAACCTGCACGTTATGCACATGTACCCTACAACTTAAAGTATAATAATAATAAATAAATTTAAAAAAAATGATGATGAGGATATTATTAAAAATTATAATTATTTAGAACTTATTATATGCCAAGTACTAAGCACTTAAAAAAACAAGTGTATGAGGTAGATGTTATTATTTTAGGGAAAAGCAGAAAGATAGAAAGTGATTTGTATATAATGCAGTCTACCCTTACACATCAGTGGTGCTATGCTACCTCTAATGGACATGGTAAATTTAAAAACACATGCATAACAGAGGAATTAATAGCCATATTGCTGATAGAGACAATAATTCCTGTTGCATAAGTAAATATATAGTCCATTGCCAGACATTCATGGTGTATGAGCAGTTACCACAATAGTCAGAACATTTGACCACAGGCACACTCAGATAATCCTGCAATATGAACTGACATTCAGCATGACGGAAGCACAGGCAAACACGATACTGTCAAAATTAATAAACTGTTATTCATGATACAGAAGATTCTATCCTTTTATCATTTCAGAAGTAGACAATGATGACTGCATTTTTACCCAATCATAGTGTATGAGCGAAAGTCTATGGTACAACCCTATACACAATATATGAGCAGAAATTCCTTATGCATGCTCAATCTATCATGGAGAATGAGCCAACACTTACACATAAAAGAAAGCAGACATGACGCAAAGAAAACAGCCACAAAGTTGAAATTGTACAGATGATCACAACGTATAATCGAAAAGTCACAATACGGGAAAGAATACCTTGGTTTAGGAGGAGATGGCAATGGTAGGAAACACCATGACATGCACTCCAATGATCACATGGAAGAAAATCTACCACTGGTGTTTGAGAATTTAACCACAATTTACACCAATATACGTTGAAATGTGAGCTATCAATTATGATACAGGTACAGGTGGAAATAGAATAGTAGTCAACTACTGTGCTATTCTTTCTCAGAAAGACACGATGAATAATGAAATACAGCACAGCAATGAATGGCTTTGCCAAAGGAGTAAAGGGTATATGTGCAAAAGGAAAAACCAAGTCATAACATCAGATGACTGTGCTGAATGGACAGCCACTACCAGTAATTCAGCATGTGACTAAGGTGCACAACCAGACATTCTCAGAATGCAAGCTAAAAGTCATGATAAAGAATAAAGAGACATAATACAAATAATATAACAATATCAGCAAATACTTATCATTTACATGTGTCAGGCACTAATCTAAGCATTTTATGTGTGCATCTTTGAATCCTCACAACAACTCTATGAGGTATTATTATTATTATTTATTTTACAGTTTAGTAAACAGAAACAGAAGGCTGAAATGACTTCCTCAGAATTTCAAACTATTAAATAGGAGAACTGGGATTTAAGTCCAAGCAGTGAGCATTGTGCACATACACTGATGGTGCCATGCTTCCTCATATGGATGTGATACAAGATTAGAAACAAAGAACACAGGAATAAATGACTTTGGTCCAGAAGCAGACGGCAATGTAGCAAAAGTAGACACCGTAGCACATGCTCAAACATCCGTGGTGCATGAGCAGCCACCACAGGAGTCTGAGCATTTGACCACGATGCACACTCAGGTTCTGCAACAGAAGCTGACATCCAATATATAGGAGTAGATACTGAGGACGAAGAAGGAGGCAAACACACTGTATAACAAAAAATTATGGTGCACAAAATGACATTCATGGTACAGTAAATTCCATTTTTAGTACAATGTAGACAACGATGGTGCATTTTCATAAATCATGATGAATGAGCAGAAGATCATAGCTAAATGGCATAAGCACATTCATACAACCGTGGAAAATGAGCCAGGGCTCACTTAGAGCCAAGAGACATCTTATGGTAGAAAATAATCATAAGTGGAGACTTCACAGATGGATATGATACAAGATCAAAACATCTCAGTACATGAATGATTATTTCAAATGCACGTGGCAAAGGTGCATAGAGAACCCACCATGTAACATGTTCAGACAAAAGTTGATGAAAGCCCTTAATGATAATTTGACTGTTTGATCTTGACTTACACAGGTACACAAAAGCAGTTTACACTATTACGTAGCATTCATGCCAAAGGAGCTAAGAGACATAGGTATAGCACACAAACTTGCTTTCAGAGAATCAAACCATGCTGTGGCGCTTACTTAGATAGATATTGTGCCTTATAAAAGAGTCATGGTACAGGGGTAAACAGCTTTGTACATGAGTAGATGTCAGATATGTCAAAAGAGACCTGACACCATAAGCTCCGATGACCATTGCATGAACAGCCACCACTAGTATTTGGGCATTTGACTATGATGGTTACCTACACAATCCCACGACATAAATTGAAAGAATGATACAGGAGCAGGTAGACATAAAATTATGATTCCCAAAGTGGATATGGTTGGTGATTAAAAATCATTATTTTCTTTAGTCTGGGAGAAGATGGCAATGATTAAACAGGTGAAGTATGATATATGCTGAAACAGCCATGTTGTATGAACAGCCATCACATCATAGGCATTTGGGCATTTGACTGATGCACAATTACAAAGCCCAGTGAGATAACATCTATCTTTTTGGAACAGATAATGTGCAGAAAAAGGCAGAAGTGATCTAAAAGTAGAGAGCCATAGAATATGAGTAAATACCAAACTGATATACATGATGCATAAAAAACACTATTTCCCTGTAAAGCAGTAGACAATGAAGATTCCTGCTCAGAAACCATGGGGTATGAGCAGACAAGCATGCTGCATGCTCAGACAACCATGGTGCATGAGCAAAAACCTACAATATAAAAGCAGGTAGGTGTGAAACAAGAGTGAATAACGCAATGAGGAATATGCCCAGATGGACAGGACATACAAATAAAGGAAACATAACACATGAATACAATTTATTTAGGCAAACAGCATATGACAATGATGCTAGAGGAGATATCAAGGCACATACTCAGACAATCATGGTGCATGAACAACTAACACTAATATTTGACTGTTAAACCATGATATACACCCAGATATCCCAACAAAAATAAGCTGATGACCATAATGTAGGAGCAGATGAACAAAGATACTGAAGAAGATGCTGATAATAAAATAGCAGAAAACAATAGTGCTGTAGCTAATAGAATACTACAGATGGCAATGATTCAAAAGACTTCCATGGTATATACTCATATAATGATGCTTTAAACACTATCACAAGTATCAGCATTTGACCATAATGCACACTTAGAGAACTCCAGAATTTGAGCTGACAATTATTATACACAATCAAGGGGCACAGTATCATTATCATCATTGTCATCATATCATCATCATCATCATCATCATCATCATCATTGTCATCATCATCATCACTACCTGCCAGGCAGTATTAAAAGTATTTTATGTATAATAGCTTATATAATCCTCACAATAACCTTACTTTTTTGTCATTTTGCAGGAAACTGAAGCATGAAGATACGAATCGATGTGTCCATTACATGAACTGATGTGTCCAAGATCTCATAGCTAGTAAGTGGATAATCCAGGATTCAAATTCAGTCATTTTGGCTCCACTATCCATTATTGTAAATATGACAATAAATGACAATATGCTGTGATTCTTCTGACAGACATGTTACCAGATTTTAAAACAGAGCTGAAAAATGAGTGGCTTTGTTCCAGAAGCAGATGGCAATGTTGCAAAAGTAGACACCATAGCACATGCTCAAACATCCGTGGTGCATAAGCAGCCACCACAGGAGTCTGAGCATTTGACCACGATGCACACACAGAAGATCCTGCAACATGAGCTGATACCAGGTTATAGGAGTAGTCAGATGACAAAGGACAGAGAAAACTCATCACAATAGTGAAAGACATGGTGTAGAAATTAATACACATGGTACAAAATACTCATTCCCGGTACAAGTAGACAATGACTGTGTATTTTCACACAAGTGTGGTGTTTAAGTTGAAATACATAGTACAACTTCAATCACAGTCTATGAGCACAAATTCATTATGCATGTTTATATTATCATGGAGAATAGGTCAATTCATACATGAAAAGGGGGATAGATATGGTATCCCAGGAAAGAATCACAGAGTAAAAACTACTCCGGTGATACAAACAATACAGGTATGTATGGCATTTTGTCAAAAAGAAGATCAAAATAATGCAGGATGCTCAGATGAATAAGATGCCAAAAAGCATGTTTTAATATGTGTTCATGTCCAATCAGACACCTACAGGACATAGGCTATCAATTATGACACAGGTGCAGATGGACATGATATGGAAATAAAACATGGTGTGATTCTTACTCGGGTAGACATGGTATGTAATCAAAAATAATCAAAAATAACCATGCAAGCAATGAATGACTTTGGCCCAAGAAAAGATGACAGTGGTACAAAAAAAGACTCACATGGACATAATGACTCATAAAAAATAACCATGGTGATTGACTCTACACATTTGTGTTTGGGCATGATATAAATCCAAACGATCCCATTACACAAACTAACATCTATGATACAGTTAGTAAGCATGATACAGAAACAGACAGCAAATATAGAGAAAACACCCATTGTGCAGGTGTTTAATATGTTAGTTTAAAGAATGGAACATGCCAAGAAAATAATTCATGAGTTGGAAACCACAATACAATAGCCTTAAGCTCTGGGACAGGTGTATACTATCATGGTAAATGTTCAGATAAACTTTAAACATAGTAAACTGCACATAACACAGAAGTCACTGGCTCTGGCTTGATACGTGGGCAAATATAACTAACATATGCTTGAAAATCATGATATATGACATCATAAACATGTTCAGATTTATATGCATAAACTCTTCTTATATAGGAGCAGATACTTACAATTCAGGATCAGAAGGCCATGGTGCTTGCTTGGATACCTAAGCATGCAGAATCGTATTACAATGACAAAGGACAATACTTCAGGGAAAGATATAATTATGCAGCATGTCATGTTAAAACAGCATTGGTGTGTGAACCAAAGGCCATGGTGCAAGAGTAGGTTACCCTAAGTCTAAAGGCATACAATCTCTGCAGAAGCTGGTCCCAGGGAAATGCACTGAGGAGTGAAGGCATATTTGGCTTCTATAAGGGATGGCTTGTGAGAACCACACTCTCTACACCTTCTGTGGCTTCAGTGATCCAATAACTTATGGCTGGGCTGAAACTTGAACACTTTGGAAAAAGCAAACTTAAATGATAATTATGCCAAGATAATAGATGTAAACCAGGACTATAGTAGGCATATGGTCACCCTGCCTAGGGTCATTTAAGATTTCTCTTCAACCTGATAACCAAACAAAAACCTTTTTTCCTTTTAGAATATCCTGCATATGCTATTTCCAACAGAAGCAGAAGCCACGGGAGACAGGTTATACTTCAGGTAGGAAATGTTCTTGGTCACATCAAAACTCTAGATCTGGGGGATCCCTCTTAAAGTCCTCTCCACTCCAGACTATTTGTATTCCAAATAAAAATTGAGTAATTCAGCTATTCAGCAATATTGAGAAAAAATCTCAAATAACACATCTATGACTTTGCCTCGACCATTAACCTTTCTAAAATGTACTTATCTTTCCCCTATTTTCTTTTTCTTTTCTTTCTCATTTTCTTACACAAAAGGAGAAATTTCTCGTGTTTAATAGGTCTCTTTAACTTCTCTCAGAGCACCATTTTTCACATTTATGGATTGGGAACAATAACCACCCTGTCGGGCTGTTGGGATTAAATAAGATACTGTGTATAAAGTATCTATCTCAAGGTGAAGCATGTAGTAGGTGCTTGGTGACAATGTCATCAACAGCATTATTACTCTGTCATCAAGTCCTTTGCTGTGGGCTATCACAATTGACACCCTCTAAGGCTACCCTGACTGTTAGGAATGGCCCAGGGCCATTCTGCAGTCTTTATTTGGGTGACTTTAGTTATAATCTCTTCCCTCATGATCAGACCATTACTTTTATGTCTACTTGTGGCCACAACTGCAGCCTCTTTTCCTCTTGGTTTCAATTCTGCCACAGCCTAAGGAAACAAAAAAGATTCCCAAGCATGCCCAAATCCTGTTTAAATGGGTTAGGCTCTGAGTAAGGTCAGATAGATCAAGTGGCTGGGTTTTCATGTTATATCTGCCAGTTGGAGTTTTTCCACCTTTTTTTTTTTTTTTTTTTTTTTTTTGGCTCTGCAGCCCTGTTCTGTTGCTAAGGGCCAGGCCCACAAGGGATACTTCAGAACCACCAACCTATTCCTCCAGATGACACAGCAGACCCTAAAGAGAATTGCTCTAACTTAAATACCTTCTAACCTCACCATTTTTCTAGCCCTTCCCAGCCTTTGGCTGTTGTTCTTATGAGAGGGAGAACAGTGTTGACCCGCATGTCATTGGTTCTAAACTAGCTATGATCTCTTTGTTACTGCCACCCATCTAACAACCTGAGGCTCTTAGAAAACAATGAATGAAGGGCATAGAAAAAAACTTTTAGGAAAGAGATATATTTTTCTCCTTTTATATAAAAAAGTACAGGAGTTTTGAAACAATTGAGATTTAATTTGCTGATATATGTTTGTACTTAGACAAACATTAAATTCTATAACATATATAATGTCAACATAGGAAAATACAAAGTTTGTGACTGCACATACCAATAAATAAATACATTTGCTCAAGAATTTTTTTTACACGCATACAACCATGTTGTGTGCTCAGAATGCCATAGTACACAAGCAAACAAGCATGGAAGAGAATCAGGTGGTTACCATTAAGGAACATAGAAAAGAAGCATTCATGGTGTGGGAATGTGCCTCCAAGATGTGTGTGGAGATAGTCATGATGTATCAATATGCACTCAGCCTGCAAGGGGATAAAACCTTTACTGTCTCAGAAGAAGCAAAAAGAATTTGATTGTTGGCTTGGAGAAAACTAATTTCTAGTCAGATAATCTGGTTCCCAAGAGGCAAACTTCCTACTCCTGTAAAGACTCACACAGATCAGGGCTGAGGAAAGAGACAATCTCAGTCCTAATTCTTGGAAGTATCTTAAGATAATAGAGGTGTGCCATCACAGCCACTCAGGCTAGGTGAGTAAATGCTCAGACACAAGTTTAATCCATGTATTCATGTTATGAGAAAATATTTTACAATTGTTCTAAATTCCAATAACACAGTATTTAACAAAATAAAGATTCTCAACTTCAAGGGGTTGATAGTCTGCTGGAAAGAAATGCTAATTATTATGAAGTATGATTTGGGGAATAGAGGAAGATATCACGTGGAAGTTTCTCAGTAGGAACTGGTGAAGCTCAGATTTTAAAAAAATAAAAAGAAGTGGAAGAATTTTCTATCACATATGAAGACCAAAGGGAGCCAAAGGTCATACTATGCTAGAAAATATGAAAGTAGTTCAGTACTTCTGAAGCAAAGAGAAGTAAGAGAAGGGTGGGTAGAAATAAAACCAGAGAGGTAAGCAGAAACAGTTCACGTGTGGTCTCACAAGCCACTTCAAAGAGTTTAGGTTTGATTTTTAGAGAAAAGAGAAACCACTGAAGAATGCTGTCACACTAGCAGATTTGCATATTAGAGAGAGCTTTCTGGTTGCTAGATACAGATTGGGTTTAAAACGGGTAAACTAGAATCAAGATTGGAAGTGAAATTGATCCTGGGACATTGAGTAAGAGGATCCAGTCAGATGTAGCAAGGTGATTTTGCAATAGCTAGAAGGAAAACTGCAAAACTCTACAGGAATAGCTTTGAAGTTCTGAACACCCCTCGATTCCCAACCTAAGGGAACCCTGGTGGCTTACTTATTTGGTAAAGACATCATTAGACAGACAAATATCACCTTCTGTAGTATGAATCGAGGCCTTTATGTTGAAGAGCTAAAATGATAACATACAATGGGGACCTCAACATTGCAAGTGAAAATATGGGGCAGAGAGGTTGGGGAAGGGGGATCTCTCTTTTTAAGCAAAGAGGATACACACACACATACACACACATACATCACTTTGAAATATATAAAATATTTTCTCACATTAATTTATGTGTTATTAATATTAGTTTTAATTACTCATTTAGGAACCTAGACGTTAAATTTAAATACAAGTAGGCTGGGCACAGTGGCTCACTCCTATATTCCCAGCACTTAGGGAGACTGATGTAGGAGGATCACTTGAGGCCAGGAGTTTGAAACCAGCCTGGGCAACATAGAGTCTCTACAAAAGATCCCATCTGTACAAAAATAAATAAATAAATAAAATTAGCTAGGCGTCGTGACTCATGACACGTGCCTGTAGTCCCAGCTACTTGGGAGGCTGAGGTGGGAGGATCACTTGATCCCAGGAGTTGGAGGCTGCAGTGAGCTGCGATCTCGCCACTGCACTCCCACCTGGGCAACAGAGTAAGACCTTGTCTCAAAAATAAATAAAATAAAATAAAATAAAATAAAATAAAATAACATTAAAAAGTGGCTCTCTTAGTGTGGTAGCAAGAATTTGGTCCACATGATTTCTGTCCCCTAGTATTAGCCCTATGAATATGTAAACACTACACAACCAAAGAGACTTTGCATATGGAATAGTTGATAATCAACTGATTTTAAAATAGATATAGTATCCTGGATTATCCAGGTGGGTTCAATATAATTACATGAGCCCTCAAAAGCAAAAGAGGAAGGGCAGAGTAAGAGATCAGAGAGATGGGGCAGAAGAAGAGGCAGGAGAGATTCAAAGTGTAAAATGTCCTCAATCCTCCATTGCTGCTTTTGAAGATGAAGGGATACATGAGCCAGGGAATGTAGGTGACCTCTAAGAGCTGATTAAAGAAAACTCTGACCAACAGCTAGCAAGGAAACAAGGACCTCGGTTTAGCAACCACATAAAACGGAAGTCTGTCAACAACCTGAGTGAGCTTGGAAGCAGATTCATCACCAGAGCCTCCAGAAAAATAATGTAGCCCTTACAAAATTTTGACTTCATCTTTGTGAGACTCTTTAAGAAAAAGACCCAGGTCAGCCAACCAGACTTCTTATCTATACAGTTGTGAAATGTAAAACGTGTTATTTTAAACTGTTATATTTGTAGTAGTTTGTTACATCAGCAATAGAAAGATAATACACTTAGGCTCTTTATCACTAAGAGAAGGATAATAGTTCTTTCTTTTGGAATGTGTGATGATTTAATGAATATATGTATACACACACACACACACATATACTTTACAAATTGATTAGAGTACACAGCATACACTGAGTATCCAATAAGTGGCTGCAAGTGATGTTATATTAATAAATTCTATCTGTGCTCGTATGATGTATTTTGCCATTCATTATCAGATTTTATCCTCATCACAATCGTGATAGGTAAGCAAGGTAAGAATTTTTCAACTTACATAATAGATAAAAATCTGAAACATAAAGAGGTTTTTACTTGCTCACAAACCAATTACTAATAAGTGTAAAAGAAGGGACTGAACTGAAAACCTCTGACTCCTGGTCAAATGATATTTCCATAGTTTACTTAAAATGTAAATATTTCTGGAAGAACTTTCTATGATGGTGAGAATTTAGTTGTACTATTGGGAGTAGGAGGAATACTTTTTGCTCCAATTGTTGTTTGATGCCTCCAATGTAGCACAGGGCTGGCCTAGGCTCTTGGAATGAATATTTGCAAGAAATGTAATTTCACAAAGGGTCTGCTTGGAGACCATTGTAGGAGAACAGTGACTATAGGATAGAGAAATTTGGATAAGGCTATGTAGAAACCAGCACTAAGGGACTTAGGAATCTGATATAGCTGTCTGAAGAGCAAAAACCATGTAGTTCTTAAGCTCAGAGCATTCTGGTCTCAGCCAAAGCCATTAATCCTCTCTGCTTCCTGCTTCTTCAGCTCTCCCACATACCGCTCCCAATACTTCACAGTTCAGCTTTATTTCAAAGTTCAAGAATCTTAGATATAAATCCAGCATGATATCTGAAGCTAGAAAGCAACCACAGGTAGAAAAGGCAAAGGTTACTTTCATATGTCCAAATGAAGAAACACAATAGTACAGGATCTCCATAAGGAATACTGTTCATATTTGGATAAATGGTGAACCAAAGCAGAATCTCCTATTCCAGAAGCTGATAGAAGAAAACTTTTCTCTATTCTGCAGATTGTCCCAACACCTTAAGCCAATGCTTATCCCTACCCAGCCATCACACACTGTCTACATGTCAAGGTGGGGAAAGACACTAGGAAATTAATGGAAATTAGCATACAGCAAAAACAAGATTGTCTGTGTGATGTAATCTCTTTTTGCTACACAGATAAATTTAAGGAATATATTTTAAATTAGCTGTAAGTTTTGGAGCATTTCACTTCCTCTACTGAGCCTCAATTTCCTCATTTATAAGATGAATTGGTCAAACTAGATGATGACTAAACTTCTAAGTCTAATAGTCTATAATTCAGAGAAATGTCAACTGAGAATGAAGAAGGAGCATAAAAGTAGCACTGGGTCCCTATGTACCTTTATTTCCCTATGTCTAAGTTTTACTTAGAATTAGAAACCTTCAGCGATAATAAAGAAATACAACAGATATGGAAGTAAAATATCATGATAAAATGTTGGAATAATTAATGCTATAAAAAATATTGACTATATAGCATGTGACAGATACTGTACCAAGAATGGGGATACAAATATAAAACAGGAAAAATGTCCTCCTGGGGACAGACAAAAGCATAACTAACATTTACCATAAAACATAATTAAATAACAAAAACAACACTTTAAGCACTGTATTGTTGTCCACTCGAAGAAGAAGCCAACCATAATTTGAGAAGACCAAAGAGAGTGTAAAATTGAATAAAGGAGGTTACATTTTAGTGAATACTTGGAAGCTATATTAACATAAGAAGAAATAGGATGGACATTTTATAAGAGTTAATACTTATACCTCTTAAAAGAAACATCTTGTTCTAACAAAGGAATATTTTTAAACAAATATTCAAAAAAAAACAAATATTCTAGTGTGAAGTCTACAGAAATCGATATTTCTGTAGATATTTATGTGAAGTCTACAGAAAACTTTATACTTAGTAGTGAAACATTAAAAGGATTCTCTCTAAAGTTGGGAAGCAGATAAAACTGACTGCTAACACTAACATTATTCAATATAGTACTAAAAATTCTGGCCAATGAATTCAGCTAAGAAAAAAAATGAATAACTATTAGAAAAAAGAGAAAACGTGTCAGTTTGCAATGGAATAATAGTTTACTATAAGATGGACAAATAATACATAAAAATACACTAGTCAACATCCTTTGCAAACATCAACAATAACCAACTAGAGAATGTAATGGAAGAAAAAAGCCATTCATATTAGCAAAAAACCTATAAAATTTAGAAACATATATAACAAAATATATACAAAATCTACTCGAAGAAAACTGTAAAACTTTATGAAGAATTTCTGCTTATGGCTATGATGGACAACTTTTTATAACAGACCAACTCATCCACCAAGAAAATGTAGAAAACTTCCACAAAATATGTGTGTGCTTTTGTGTGTGTATGTGTGCGTGCATGTGTGTACGCGCGTGTGTGTGTGTGTGTGTGTGTGTTATTTCACCATAGAGCCAACGCAAATACGATTTGAAGGGCAAAGATTTTGGAGTTAAAGAAAACTTGCTGAGGTGAGCCTGATATACTATACTCCTTAACCCCTGTCAGAATTTGCTGACTGGTAAGTTACCAAGTGACTAACACAGCCAGAAAGGCTGAAAAGTCAAGCAGAAAGCAATGATTAAGAGATAGAGAAGTGGAGCACAGTTTCCTACAGTATCATAGAGATGGTGAGACAAAAATCAAAGTTCAGGGCTTTATATAACCCAGGTTTTGAAAAACCAAGATCCGGGAGAAAGCAGAAGAGCCAAGAAATGAGTCTGACAGTCTGAGCCACATATTCCAAGGAGGCATTTACTGATTTCTAAATGGTTGTGGTGGAGAACTCAAGCAGAAAAAAAGATGTTAAAATGATTACAAGCTGCTCATTAGCAGTATCATAGAGTTTGGGGCCCAATAAGGTCAGTGTCCCTGGTAAATCCCCAAAATTTCAGCTGGAATGCTGAAGGGCTACACAGAGTAAGGATAGAAAAGAAAGACACTATGCTCTCTTTAAAAAAGATAACAGAGGACTTTGGGTTCCAGACAAGATGAAATACAATCATTTTCCCCATTCCTCTCAAGTTTTTACAATTAAAACTCTAGACAAAATACAGCAGAAAATTATAAAAATTTGTTTATAAGTGGAAAGGAAAAGGCAGACTGGCTAGGGACCTTGGAACTTAAGAAACAACATGGCAGGGAGTTCCCTGCATTTTATTTTTACCTCTCCCATATCCCAAACTATGAGTTAGAAAAGCTTGCAACAAAGAACCACCAACAGAGGCAGACAAAAAAAAAAGTCCCAAATAAAACTCTGCTCTCTCTAGCCAAAGGACCAAGAAAGGGACCTCCCAGAAAGACAGAAAACTTATTGACAATACCTGCGCTACCTTAGCCAAACACCACAAACAGTCCATCACCAGCAGTGGAAGAGGAGGCCAAATGAGGGACCCAAACTTTCAACTCCATCCAGCAGTACAGGTAGTTGGAGGTGATGGTTCCCTCCTTTGTGGACAGAGCACTGGCAGACGCTGAGTGAGGAGTCTAGACTCAAAACCTTTTCAACCAGGAGAAGCAGGAGAGCCAGGAAATCATTTATTATTATTATTATTATTATTATTATTATTATTGGTTCTCAGTGTCTAAGGATATTTCTGTCAAATCACGAGCTGAACACTAAGTTAAGAAAACACAGACTTCAATGACCACAAAACACATAGAGTGCAACCTTAAAAAATAATTTAGAGAAGGGAGGTGGAGCAAGATGGCTGATTATAACCCTCCAGTGATTGTCCCCCTGCAAGGAACACTGAATTGAACAACTATCCATGCAAGAAAGCAACTTTATAAGAAAAAAGTACTCATGTAAGAGATCAAATTATCTAGTTTAAATATTTAATATAATATCAAGGGAGGAGGCATTGAAGAGGATAAGAAAGAGTCTTGCATTGCCTATACCACCCCTTCCCTCTCCCCTAACCATGCCTTGTGGAGAGAAAGAATCTATGTGCTTGGAGGAGGGAGAGCAAGGTAAGTATGGGTCTTTGCATTGGAACTCAGTGGCCCTGTCACAGTGGAATGTAATACAAGGCAGAATTCTGCTGGTGACACGGTGCATCTACACCAGCCCAAGGCCAGAGGGTACTTACGCACCCTTGCCAAAAAAAAAAAAAAAAAAAAAGGCAAGTCCCGGACCGCTCCACCATCAGCCAACAAAAGTGGCCTGGGGCCCCAAATAAACTTAAGTGACTGTCAGGGCACAAAGACTGCAGGCCTTGGGCAAGTCCTGGTGCTGTGCTGGTCTCAAAGGCAGTGGACTTGGACTGTGTATGACCCAGTGCAACACCAGCTATGAAGTACAGGGCCTGCATCACACTTTCCCCAACTCCAGGCAGTGCATCTCAGGGAAGAGAGTCCTTCTACTTGGGGGAAGGAGAGAGAAGAGTACAGAGGATTTTGTCTTGCAATGTGGGTACCAGCTCTGCCACAGTAAAATAAAGCACCAAGCAAATTCCTGAAGCCCCTAATTCCTGGCTCTAGCTCCTGGATGGCATTCCTTGACTCACCCTGGACCACTAGGGAATTGCTACCCTGAAAGGAAGGACCCAGTCCTGGCAGGATTCACCACCTACTGACTAAAGCACTCTTGGGCCTTGAATAAACATCAGTGGTAGCTAGGCAGTAGATTGCATGGCCCCTGGGCAAGACCCAGTACTGTGCTGGCTTCAGGTGCACAGCACAGTCCTAACTGTGGAGGCCATGAGAGTGTTCACATCACTTCTCCCCTAACTCCAGATAGCCCATCATGGAGAGACAGACTGCTTCTAATTAATGGAAAGAGAGGGAAAGTAACAGGCTTTGCCAGGTAATCTAGGGAATTCTCCCTTATCTTACTTAAGCCCACCAAGACAGTGCCTCTTGCAGTCTGCAAGAGTCACATCATTCCTGAGTTTAGTGTTCTCCCAAGTGCTGATACAGCTGCAATGACCCCAGGCTTAAATCACAAGATGTATGAGAGATAGGACCAACAAAACAACCAGTAAACAAATGACAAAATGGCAGTAGGAAGTTCATACCTGTTAATAATAACATCTAATGTAAATGGACTAAATTTTCCAATAAAAGACATAGAGTGGCTGAATGGATTTAATAAAACAAGACCCAAGAGGGCACGCCCAAGATGGCCAAATAGGAACAGCTCCAGCCTCCAGCTCCCAGCATGAGCGACACAGAAGATGAGTAATTTCTGCATTTTCAACTGAGGTACCAGGTTGATCTCACAAGGGTGTGTCGGACAGTTGGCGCTGGTCCGTGGGTGCAGCCCGACCAGTGAGAGCTGAAGCAGGGCAAGGCATCGCCTCACCTGGGAAGCACAAGGGAAAGGGAATTCCTTTTCCTAACCAAAGGAAATTGAGACACACAACACCTGGAAAATCAGGTAACTCCCACCCTAATACTGTGCTTTACCAAGGATCTTAGCAAATGGCACACCAGGATATTATATCCCACACCTGGCTCAGAGGGTCCCACGCCCATGGAGCCTCCCTCATTGCTAGCACAGCAGTCTGAGATCTAATTGCAAGGCAGCAGTGAGGCTGGGGGAGGGGCACCTGCCATTGCTGAGGCTTAAGTAGGTAAACAAAGTCACCAGGAAGCTCGAATTGGGTGGAGCCCACCACAGCTCAAGGAGGCCGGCCTGCCTCTGTAGATTCCTCCTCTGGGGACATGGCATAGCTAAACAAAAAACAGCAGAAACCTCGGCAGAGGTAAATGCCCCTGTCTGACAGCTTTGAAGAGAGCAGTGGATCTCCCAGCACAGAGGTTGAGATCTGAGAACAGACAGACTGCCTGCTCAAGTGGGGCCCTGACCCCTGAGTAGCCTAACTGGGAGACATCCCCCACTGGGTGCAGACTGACACCTCACACGGTGGGGTACACCCCTGAGATGAAGCTTCCAGAGTGAGAATTAGACAGCAACACTCGCTGTTCAGCAATATTCTATCTTCTGCAGCCTCCGCTACTGATACCCAGGCAAACAGGGTCTGGAGTGGACCTCAAGCAAACTCCAGCAGACCTACGACTGAGGGTCCTGACTGTTAGAAGGAAAACTAACAAACAGAAAGGACACCCACACCAAAACCCCATCAGTACGTCACCATCATCAAAGAACAAAGGCAGATAAAACCACAAAGATGGGGAAAAAGCAGTGCAGAAAAGCTGGAAATTCAAAAAATCAGAGCACATCTCCCCCACCAAAGGAACACAGCTCATCACTAGCAACAGAACAAAGCTGGACAGAGAATGACTTTGACGAGTCAAGAGAAGGAGGCTCCAGTCGATCAAACTTCTCAGAGCTAAAGGAGGAACTACGTAACCAGTGCAAAGAAACTAAAAACCTTGAAAAAAGATTTGATAAATGGCTAACTAGAATAACAAATGTAGAGAAGTCCTTAAAAGAACTGATAGAGATGAAAACCATAATACGAGAACTATGCGAAAAATGCACAAGCTTCAGTAACTGACTCGATCAACTAGAAGAAAGAGTATCAGCGATTGAAGATCAAATGAATGAAATGAAGCAAGAAGAGAAATGCAGAGAAAAAATAGTAAAAATAAATGAACAAAGCCTCCAAGAAATGTGGGATTATGTGAAAAGACCAAATCTAGGTCTGACTGGAGTGCCTGAAAGTGACGGGGAAAATGGAACCAAGTTGGAAAACACTCTGCAGGATATCATCCAGCAGAACTTCCCCAACCTAGTAAGGCAGGTCAACATTCAAATTCAGGAAATACAGAGAACGCCACAAAGATACTCCTCAAGAAGAGCAACTCTAAGACATATAATTTTCAGATTCACCAAAGTTGAAATGAAGGAAAAACTGTTAAGGGCAGCCAGAGAGGAAGGTCGAGTTACAAACAAAGGGAAGCCCATCAGACTAACAGCAGATCTCTCAGCAGAAACTTTCCAAGCCAGAAGAGAGTGGCGGTCAATATGCGACATTCTTAAAGAAAAAATTTTCAACCCAGAATTTCATATCCAGCCAAACTAATTTCATAAGTGAAGGCGAAATAAAATCCTGTACAGATAAGCAAATGCTTAGAGATTTTGTCACCACCAGGCCTGCCCTACAAGAGATCCTGAAGGAAGCACAAAACAGGGAAAGGAACAACAGGTACCAGACATAGCAAAAACATGTCAAAATGTAAAGTCCATCGATGCTAGGAAGAAACTGCATCAACAAGCGAGCAAAATAATCAGCTAATATCATAATGACAGGATCAAGTTCACACATAACAATATTAACCTTAAATGTAAATGGACTAAATGCTCCAATTAAAAGACACAGACTTGCAAACTGGATAAAGAGTCAAGACCCATCAGTTTGCTGTATTCAGGAGACCCATCTCACATTCAGAGACACACATAGGCTCAAAATAAAGGGATGAAGGAAGATCTACCAAGCAAATGGAAGATAAAAAAAAAAGCAGGGGTTGCAAATCTAGTTTCTGATAAAACAGACTTTAAACCATCAAAGATCAAAAGAGACAAAGAAGGCCATTACATAATGGTAAAGGGATCAATTCAACAGGAAGAGCTAACTATCCTAAATAAATATGCACCCAATACAGGAGCAGCCAGATTCATAAAGCAAGTCCTTAGAGACTTACAAAGAGACTTAGACTCCCATACAATAATAATGGAAGACTTTAACACCCCACTGTCAACATTAGACAGATCAATGAGACAGAAAGTTAACAAGGATATCCAGGAATTGAACTCAGCTCTGCACCAAGCAGACAGAATAGACATCTACAGAACTTTCCACCCCACATCAACAGAATATATATTCTTCTCAGCACCACATCACACGTATTCCAAAATTGATCACATAGTTGGAAGTAAAGTACTCCTCAGAAAATGTAAAAGAACAGAAATTATAACAAACTGTCTCTCAGACCACAGTGCAATCAAACTAAGACTCAGGACTAAGAAACTCAATCAAAACCACTCAAACACATGGAAACTGAACAACCTGCTCCTGAATGACTACTGGGTACATAACAAAATTAAGGCAGAAATAAAGATGTTCTTTGAAACCAATGAGAACAAAGATACAACATACCAGAATCTCTGGGACACATTTAAAGCAGTGTGTAGAGGGAAATTTATAGCACTAAGTGCCCACAAGAGAAAGCAGGAAAGATCTAAAATTGACACATTATCATCACAATTAAAAGAACAAGAGAAGCAAGAGCAAACTCATTCAAAAGCTAGCCAAAGGCAAAAAATTACTAATATCAGAGCAGAACTGAAGGAGACAGAGACACAAAAAGCCCTCCAAAAAATCAATGAATCCAGGAGATGGTTTTTTGAAAAGATCAACAAAATTGATAGACCACTAGCAAGACTAATAAAGAAGAAAAGAGAGAAGAATCAAACAGATGCAATGAAAAATGATAAAGGAGACATCGCCACCAACCCCACAGAAACACAAACTACCATCAGAGAATAGTATAAACACCTCTATGCAAATAAACTAGAAAACCTACAAGAAATGGATAATTTCCTGGATACTTACACTCTCCCAAGATTAAACCAGGAAGAAGTTGAATCCCTGAATAGACCAATAGCAAGCTCTGAAATTGAGGGAATAATTAATAGCCTACCAACCAAAAAAAAGTCCAGGACCAGACGGATACACAGTCGAATTCTACCAGAGGTACAAGGAGGAGTTGGTACCATTCCTTCTGAAACTATTCCAATCAACAGAAAAAGAGGGAATCCTCCCTAACTCATTTTACGAGGCCAACATCATCCTGATACCAAAGCCTGAGAGAGATACAACAAAAAAAGAGACTTTTAGACCCATATCCCTGATGAACATCAATGCAAAAATCCGCAGTAAAATACTGGCAAACCGAATCCAGCAGCACATCAAAAAGCTTATCCACCATGATCAAGTGGGCTTCATCCCTGGGATGCAAGGCTGGTTCAACATACGCAAATCAATAAACGTAATCCAGCATATAAACAGAACCAAAGACAAAAATCACATGATTATCTCAATAGATGCAGAAAAGGCCTTTGACAAAATTCAACAGCCCTTCATGCTAAAAACTCTCAATAAATTTGGTATTGAAGGAACGTATCTCAAAATCATAAGAGCTATTTATGACAAACCCACAGCCAATATCATACTGAATGGGCAAAAACTGGAAAAATTCCCTTTGAAAACTGGCACAAGACAGGGATGCCGTCTCTCACCACTCCTATTCAACATAGTGTTGGAAGTTCTGGCTAGGGCAATCAGGCAAGAGAAAGAAATCAAGGGTATTCAGTTAGGAAAAGAAGAAGTCAAATTGTCCCTGTTTGCAGATGACATGATTGTATATTTAGAAAACCCTATTGTCTCAGCCCCAAATTTCCTTAAGCTGATAAGCAACTTCAGCAAAGTCTCAGGATACAAAATCAATGTGCAAAAATCACAAGCATTCTTATATACCAGTAACAGACAAACAGAGAGCCAAATCATGAATGAACTCCCATTCACAGTTGCTTCAAAGAGAATAAAATACCTAGGAATCCAACTTACAAGGGATGTAAAGGACCTCTTCAAGGAGAACTACAAACCACTGCTCAGTGAAATCAAAGAGGACACAAACAAATGGAAGAACATACCATGCTCATGGATAGGAAGAATCAATATTGTGAAAATGGCCATACTGCCCAAGGTAATTTATAGATTCAATGCCATCCCCATTAAGCTACCAATGACTTTCTTCACAGAATTGGAAAAAACTGTTTTAAAGTTCATATGGAACCAAAAGGACCCCACATTGCCAAGACAATCCTAAGCCAAAAGAACAAAGCTGGAGGCATCATGCTACCTGACTTCAAACTATACTACAAGGCTACAGTAACCAAAACAGCATGGTACTGGTACCAAAACAGAGATAGAGACCAATGGAACAGAACAGAGCCCTCAGAAATAATACCACACATCTAAAACTATCTGATCTTTGACAAATCTGACAAAAACAAGAAATGGGGAAAGGATTCCCTATTTAATAAATGGTGCTGGGAAAATTGGCTAGCCATAAGTAGAAAGCTGAAACTGGATCCTTTCCTTACTCCTTATATGAAAATTAATTCAAGATAGATTAGAGACTTAAATGTTAGACCTAAAACCATAAAAACCCTACAAGAAAACCTAGGTAATACCATTCAGGACATAGGCATGGGCAAAGATTTCATGTCTAAAACACCAAAAGCAATGGCAACAAAAGCCAAAATTGACAAATGGGATTGAATTAAACTAAAGAGCTTCTGCATGGCAAAAGAAACTACCATCATAATGAACAGGCAACCTACATAATGGGAGAAAATTTTTGCAATCTACTCATCTGACAAAGGGCTAATATCCAGAACCTATAAAGAACTCAATCAAATTTACAAGAAAAAAACAAACAACCCCATCAAAAAGTGGGCCAAGGATATGAACAGACACTTCTCAAAAAAAGACATTCACACAGCAAACAGACACATGACAAAATGCTCATCATCACTCACCATCAGAGAAATGCAAATCAAAACCACAATGAGATACCATCTCACACCAGTTAGAATGGCAATCATTAAAGAAATCAGGAAACAACAGGTGCTGGAGAGGATGTTTAGAAATAGGAACACTTTTACACTGTTGGTGGGACTGTAAACTAGTTCAACCATTGTGAAAAACAGTGTGGCGATTCCTCAAGGATCTAGAACTAGGAATACCATTTGACCCAGCCATCTCATTACTGGGGATATACCCAAAGGATTATATGTCATGCTGCTATAAAGACACATGCACACGTATATTTATTCCAGCACTATTCACAATAGCAAAGACTTGGAATCAACCCAAATGTCCATCAGTGACAGACTGGATTAAGAAAATGTGGCACATATACACCATGGAATACTATGCAGCCATAAAAAAGGATGAGTTCATGTCCTTTGTAGGGACATGGATGCAGCTGGAAACCATCATTCTCAGCAAAGTATCGCAAGAACAGAAAACCAAATACCGCATGTTCTCACTCATAGGTGGGAATTGAACAATGAGATCACTTGGACACAGGAAGGGGAACATCACACACCAGGTCCTATTGTGGGGAGGGGATGGGGGAAGGAATAGCATTAGGAGATATACCTAATGTAAATGATGAGTTAATGGGTGCAGCACACCAATATTGCACATGTATACATATGTAACAAACCTGCACATTGTGCACATGTACCCTAGAACTTAACGTATAATAAAAAACAAAACGTATTTAAAAAAAAAGAAAAGAAAATAAGATCCAACTCTATGTTATCTGTAAGAAATTCACTTCACCTGTAGAGACACATATAGAATGAAAAGAAAAAAAGGATGGAAAAAGATATTCCATGCAAGTGGAAACCCAAAACGGAAGGATTAACTATCTTATATCAGATCAAATAGATTTCAACAAAAAACTATTAAGCATAATAACGATATTACGAGGATATTTTAAGCATCCTTCCCTTTTGGGTACTCATTGAAATATTTGCAGATGAAGTGATACAATGCTTGGACTTTGCTTCAAAACGACCTGGATGTGAGACCTTGGGGAAGTAATAAATGAAATAAGATTAGTTATGACTTGTTTGTTGGAGCTAGATAATGGGACATGGAAGTTCATTATATTATTCTTTATATTTTGTATATGTTTGAAATTTTCTGTAGTAAATAAAACCTTCGTTGTATCAATCAATTACAAAAAAAAAAAAAAAAAAAAAAAAAAAAAGATTTCAAGACAAAAAAAAAAAACTATAAAAAGAGAAAAGGAAGGTAATTATATGATAATAAAAGGGTCAGTTCAATGAGAGGGTATTACAATTTTAAATATCTATGCACCTAACACTGGAATATATATATATATACACACACACACACACACACACACATATATATACATATATATATGGCAAACATTATTAGAGCTAAAGAGCAAGATAGACTCTAATGCAATAATAGCTGGGGACAACTACTTCCTATTTTCAGCATTGAACAGATCATCCAGACAGAAAGTCAAGAAAGAAACATCCAAGGTAGGCAGCACTATAGAACAACTGGACATCATAGACATTTGCAAAATATTTTATCCAATAGCTGGAGAACAAACCTTCTTCTCCTAAGCACACAGAACATTCTCAAGGATAGACCATATGTTAGACAACAAAGCAAGTCTCAAAAAAAAAATACCTAAAGTATCTTTTTCTTCCATTCACATGGAATATAACTAGAAATTAATAACAAGAGGAATTTTGGAAGTATACAAACACATGAAAACTAAATAATATGTTCCTGAATGACCATTGGGCCAATAAACAAAGTAAGAAGAACTTTTTTTTAAATTCTTGAAACAAATGAAAATGAACACATAATATATCAAAGCCTATGGGGCAATACAAAGAAAGAATTTTTTAGCATAAACACCTAGATTGAAAAGGTAGAAAAGCTACAAATAAATAACCTAATGCTTCATCTTAAAAACTAGAAAAGGAAGAGCAAAACAAACTCAAAGTTAGTAGAAGAAAGGAAATAATAAAGAGCAGAGTAGAAATATATGATATTGACACTAAAAAAATACAAAAGACCACCAAAATGAAAGGTTGTTTTTTGAAAAATAAACAAAATCAACATTTAGCCCAACTAACAAAAAAACAAGAAAAGATTCAAATAAATAAAATCAGAGATGAAAAAGGAGACATTACAAGTAATATCACAGAAATTAAAAGGATTATTAGAGATTATTATGTGCAACTATATGCCAATAAATTGGAAAACCTAGAAGAAATTGATAAATTCCTAGACACATACAACCTACAAAGTTTGGACCATGAAGAAATCCAAAAGCTGAATAGATCAATAAAAAGTAATGAGATAGAAGCAGTAATAAAATGTCTTCCATCAAAGAAAAGCTCAGAACCTGATGGCTTCACTGCCGGATTGTATCAAACATTTAAAGAAGAACTAATATCAATTCTACTGAAACTATCCCCCAAAAATGGAGAGGGAATACTTCCAAACTCATTTATGAGGCCAGTATTACACCGATACCAAAACCAGAGGAAGACACAACAACGACAACAAACTGCAGGCCAACATCACTAATGAACATAGATGTTAAAATCCTCAACAAAATACTAGTAAGCTGAATTCAGCAACTCATTAAAAAGATCACTCATCATGACCAAGTGAGATGAGTCAGGAATAAAAGGATGTTTCAACATATGCAAACCAATCAGTGTGATACATTATTATCAACAGAATGAAAGACAAAAACCATATGATCAATTCAATTGATGCCAAAAAAAAAAAAAAGCATCCAATAAAATTCAACATCCCTTCATGATAAAACTCTCAAAATCTGGGTACTGAAAGAACATATCTCAACATGATAAAAGCCATATATGACAAACCCACACTAGTGTCATACTGAGCAGGGAAAAAAATAGAAAGTCTTTCCTCTAACATCTGGAACAAAAGAAGAATGCTCACTTTTGCCACTTTTATTCAACATAGTACTGGAAGTCCTAGCCAGAGCAATTAGACAAGAGAAAGAAATAAGGGGCATACAAACTGGAAAAGAGGAAGTCAAATCATCCTTTTTTGCAGATATAATCTTATATTGTTAAAAACCAAAAGATTCTACCAAAAAACTATTATAACATTTTTAAAAACTCAGTAAAGTTGCAGGATACTAAATCATCATGCAAAAATTAGTAGCATGTTTATATGTCAACAGTGGACATCTGAAAAAGAAACAAAGAAAGTAATCCCATTTAAAATAGCTACAAATAAAATAAAATACCTAGAAATAAAGTTAAACAAAAAATGAAAGAAATCTACAATGAAAACTCAAAATGTTGATGTAAGAAATTGAACCGGACAAAAAAATGGAAAGATAGTTCATGGATTTTAGAAGAATCAATACTGTTAAAATGTCCATTCCATGCAAAGAAATCCACAGATTCAATGTAGTCCCTATCAAAATGCCAAAGATATTCTTCACAGAAATAGAAAAAAAATAGTCCTAAATGTATATGGAACCACAACCACCAAGGACCAGGAGAAGCCGAAGCCATCCTGAGGGGGCAAAAAAAAAAAAAAAAAAAACCTGGAGAAATCATATTACCTGACTTTAAATTATACTGCAAAGGTAACTAAAGTAGCATGGCCCTGGCATAAAAACAGACATGTAGACAAATGGAATAGAATAGATAAATCAGATATAAATCCATGCATTTGTGGCCAATTCATTTTTGACAAAGGCGCCAAGAACATACACTGGGACAAGGACAACCCTTTCAATATATGTTGCTGAGAAAACTGGATATCCAATATGCAGAAGAATGAAATACAACCCCTGCTTCTCACTATACATAAAAATAAAATTGGCCAGGCATGGTGGCTCATGCCTGTAATTCCAGTGCTTTGGGAAGCTGAAGCAGGAAGATAGCTTGAGGCCTGGAGTTTGAGATCAGCCTAGGTAACATAGTGAGACCCTATCTCTACAAAAAAATAATTTAAAAAAATTATACAGGCATGGTGGCACATGCCTGTAGTTTCTGCTATTCAGGAGGTTCACTCTTGTCTAGGAGTTTGAGGTTATAGTGAGCTATGATTGCACCACTGCACTCCAGCCAGGGTGAGAGTTATACCCTGTTTCTAAAGAAAGAATCAATCAGTCATATCAAAATGGATTAAAAACTTAAATCTAAGATATGAAACTATAAAACTATTGAAAGAAAACATTAGGAAAACACTCCAGGACATTGGTCTGGGGAAAGATTTATTAACTAAGACCTCAAAAGCACAGGCAAACAAAGCAAAAATGGACAAATGGGGTCACATAAAGCCAAAAGTCTACACAGCAAAGAAAACAATCAACAAAGAGGCCACTTGTAAAACAGAAGAAAATATCTGCAAACTACCCATGTGAAAAGAGATTAATAACCAGAATATACAAGGAGCCCAAACAACTCAATACCAAAAACATCTGATTTAAAAATGAACAAAAGACAAGCAAGAATGAATGCTGACAAAGATGTGGAGAAAAGGCAACCCTCATACACTGTTAGTGGAAAGGTAAATTAGTACAGCCACTATGGAGAGCAGCACAAAGCTTCCTCAAAAAAAATGAAAAGAGAACTATCATATGACCTAGCAATCCCACTGTTGGTTATATTTCCAATAAAAGGAAATCAATCTATCAAAGAGATATCTGCACTGTTATGTTTCTTGCAGCTCCATTAACAATAGGCAAAATAGAGAATCAACCTAAAGTCCATCAATGAATAAATGGGTAAAGGAAATGTGGGACATATACACAACGGAATATTATTTGTCATAAAAAAGAATGAAATCCTGTCATTTGCAAAAACATGGATGCAACTGGAGGACATTATTCATTATGTTAACTGAACTAAGCCAGGCATGAAAACAAAAACTTTGCATGTTTTCACTCATTTATGAGAACTAAAAATTAAAAAAATTGAACTCATCAACATAGAGAGTAGAATGAGGGTTATCAGAGGCAGGGAAGTGTTATGGGGGGAAGGATAAAGAGGTAATGGTTATTGAGCACAAATATACAGTTAGAAGGAACAAAGGTAGTATTTGATAGTACAAAAGGGTGAATATAGTTAACAATAATTAATCGTGTATTTTTAAATAAAAAAAGGGAAATTGGAATGTTCCTAACACAAAGAAATGAAAAATGTTTGAGGTGATGGGTACCCCAGTTATGCCATTAGATCAATACACATTGTATGCCTGCATCAAGACATCACATGTACCCCATAAATATGTATAACTATCATGTAGCCATAATAATTAATAACAAATTTTATATTTAAAAAACAAAAACATCACATATACTCCATCAACAAAAAGAACTATTATGTACCCATAATTATTTCAAATAAAAATTTTAATAAAACTTTAAATAAATTGTTTAGAAAAAATCATTAAACAAGCAAACTCACAAAAAAGCAATAGTAACCAATCCTGGGGAGGTGGGAAAATTTAATCTCCAGAGTGAACACAGTATAATACTCAAAATGAATATTATTCCAAAAACATATCCCCAAAGAAGGTATACAAATCACACAAAAATGCAAGAAAATATGTGTCATTCACAACAAAAAAGAAAATTAATAGAAACTGTCCCTGGACAAAACTAAGACATTGGACTCACTAGGAAGAGACTTCAAATAAACTGTTTTAAAAATGTTCAAAGAGCTAAAGAAAACCATGAGCAAAGACTAGAGGAAACCAGGAGAAAAATGTCTCACCAAATAGAAATTATCAATATGAAACAGAAATTATAAAAAGGAATGAAGGCTGCATGTGGTGACTCACATCTGTAATCCCAGCACTTGGGGAGGCCAAGGCGGGAAGATCGCTTGCATCCAGGAGTTCAAGACCAGCCTGGGTAACATAGTGAGACACTGTATCTACAAAATTAAAAAATAAGAAATTAGCCGGGCATGGTGTTGTGTGCCTGTAGGCCAAGCTACTTGGGAGGCTGAGGTGGGAGGATCACTTGAGCCTAGCAGATGGAGGCTGCAGTGAGCCATGATCATGCCACTGAACTAGCCTGGGTGACAGAGTGAGACCCTGTCTCAAAAACGAACAACAACTAAAATAAACAAGTAGAGAAAAAAAAAAAAAGCACTAAATAAAAATTCTGAAGTTAAATTCTGAAGTTAAAAAGCACAAAAACTTAACCCTAGAAGAAAACCTAGGTAATATCATGGGCAAGGACTTCATGTCTAAAACACCAAAAGCAACGGCAACAAAAGCCAAAATTGACAAATGGGATCTAATTAAACTAAAGAGCTTCTGCATGGCAAAAGAAACTACCATCGGAGTGAACAGGCAACCTACAGAATGGGAGAAAATTTTTGCAATCTACTTATCTGACAAAGGGCTAATATCCAGAACCTACAAAGAACTCAAACAAATTTACAACCCCACCAAAAAGTGGGCCAAGGATATGAACAGACATTTCTCAAAAGAAGACATTCACACAGCCAACAGACACACGAAAAAATGCTCATTGTCACTCACCATCAGAGAAATGCAAATCAAAACCACAATGAGATACCATCTCACACCAGTTAGAATGGCAATCATTAAAAAATCAGGAAACAACAGGTGCTGGAGAGGATGTGGAGAAATAGGAACACTTTTACACTGTTGGTGGGACTGTAAACTAGTTCAACCATTGTGGAAAACAGTGTGGCAATTCCTCAGGGATCTAGAACTAGAAATACCATTTGACCCAGCCATCCCATTAGTAATGGGTATATACCCAAAGGATTATAAATCATGCTGCTATAAAGACACATGCACACATATGTTTATTGCAGCACTATTCACAACAACAAAGACTTGGAATCAACCCAAATGTCCATCAGTGACAGACTGAATTAAGAAAATGTGGCACATATACACCATGGAATACTACGCAGCCATAAAAAAGGATGAGTTCGTGTCCTTTGTAGGGACATGGATGCAGCTGGAAACCATCATTCTCAGCAAACTATCACAAGAACAGAAAACCAAACACCGCATATTCTCACTCATAGGTGGGAACTGAACAATGAGATCACTTGGACATAGGAAGAGGAACATCACACACCAGGACCTATTGTGGGGTCGGGGGATGGGGGAGGGATAGCATTAGGAGATATACCTAATGTAAATGAAGAGTTAATGGGTACAGCACACCAACATGGCACATGTATACATATGTAACAAACCTGCACATTGTGCCCATGTACCCTAGAACTTAAAGTATAATACTAAAAAAAAATTTAAAAAATTTTAAAAAGTACAAAAACTGGAATGAAAATTTTGCCATAAAGATTTGATGGGTGCAGCACACCAACATGGCACAAGTATACATATGTAACAAACCTGCACGTTATGCACATGTACCCTACAACTTAAAGTATAATAATAATAAATAAATTAAAAAAAAAAAAAGATTCAACAGTAGATTTGAGCAACATAAAAAAAGAATCAATTGGGATTACTTTCTGAAGAGGAAAAAGAAAAAAATAATGAAGAAAAATGTTGGGGCAACTGGATATCCACATGCAAAAGGAGTTGGATCCATGTCACTTACACGCAAAATTTAACTCAAAACCGTTCAAACATCCACTTCAAAGAGCTAACACTATAAAATTATTAGATGAAAAATAGAGGTAAGTTTTCATGCACATGAATTAGGCAATGATTTCTTAGATACAACACCAAAAGCACAAGGAACAAAATAAAAGATAGATAAATTGCATTCCATCAAAAATAAAAACTTTTGTGCATCAAATGATGCAATCAAGGGAGTGAAAAGACATCCATCCACAAGTGGGAGAAAATATTTGCTCATCATCTATCTGCAATGGGTCTAGTAACCTCAATATATAAAGAACTCTTAAAACTCAGTAACAAAAAGTTAATTACCTAATTAAAGATGGGCTATGGGTAATTTCCAGTATGTAAATTATATCTCGATAAAGCTGCTTTTTTAAAAAAAGAATCACATAAAGGTTACCAGCTTCCTACCAAATTTTTTTAGTGGGCTAAGGAATGTATAAACATTTCTCCAAAAAAAGATACACTAATGACCAACAAGCACATGAAACAAATGTTCAACATCATTTAGCCAACATGAAATGCAAATAAAAATCATAACATACCACTTAACATCCATTAAGATGGTGATATTTAAAAAAAGATAAAAACAAGTGTTCATAAAGATATGGAAAGATTAAAACCCTTATATATTGCTGATAAGAATGCAAAATGGTTCAGCTACTGTTTAAAAACAGTTTGGTGAGTCCTCAAGAAGTTAAACACAGAATTCACCTATGACTCAGCAATTCCACTCCTGGGTATATACCCAAAAAAGTTCAAAACACATGTTCAAATAAAAAATTGTACATGAATGTTCATAGCAGTACACTTCACAGTAGACAAAAGATGGAAACAACACAAATATCCATCAATGGATGAGTGGATAAACAAATGTGACATACACATTGTGAGTATGCGGCAACTATATAATGTGGCAACTATACAATGGAATATTATTTCACCATAAAAAGAAATGAAGTAGTAATACATTCTATAATATGGATGAACCTAGAAAACATTATGTTAAGTGAAAGAAAACAGACATAAAAGACCACATATTGTATGATTCCATATAAACAAAATATCCAGAATAGCTAAATTCACAGAGACAAAATGAAGATTAGTGTTTGTGAGGGGTTTGAGAAAGAGGGGAATGGGGAGTAACTGCCTAATAGGTATGAAGTTTACTTTTGGGGTGACAAAGTGTTCTGGAACCAGATAGTGGTGATGGTTGCACAACAATGTGAATGTATTAAATGTCACTGAATCGTACACTTTAAAATGGTTTAAAAAAGAATAATAATAAAACCTAAGAGACATGTGGAACATTTGCATAATGGGCGTTTCAGAAGAGGAGGAGAGAGAAAAGAGCAGAAAGAACATTTGAAGAACTAATGGCTAAAAATTTCCCAAATTTTAAGAAAGACATGACTCTATGAAACCAAGAAGCACAACAAACTGCAAGTTTAATAAATTCAAAGACCTCCAGGCCAAGACACTTTATGATTACATTTTTGAAAGACAAAAACAAAAAATTTTCAAAGCAGCACGAGAGAAGCAACTTATCACATGTAAATGATCCTCAATAAGATTATCAGCTGATTTCTCACCAAAAACCTTAAAGAATGAAATCCCAGGCCAGATGGCTTCACTAGAGAATTTACCATATATTTAAAGAAAAAATAACTCCAATTCAACAAAATCTCTTCTCAAAAGGAGAATGGGTAGGAATAGTAATAAACAGATTTTATGAGGCCAGTATTGTCCTGGTTCCAAAAACCAAACAAGGGCAGTATAAAAAAAAAAAAAAAGGAATATTATAGGCAAATATCCTTCATGAATATAAACACAAAAATCCTCAAGAAAATATTAGCAAATTGAGTCCATCGAATATAAAACTAATTATACATCTTAACTAAGATTTATTCCAGTTATGCAAGGTTGGTTGAACATTTGAAAATCAATTTAACCCACCATAACAACACGCTAAAGAGGCAAAACCATACAATGCAGAAATATCATTTCACAAAATCCAATACCTATTCATGATTTAAAAAAAACTTTCAGCAAACTAGGCATGGAAGAAAACTTGTTCAACTTTATAAAGAACACCTGAAAAAAAAACGTTAAGCTGAATCATACTTCGTGGTGAAATAATTGTTTCCTCCTAAAATCAAGGTGAAGGTATCCGTTCTTACCACTTTTATTTAACGTAATATTAGAAATCCTAACCAGTACAATTAAGAAAAAAAGGAAACAAAAAGCCCACAGAACGGAAAGAAAGAATTTAAACTGTCTCTATTTGCAGATAACTATTCATTATGCAGAAAATCCCAAGGAATTAAAAAAAAAAAAACTCCTACCAATAATGAGTTTGTCAAAGTCTACAGGACACAAGATCAACATGCAAAAAAAAAATCAATTTTATTTCTATATACTAGCAACAGACTTGCAAAACAAAATAAAACTATTCTCATTTAAATATAAAATAGTAAAAGCATTCTGGAAAATTATTTGGCAGATTCTTAAAAACTACACATGCACATACCATAAGACGTATCAATGTCATTCTTGGACATTCATCCCAAAGAAATGGAATTTTATGTACACATGAAAACCTGTACATGGATGTTCACACCACCTATATTTTTAATAGGATCAAGCTGGAGACAACGCAAAAATATTTTTACAGGTAAATAAACAGATTCTAGTACATTCATACTATAGAATACTACTTAGTAATGAAAAGGAACCAGTTACTGGTATCAAGTATTCCTGCATGTATTGAAGTAAGTTACTGCTATCAAGTACTCCTGCATGTATTGAAGTAACTTGAATGGAACTCAAGATCATCATGCTTAGTAATAGTGTCATTCTTTCACACAAAGAAAATATACATATGATAAATAAGCATATGATAAGATTCTTGGCATCATATATCATTAGGGAATCACAGATTAAAACAACAATGAAATACCACTTTCATCTATTACAGTGGCTAAACTCCAAAACATTGACAATACCAAATGCTGATGAGGATGTGGAACAACAGGAATTCTCGCACATTGCTGCTAGTAATGCAAAATGATACAACCAGTTTGGAAGACAGTCTGGCAGGTACTTACAAAACTAAACATACTTTTACTGTATGATCCAGCAATCACACTCGTTGGTATTTATCCAAATGAGTTGAAAGCTTATTTACAAGCAAAAGCCTACACAAAAATGTTTATAGCAGCTTTGCTCATAATTCCCAAAACTTGGAAGCAACCAAGATGTCCTTCAGTAGGTGAATAGATAAACTGTGACACATACAAATAATGGAATATTATTCAGCACTGAAAAAAATGAGCTATCAGACGACCAAAAAAAAAAAAAAAAAACATGGAGGAATCTTAAATATATATTGCTAAGTGAAAGAAGCCAATCGGAAAAGGCTACAGATCATATGGTTCTAATTATATGACATTTTGGAAAATGCTACATAAAGACTAAAAAGACTAGTGGTTGCAAAGGGCTTGGAGGAAAAGAGGGAGAGTTAAGTAGGTGGGCCACAGGGGATTGTTAGGGAAATGAAACTATTCTGTAATGGTGGATACAATGCATTATACATTTGTCAAAACCCATAGAACTGTGCAACACAAAGAGTGAACCCTAATGCAAACTATGTACTTTAGTTAATAATAATGTATCTAATATTGGCTCATTAGTAGTAACAACTGTACCACATTAATGCAAGATGTTAATAATAGGGGAAACTGGGAGGGAGAGGAGGAAAAGAATATATAGGAACTCTGTACTTTCTCCTCAATTTTTCTGTAAACCTAAAACTACTCTAAAATATAAACTCTATTAATTTTCTAAAAGCCAATTTTAAAAGTTACATAGTATATAATTACAATTATGTAATATTTTCAAACTGACAACCATAGAGATGGAGAACAGATTCATGGTTTCAGAGAAAGAGGGATGGATACTACTATAAAGGGGTAACATGAGGGATTTTATATTTATGGTGATTGATCAGTTCTTTGTCTTGATTGTGATGGTGATTACACAAATCTATACATGGGATTATATTGTGTAGAACTATAGACATAGACACACACAAAAAAGAGTGCACATCAAACCATTCCTTTATTGTTGCAATATAATAATATTAATGAAGTTTATGGTATAGTTAACATTGTACCACTGTCATATCAGAATTCCCGTTGGGTGACTCTAAGTAAAAAGTTTTTTTCAGAGTTTATAGGTCTCTATGTACTTCCTGTGAGCTTATTATTTGCAACTTCCCATGAGTTTATTATTTCAAAATAAAAAAATTTTAAAGATCAACTAGGACTTTTTCTATTTTCATTTAAAATACCCAGCATTCAAACAGCAATTACCATTAATAAGATAAGACTCAGAAAGGAAAAGAAAATACTAGAAAAAGTCTCAGATGCAATCTATGTACTGTAATAACTGCATAGCCAATTAAATAATGATGATTCATTTTTTAAGAAAATAGACATAATGGAAATGTTCATACAATACTGGAATCTATAAAAATGAAAAAATAGATATTCTAGAATTAAATATGTCATAACTGGATTTCAAGATGTAATAACTGTAACTAATAGCACAGGCCATCAGATACCAGTAAAGATACATATGATTGCAACAAAATAATTAACAAACTTAACCTAAATGACATACTTAAAATATAACACCCCAAAGTGCAAGAATTGCATTTTTTGAAATGCATATTTAACCTAAACAAAATTTACTGTAGAATGGGCATGAAGCAGACCACGCCAATTTCAAATGATTCAAGTCAAAATATATTCTCTGACCACAATTTAATTAAGTTAGAAAAAAATAATAACAAATAGAAAATCACCTCAATTTGGAAATTAAGCAAATCAATTCTAAATAAATCATGGTGCAAAGAAGAAATCCAAATTAAACCAGAAAATATCTTGAACTACCTGAAAATGAAAATATGGCAAATCAAAATTTCTGGGACACAACAGAGCCATTATCAGAGAGAAATTGATAGGCTTACATACATATGTTTGAAAAGAAGTAAGTATATAAATCTGTGATCTAATTATACATCTAAAATAGTAGAATAAAAGCAAGTTAAAACCGAAGAAAGTAGAAAGAACAAAATAACAAATGTAAAATCAAAAATCAACGAAATAAAAAATCTATAATAAAGAGGCCCAGCAAATACAAAAGTTGGCTGTATGAAAGAACCAATGAAAATTAAAAGCCTGATGAATAACAAATGAAAATAACCAAATAACTAATGTTAGGAATGGAAAGGAGGGCATCATTACAGATCCAATAGACACTAAAGAGAGAAGAGGTATCATATTTTTAAAATGGACTTTATGCCAAAAAACATGAAAATTTAGAAAAACATATTTCTTTGAAAACATAACTTAAAACTGACAAAAGAAGGTAATTAAAAAATCCCAATACTCCTATAATTCTTAAATAAATTGAATCTATCACTAAAGACTTTCCCCCAAAGAAAGCTTGAGTCCCAGATGGCATTACCAGTGAATTCCTCTCAACATTTAAAGAATAAATAGCATCAGTCTTACATAATATCTTCCAGAATGTAAAAAAAAATAGTTTTTCATCCCAATTCATTTTTCAAGCTAACATAACCTTAATCCCAAAATCTCACACAAACTTGACAGAAAAAAAGAAAATTGATGGCCAATCTCACTTATAAATGTGGGTGTAAAAATTTTAAAACTCACACATATACACACACATGCATACACATAGTTCCCATCCTGTGTTGCAAAATAACACGAAGAGTAGGATTTATACAAAGAATAAAAGGCTGGTTTAACACTTGAAAATCAATCAATGCAGTTCACCATATTAACAGAATAAAGGAGAAAAATATATGATCAACTCAATAGATGTAGAAAAAAATCTGATAAAATTCAATACCCATTCATGATTTTTTAAAAAGTCATTGCAAACTAAAAATAGAAACTTCCTTAATCTGATAAAGGGTGTTTTAAAAACTCTATAGTGAAAATCACACTTAACGGTGAAATAATGAGAAATCTCCCCCTAAGGTCAGGAATGAAATAGAAGATGCCTATGATCTCTGCTTACATTCAGCATTGTACTAGAGGTCTTAGGCAATACAAGAAGACAGGAAAAATATGAAATTTGTAAAAACTTAAAATCAAGAAATGCAAATTAAATTATTTGCAAAATTAATGAAACTACAGATAAATTAGTAGCATTAATAAATGAATTCATCAATACCTCTGAGCACAAGATCAATATTCAAAAATTGATTATATTTTAAATATCACAAAAATCTTTAGAAAGTGATTTTTTTACAAAGATACATTTAAAGTAGCATCAAATAACATTAAAAAATAAAAACATAATAAATGGACAGATATACCATGTTCCGAAATTAGAAGACTACAATTTGTAAAAATAATAATTATCCCAAAATTGACCATAGATTTTGTGCGATTGCAAAACAAATTCCAAGAGGTCCTTTACTGTGTGGGAATTGGCAACCCAATTCTAAAATTTAGAAGGAAAAGGACAAAGAGGGATTATACTACCAGATAAATTAATTTCTTAACTTTTGAATATCCACATGGAAATGAATAACTCTTGAATCCTACCACACACTATACAAAGAAATTAATTATATTGATTGATATGGCTTGGCTCTGTGTCCCCAAACAAATCTCACCTCAGTTATGATCCCCATAATTCCCACATGTCAAGGGCGGGACCAGGTGGAGATAATTGGATCCTGTGGCCCTGTGAAGAATGTGCCTGCTTCTCCTTTACCTTCCACCATGATTGTAAGTTTCCTGAGGCCTCCCCAGCAATGAGGAACTGTAAGTCAATTAAACCTCTTTCCTTTATAAATTACCCAGTCTCGGGTATGTCTTCATAGCAGAGTGAGAATGGACTAACACATTGATATTTACATATTATACACACACACACACATATGAAAGGCACCTATATATACAATTAATATATACCTTTCGTTATATAGGTACAGTAAGCCCTCACCATAATGTTGTCAATAGGTTCCTGGAAACTGCAATTTTCAAGGAAACAACATACTGTAAGCCATAGATATTTACTCTTGTTTATATCAGTTAGCTTATGGTAAAATTGGTTTTGCTATACAGTATGCTGTTTCCGTGAAAGTCATAGTTTCCAAGAGTATATTGATGCCATTAAGCAAAGACTTACTGTATATATATCATTAAATATATATGTGTATGTTTGTATAATGTAAAACAATAGAGCTTCTAGAGGATAACATAGGATAATATCTTCATGATACTGAGGTAGGCAAGTATTTCTTAAACAGAACAAAAAAGTATTAACCATAAAGTAAAAGTCTGATCAATTAGACTAAATTAAAATTAAGGATATCTGTTCATCAAAAGACAATAAAAATAAGAGTGAAAAGGCAAGCCCCATGGAGTGGGAAAAGATATATGCAATACATTTACTTGACAGAGGACTAGTATTCAGAATACAAAGAACTATAAATCAGTAAAAAACAAATTGAGACAATTGAATAGACTAATGAACAAATGATTTGAATAAACTTTTCAAAAAATGTTTAAGAACATCCAAATGACAAATAGCATATGAAATTTTGATCAATCTCATAAGTCATCAGGGAAATGTAAATCTAAATTACTATGATGAGATACCAAAACAAGCATATTATAATACCTAAAATTTAAATATATAACAGTAGTAATTGGTGACAGGATGGAGAGCCATAAGATCTTTCACACACTGCCAGTGGATATGTAAATCTGAACAAAAACTTTGGAAATTTCTTGGCAGTATCTAATAAGTTGAAAATATGCATACCCTATGACCCAAAAATTCTCATCCTAGTTACACAGACAACAAAATGTGGACATGTATTCACCAAAATAAATGTATACAAATGTTTTATTGCAAAATTACTTATAATAGTATCAAACGAGATACAACCTAAATGTCTATCAACAGTAGGAGTGATATATAATTGTGGCATATTTATAGAGGAGAATACTACATAGCACTAAAAATTAATGAACTATAGCTGTTGCAACAACATGGATGAATCTCAAAAACATGTTGAATAAAACAAGCCATGCACAACAAAGTACATACTGGAGTACAAAAGAATATTATTCCACTTATACAAAGTTTAAAAACAAGTGAAACTCGTATAAGAAATCAGGATATTAGTTATCTTTGTGGGGGGAGTATGGTCAATGACCAAGAAACACACAGAGAGATGGTTCTTGTGTGTTAATTTTTTTAATGTTCTGATCCTGATAGTGGTTACACTTAATACAAATGCATTGAGCTGTACAATTAGGATTTTGCATTTTTTCCATATATGCTATACTTCAATTTAGAAAGTTTACTTTAAACAAAACATCTATTGAAAAGAAGACCTGAGTAAATGGAAATACAGCACATTTCTGACTGGAGAGAGCGAATTATTTTATAGATACCAATCTTTTCAACATTTTCTATAATGTAATGTACTTCTAATAAAATTCCCAACACAATATTCTTAAAGATTGAGGAAATGTTGCTCATAGGACACAAAATTTCAGTTCAACAGTAGGAATGAATTTAAGAGATCTATTATACAACATGGTGACAATAGTCCACAACAATCTATTGTATATTTGAAACTTGCTAGAGGAGTAGATTTCAAGCAATCTCACCAAAAGGATGTGAGGTCATACATATGTTAATTAACTCTATTTAGACATTCCACAATGTATACATATTTCAAAACATCATGTTGTATGCCATAAATATGTACCTTTTTCATTTGTCAATTAAAATAAATTTAAAACTTGTCAAGCTTAACGTTTATAAGAAAATGCTTGTAATTATATTTTGAAAAATGCAATGAGAAGATATTTCATCTAATAATGAACAACAAATACTATAAAACTAAAGAAATGAAGCATTGTAGTACTAGAATATTTGTGTGTCATGATGTGTATGCACAAAATCACTAGTGATAGGTGTTGCCTCCTCAGAGGGGAACTTGTTGACACTTGGGCACAAATGGTAAAGAGATTTACTTTTCACTGTAGACAATTTTGTACTGAATTATGACCCTTGTGCACGAATTAGTTATTTTTAAAAACTTGAAAAATGTAAAGTTTGGTACTGAGATAAAAATGGAAAAAGAATAAGTGAAATTAAATCAAGGGTTCCAGGAACAGATTCATATGTATACAGGAATTTAGTGTAGGATGAAAGAATAATTTATGACCAATGAGGAAATTATGAAGTATTCAATAAGTTGCACTGGACAAATGTATCCTTTTAGAAAATAAAGTTAGGCCTTTATGCACAATGGAATAAAATGCTACTAAATGTGAACAACAAATACTGAATATATTAAAATATTTAGCAGCATATTTTTATGAACTTGGGAAAGATGAAGATATTTCTGTACATTAATTTTACACTTCTCTGTAACAAAAAAAAATCAATAAAGTGAGAGCTAAGCAACAGACTAGGGTTTAGAAGAAAATATTAACATTCCTGATATATGAGGAGCTAATATGAATCAGTAATTAAAACATCAAAGAAAATACAAAAGTGAAAAAAGAATGTGGACAAATAATTACCAAGGGAATATTACAAATGGATAACAAATGTAAAAATGTATTCAACCTCAATAGCAATCATAAAAATACACACTAAAACAACAACATTTTAAAACTGTGAGAGGATAACTAATATATTAGTTTAAAAGTTAGCTATTTTAGGGTTGTGGGAAAAGAACATGATTCATAGGGATTGTAATAAGAACTATTTTCGTGTTGTGTATCTTTATTTTTCATTTTGTTTTTGAACTATGTGATTGAATTAATTTTCTCTAGATCCCAGCATTCTCCCAAAATCAAATAATCTTCCATCATTCCCTATCTCAGTGAACAGTACCATCATCTACCCAACTGCAGAATCAGAAACTGGCAAGTCATCTTTCACATCTCCCTCTCCAACAGACCCCATGTCTACTTCGTCTAACTTTTTATCAATTTTACCCCCAACACCCTCTCAAAAATGTTTATTTCTCTTCACATGTTTCACCACAACACTAGTTCAAGCCATCACAAACTCATTCTTGGCCACTGCTAAAGCCTCAATCACACAGTAACTAATCATCTACTTTGTATATGACACTGTGCTAACTGGTTTTCTGGAATCTACTGTTGTCTCCTTCTAATCCATCCTACATACTGTAGTCAAGTTTAGCATTTCATAACCTGATTTGTCAGCAGCTCCACAACCACTTGAAATGCTTCAATGACTTCAAGAGTAATCTTAAAAATAATGAAAATTGTTTTTACTTTTTGTTTGGTAATAATTTCAAACTTCCAAACAAATTCCAGAAATAGAACATACTCTTTGTCCATATTCACAGTTTCTTAACATTTGTCACATTGTATCTGTATACCTGTAAATACTTCATTGTATGTTTTCTTTTTCTTTTCTTTGTCTTTTTTCTTTCTTTCTTTCTTTTTTTTTTTTTTTTTTTTTTTTTTTTTTTTTTTTTTTTGAGACAGGGTCTCAATCTGTCACCCAGGCTGGAATGAAGTGGCACAATCATGGCTCATTGCAGCCTTGACCTCCTAGGCTCAAGCAACTCTCTCACCTCTGCCTCCTGAGTGGCTGAGGCTACAGTATGCTCCATCATGCTCAGCTAATTTTTTTTTTTTTTTTTTTTTGTAGAGATGGAATCTTGTTATGTTGCCTAGGCTGGTATCAAACTCCTGGACTCAAGCGATCACCTACCTCAGCCTGCCAAAGTGCTGGGATTACAGGTGTGAGCCACCATGCCTGGCCTGTATTTTTCTAAAGAACAATATCATACTTGTATATAACCCACTTATATACAATTACCAAAATCAATAAATTTATCATTGATACAACACTATCATCTAATCTAGAATCCTTATGTAAGTTTCACCAGTTGTCCCAATAACGCTCTCTATAGTGATTTTACCAGCCTAGGTAAATGTGTGATCCAATGTAGGATCACACCTTTGGTTATCATATCTCTTTAGTCTCCTTTACTCTGGAACATTTTCCCAATTTTTCTTTGTCTTTCATGAAAATGAAATTTTTAAAGAGAAAAGATCAGAAAGTCCCTCAATCTGAGTTTGCCTGATGTTTTCTCATGATTAAACTAGGGTTATGGGTTTGGGGAAAGAACACTATGTAAGTAATTTTGTGTCCTTAGTGCGTCACATCAGGAGACACATGATTTTTTTTTTTTTTTTTTAATGTTGTGATGTTATGTTTGATCGATTGGCTAAAGCAGTGACTTTAAACTGCTGTCCTGGTTTCTGCTTATACTCTCTCACCTGGAGGAGAGCTGTCCTGATCTGCTTCTCTATTCTTACTCTGTCCCCTTTTCTTGATGTACTTCTTAAATAAAATATGTTTCTTCCCATCTCAGAGCCTATGTGTAGGCCCAGAAAATTCTTCCTCATCTCAATTTGCACGGCAGGCTCCTTTTCATCCTGTAGATCCAGGTTAAATAGTATCATTTTAGAAATCTCATCTCCTTTGCTTTCCACGAACACAGAACTTTGTGTGTTTTCTTCCTACGACTTCTTATAATCCCCAATTATTTATTTATGTAATTAAAATTATAATGTCTGTCTTCCCCTACTAAACTATAAATTCCACAAGAGCAAGATTCTTTTGTTCTGTTTTGTTTACTCTTATATCATCTTCTTTTTACATAGTACCTGGTGCATCAGCAATCAACAAACATTGGTTGCAGAAATGAGGAGCTAGTATTATCTAATGCCATCCAAGAAAGATCAGATTCTCTTCCTTAACTCAGAATCTGGCATTTTAAGACACAACCAAGAGTAAAGGAAACACTTCTGAGTCGCACAGAAACCAAGTTCAAATCCCAGATCAGAATAACTGCATATGACCTTGGACTTCCTCATATGCGAATAGTGGATACCATCACCTACCTCACTGGGTGGGTAGGATTATATTCTTGTAAAACAAACTAGAATAATGCTTAGTATGTAAAGGAGGCTGCATAAGTGATAGACAGGGCTAATCTTCTTTCTGGATTAAGAGATATCCAGTCTTCACAAGAAGCACTCTTACAATCATACTGCTTAGTTTGCTATGTATTCACAAGCACAGGTGAATTGATTAACTTGCCAGAGAACTCAAGTCTCTAACAGTCAACACTTCATACTCAATTCTACTCTAGATCCGACTCTGTGGTGGGCATTGTGAAATTCTATCTCACTTATAAGAATTCCCTTAATGAAAATCAGTTTCTCCAAACAGGTAGGTATACCTCCGCTGTACTTTCTCTGTCACTTCCTTTCTCCATACTTTCTTCGCTGCATTCCTTATTCTAAGTGGTTTAGCGTTAGTTGTTTCTATGTGTCTGAGTTTATCTCCCACTAGATTTTGGCAGAATAATAGTAACAGTAAAATGATAACGATAACAGCAAATATGTCTATAACACTTAACTATCACATTTCATCTAAGTTGCCACAAATTTTTAGATACAACAATATTTTTTATGCCACTAGCACATAAAATGTGCTGCCAAATAAACAATGATATGTCATTGATAGCTAAGAGTCATCCTGATTTGGGAAATATTAAAATATGGGAAGAGACTGGGCTTCTTAAAATGAATGAAACATGATCTGTGTTAGGCACTGTTCTAAGCACTTTACATTTATTAAGTTATTTAACCCTCACAATAACCCTATAAGGCAGGTATGTCATGCTGCCTCTTCATTACTGTTCTCCATCTCCTTTGGCACCACCATAGATGAAGTCATCATTATTATCTCTCATCACCTAATTTTCCCTCCATAGCTACTTTTGACTTCTTTGACAATGAATCCATTGCTTGCTGCCAGAATTAGCTTTGAAACGTGCACATCTGACTATATCATTCCCTGTTTAAAGTCCTTTAATGACTCCTCTATGACCTTGGAATAAGGCTCAAACACTGCATTATACTCTATATCTGTATTTTCACATCTCATTCCGTACACTCCAGCCATACTGACCTTCTCTTACTTCCTAGAATGCAGCATGAATTTTACCATTATCAGAGCCTTCACGCAAACTTTCCCTCTTCCTAGAATATTTTCTTACCCATCTCTATCCCTATCACTACTGAAATGGCAAACAGCTATGGATCTTTACATTCTAAGCTTGAACATTACTTCATTAAAGAAAATTTACCTGTCATGTTCCCCACTAACCTAGGTTTGCTTTTTAATTTCTTTATAACACTTGCCGCTACTTCTCCATAGCATTTAGCTCACCGGAAAATTACTTTTTCAAAGTATGCCTTCCCTTTTAGATTGTGAACTCCAAAAAAGCAGGGGCCAGGTCTATCTGAGTCACCATTATATCCTTAACTTCTAGCACAGTCAGCTGATATATTTCACATACTCAATAAATAGATGCTAAAATGAAAGCTAAAACTTTCTGTTTCTCACCAAGAAAACAACAAATGCCCAAGGAAGAGGTTCATGAAGTAGAACTTGAATTTATCTGAGTTCTGCAAAGATCACTAATGCAAGATCTCTAATAAGCAAACACTGAATTTGTCAGCTCTGGCCACAACATCTACAGCCAAATCCTGGCTGGGGCTTCAACACACCAAAACATCTGGAGTGCTGTCACCCATCCATATGTATTGCTTATATTACCCTAAGCATCTTTTTATAAGAATACAGGTAATAGCTAAAAGTATTCTTGTACTTGCCCCTGTAATGTACTTGGCAAAGCAACGACACCACTTAGAGATTCACAGACCTACCAATTAGAAACAGCAATTTAAGAATTAAATCACCAAGGAAGGAGAGACACCCTGTCTCATTTGTATAATCTCCGCAGGCTGCTGGCCCGATATACAACTGGCCCCATCCTAACAGTGCACTGACTCATAGTCCCTTCTAACTCAGCACCCAGATTCCAAAACATGCACCCTGCAGACAGTGATTCAGAGCCCTGGCTGCTATGCGGCGGTGTCCCTCCTCTCATCCAAAGAGATACTCTCAATAGTAGTCCCTGAGGCTGCAGTCAGACAGATGAAGCTGTACACTAAAGAGTAACTGCAGATTTGTAGTTTGTCCCCAGGGTACAGGAGCTATAAACAGGAATGTGCAATGTGCATAGTTCAGGCAACCTACCTTTATCTAAAAGTGGAGAATCTACAGACTAGACACAAAAACAGAGGAGGGTTGCATTAATATATACCAATTTCAGCCTCCAGCCCCTACTGAGCCTGTAACCAGGAGCATTGTTGTAGCATGGATACTGCCCAGGATCCCCAAATGCTTCTGTCATTTATAGATTCCTAAACAGGCACTCAGAAAGCAGGAGGAAATCACACCACAAGTAAAGATGACAGTGAGTTCTAAAATTGAGTATTTACTTATTTCTGCTTGAGTGTTAATGCAGCTGGAATGCCACTTGTACAATGAGATACATTTTTTGCAAACACTTGGCAAGCCTACACCCACTACCCAAGAGCAAGGGAGGTTTTTTTTTCTCAAGCTAGTCCCAGCTGAAAATTGAGAAAGATGGATTGAAAGCAAGGCAGAAATTGAAGAAAAACAATAGACCACTGAAAATGAAGAATACACTTAATGGGTCACCAATGTGGAAAGCAAAGAAAGAAAATGGAGTGATTGATTATGGGATCCCAGCACAAAAACACAGCCAAGCCCTTGTGTCACTGGAATAAAGCAGAAGATTGGAGATTAAATAAGAAAGAATTGAATTTAAAAAGAGGCAAAGAGAATACCTGAGTCCACATAGGTGAGTGAGACAGGTCAGGAAAACTGGTAGGAAATAAATGTAAAGAGAAATGCAGGGAAAAGTACAAGTTCAGTCAGACTTCCTAAGGTTTGCTAAATATTCCATCCACTACTTCTATTAATCTACCTCCAATATACCTCTCAAACCCATTGTCTCCTCTCTCTCTCTCTCTCCCTCCCTCCCTGCCTCTCTCTCTCTCCAGATTACCATTTTAGCCAAAGCAGCATCACTGGCTGCACATCCACTTCAGCTACCCTTCTGCAGCATTAATCTATTCTTCACACAGCAACCAGAGGGGGCCATAAAAATGCAAATCAGATTGCTTTACTCCCTTGCTTAAAACTATTCAAAGACTCCCTACTGCTCTTGGGGAAAAGACTAAACTCTTGAATTTGACCTACAAGGTCCTTTAAGATTTAGCCAAATCCTATCTCTCCAGCCTCAACTCACACTACTCACTGACAGTGCCACATCAGACCCCTTCCACTACTTCCAGTGCAGTGGCATCATGCTTTCCCACCTTAGAGATGACTTCAAACCATGGCAAAACCTCCACTAGCCCCATTCACCCCTCCTGAAACAATCAGAACCATTGTCTTCAACCTAAAAATGTTTTGTCATCTTAATTTTCATATTTCCATTTAAAGTTCAAACATCAATCTGGCAATCATGACTTCTTCACACTCCTGTCCTCTTTTCCTCCTGTCTGTCACAATAAGACTCTCCTGCTAAGGTAACCATTGCCACTGACCTGACCTACAAAAATTCCTTTGACACCAATAGGAGCCCTAGTTTAAGGCAAGTCCAATGTTCCTGATCCCAGAGTCAAAAACACCTGTCTGCTTAACCTAACCTGAGTGGATCCATTATCTCTGTTGCTTCACAACATAGACTGATACTCAGATATGTGAATGTTGCAATCTATGATTACAAATTAAATATAGAAAACTAAAAAAGAGAATGGTGAGTAGCCATTATTTGAAGGAGAATTGATTATCCATCTAAAAATCCTGAAGGATTATCATGTCAAGCTAGTAATTTAAGTTCACACAGGAAAAAAATCCCCCTCTCTCAGCTTCAAATGTAGAATGTAGTGATGACAACTAAATCATAAAACATACATTAAAAAATAAAAACACAACCACAATTGTTAAAGAAAAGATAAAATATGTCCATGTAGCCGAAACAGAAAAATAAACTTAGCAATAGGCTGGAGATGGGGTTGGAGAGGATAAAACCACTTACTCACTGGGAAACAGGAAGAGGCAGCCAGAAGTTCAACTACTGTGGGGTAACATAAACCAATAATATTGAATATATGGTAGGGTAGCAAAGCTAGATCATTGCAGGAAACCAGAAGATGAGGCAGGGACTGCTAGGCAGAATAACCCTAAAAATGCTATGACCAGCACAGGAAGCTGAGACTGGTAAATGGGGTGTTGCCCAGGTAGGCAGTAGAGATAGTTATATAACTAAGACTCGCATCATGCCAAGCACTGCCTCAAAAACTCGACCTTTGAAAAGCCCCAAACTGACAACGTAAAAAGTGGTTCTGAACTAGGGTCTGATCACAGTATTGCATCTATGAAAAAAGAACAAGTTGCCATAAAAAAGGGAAATTCGAAGAATAGATATTTTTAAATCATTACAATGTAAAATCATAATACAGGAAATGCAAAACTCTATAGAAGTGTGGGGAGATAAAGTTGAAGATATCTTCCAAAATACAGAGCATTTAGACAATGAGATGGACGACAGAAGATGTAAGAAAATAATAAAATCAGCCTAGTAGGGCCAATATTAAAATAGTAGGAGGGAAAGGGATAGAGACAGAGATAGGGACAAAGAGCTAGTGTGAGAGTAAGTAAATGAGAGGGAAAGAAAGAATAGCAATTAAATAATTTTCTTTTAAATCCCATAGGCTTTTTTTTTTTGAAAGTCAACTGAATATCAGCACAATGGATGAAAATAGATCCACGAGAACCTATAACAGTACTAGAACACAACAGATGAAAAGAATATCCTACATGTTTCAAGAGAAAGAAAGATGAAATTGAGCACAGATGTTCAAGAATAATTTCAGACTTCCTAGCAGATACTCTGGAAGCTAGAAGGTAGTGGAGCAATGTTTTCAACTCAAGAGAAACAGAAAGGAAATCTAAGGATAGTGATAGAGATTCCAGGATGATACCTATGAACAAAACAGAGAGAGAAGCCAGTCCAAATTGTAATAGGGGAAAAGAGTAAAGAAACAATTTCAATAAGAAGATAAAACTAATAAAATATCTTTTGTGTCTGCATTTACTGAGAAGACATGTCAACACTGGAAGGGAGCTTGAGCTTGAAGTAGTGGTAAGTACATAAATGATAAGCACATTTTAAAAAGATAATTATTCCAATGAAAGCAAAACTAAACTTTGCACAGAAAATGAAAAGTAATACTATTATATATGGTAGACAGAATAATGGCCTTCCAAAGATGAGACTGTCCTAATCCCCAGAACCTGTAAACATGTTATGCTACTGGAAAAAAAGTGATTAAATAGCAGATGGAATGAAGGATGCTAATCAGTTAACCTCATAATAGGTTATTTTGGATTATCTGAGTAAACACAATGTAATCACAAGGGTCCTTAAAAGTGGAAGTGGGAGGCAGAAGAGTCAGAAGTGGGAGGCAGAAAAGTCAGTGTCAGAGTGATATGATGTGAAAACGACTTGCCTGGTCATTGCTGACTTTGAAGATGGAGGAAGGGACCAGGAGCAAAGGAATACAGGAAGTCTCTAGAAGCCGGAAAAGTCAAGAAAACAAGTTCTCCTCAGAGCTTCCAAAAAGGAACACAGTCCTGCCAACGTCTTTATCTTAGCCCTGGAAAACCTGCAAAACTGTTAAAAAACTAAATTTGTGTTGTTTTCAGTCACTAAGTTTGTGGTAATTTATTACAGCATCTATGGAAAACTAATACAACATGTTATCTGGTTCAGCTATAAGTGGCATTGATATGGTCATAATAACACAAACAAAAAATTAAATCAATGTTATACTGAAATTAAAAGAGTATGGGGATGGGAGAAGAAACTTATATATGTTGTACAAGTAAGACAGATTTCAAAGAATCTGAACACTTATCTTCCAGAGTAGGAAATTAATAAATTTGCACAAACATTTAAAATTAAGATGGATCAGTATGTGCATGTTATTTAGAAATACAGTATAAATACCAAAAGAATAATCTGAAATGGTTGAACATGGTTGCTTCTAGGAAGCTGGGCAGGGATCTGCTGTTGTTTTTAACAAATCTTGGATAAATACTTGATTTTAAATTAAGACCTCATATACTTTTAACAAAAAGCAAACTTAAAAACATCATAAGCTTTTAATAAAAAACAAAACTTGTTTAAAATCATAAAAGAATATTATGAACAACTTTAACCATTACGTTCAAAAACTGAAGAAACTGACAATTCCCTAGGAAAACAAAGAGCAAATAGCAAACAAAAAACAAAACTAATGGATTAGAACAGAAATTGAACCAGGCGGTTAAACATCAAATCTCCCTACTAACACTTTGCATGCAATCAAAAAAGAATGGGATCACATCAGGATCCAAAATCAGTTTTGTTAAACTATTAAAAAATAGTTCTTATCTTCTGCAAACAGTTCCAGAAACCGGAAAAAGATGAAAGCTATAAAAACTATCTTTTAGCTTAATGCAATATTCTTATCAAAATTGAACAGTATTGGTAATATCAACCTAACAACCTAGATGCAGGTTTTTAAAGGGAAAACAAATAAATCTAGCCACATATGATCTGTAATCAAGCAGATTTTTCTCTGAAATGAAAGGACAGCTTAATATTGAATAACCTATCAGTGCAATTCACAGTTCCAAAAAAGATGAAGCAGAGAAAAGAAGTTGAATTACCACTAGTAATTTTAAAAAATAGATTAACATATTATAAAAAAAAGAAGTATAAGAGCATCTCAATAGATGAAGAAAACAATCATGCAATGAGATTTTCCTCTCATTCATGGTAAAAATTTTAGCAAATTAGAAATACAATGAAATATTTTATTTGATGAATAATATCTACAAAAAACCTAAAGGAAATGCCATACACAGTGGAGACACATTAGAAACAATCTCACTCAAGTCAGAAACAAGACAAAGACTGCCCCATCCCTATCAGTAATCAGTGTTTTATTGTGTATCTTAGCCAAAATAACAAGAAAAGAAATAATACCTCAACATAAAAATCTTAAAAGGAAGGCAAAATTGTTTTCATTTGTAGGAGAAATGAAAAAAAATTAAAGAATCAACAAATTATAAGAATGAATAAGAATTTTCAAGAATACTAGATACAAGATCAACTTACAGATATCAATTTGAAAATATAATAGAAAAAAATCCTAATTTAAATGGCCACAAAACAAAAATATAATCATCAAAAACTATGTAATGTAGCTTAAAAAGTACAGATAGGGGTAGTTATAGCATTAAATCTTATATTAGATAAGAAAAACTCAATGGTTTAAGATTCCACTTTAAGATACATGAAAATGAAGAGCAAATTAAATTCAAAGCACACAAAAGGAAGGAAATAATAAAATAAGAGCAGAATTCAATGAAATAGAATGAAGGAAGACCAAAAAAATCAATGAAACTAAGGGCTGGTTCTTTGAAAAGATCAATAAAAGTAGTAAACTTTTACACAGATAATGAGAAAAAAAGATAAAACAAAAATTAGCATTATTGGAAATGAAGACAAGTGGGTCACTATTGATCTTACAAAAATTAAAAGGATAATAAGAAAATATCAACAAATTTATGGAAATGAATTTAATAATGTAGATGAAATAGGCAGAATATTTGCAAGACATAATATCAGTTCTCACTTGAGAAGAAATAGATAATCTGTATAGCTTTTTATCTATTAAATATATTAAATGTATAGTTAAATTCACAGTTAAAAACCTTGGCTTAACTGGCGAATTACACCAAGTGTGATGGTCAGTACTGAGTGTCAACTTGATTGTATTGAAGGATGCAAAGTATTGATCCTGGGTGTACCTGTGAGGGTGTTGCCAAAGGAGATTAACATTCGAGTCAGTGGACTGGGGAAGGCAGACCCACCTTTAATCTACTGGGCAAAATCTAATCAGCTGCCAGTGAATATAAAGCAGGCAGAAAAACAAACATTAAGAGGCGAGACTAGCCTAGGCTCCCAGCCTACATCTTTCTCCCATGCTGGATGCTTCCTGCCCTCAAACATAGGACTCCAAGTTCTTCAGTTTTGAGACTCGGACTGACTCTCCTTGTTCCTCAAGCTTGCAGACAGCCTATTATGGGACCTTGTAATCATGTAAATTAATACTTAATAGACTCCCCTCCCCAACTAATACACCAAGTACTTAAGGAAAAAAGAATACTAATTCTACACAAGCTGTTTCATAAAACAGGGAAAAAAAACACTTCCCAACTCATTTTATGAGACTAGAGTGACTCTTCCAAAACCAAATAAATGCATTACAAGAAAAGAAAATTAAAGACCAATATATCTAATGAATGCAGACACAAGAAAAAAACTTTAAATAAAAATTAACCCAGGTATATATATAACAAGAATAATACATCATGACCAAATAGAATGATTCTATGGGAAATGGTAGAATGGTTCAAGACTTAAAAGTCAATTACTGTAACTCACCATATCAATAGACTTAGAAAGATCATTTCAATAGATACATAAAAAGCATTTACAAAAATTCAAGATCATGAGCATACATTCATGATAAAAATCCCTCACCAAACTATGGATAGAAGGGAACACCCTCAAGCCTATAAATGGTATGTGATAAAAATCCAAAGTTGGCACCACAGTTAATGATGAAAGACTGAATATTTCCTGCAATAAAATGAAGATCAAGGCAAGGAGATCTGCTGTAACCACATCCATTCAGCATTCTACTAGAGGTCCTATCCAGTTCAAATACAGTAAATATAAAATGAAATAATATAAATACAGCAAGAAAAAAAGATATGACTTGGAAAATAGGAATTAAAACTGTGTTTACTACCAGACAGCATAATCATCTGCATAAATTAGTTCAGCCATTGTGGAAGACAGAGTGGCAATTCCTCAAGGATCTAGAACTAGAAATACCATTTGACCCAGCAATTCCATTACTGGGTATATACCCAAAGGATTATAAATCACTCTACCATAAAGGTACATGCACACATATGTTTATTGAGGCACTGTTCACAATAGCAAATGCCCATCAATGATAGACTGGATAAAGAAAATGTGGCACATATACACCATGGAATACTATGCAGCCATAACAAAGGATGAGTTCATGTCCTTTGCAGGGACATGAATGAAGCTGGAAACCATCATTCTCATCAAACTAACACAAGAACAGAAAACCAAACATTTCATGTTCTCACTCATAAGGGGGAGCTTATGAGAACACATGGACTTAGGGAGGGGAACATCACACACCAGGGCCTGTCAGGGGGTGGGGGGCTAGGGGAGGGATAGCATTAGGAGAAATACCCAACGTAGATGACGGGTTGATAGATGCAGCAAACTTCATGGCACACGTATACCTATGTAACAAACCTGCACATTCTGCACATGTACCCCAGAACTTAAGGTATAATAATAATAATTTAAAAAATACAGAAAATACCAAGAATCTAAAAACAAACAAAACAGCTACTAGAACTAGTAATTAAGTTTTATAAGGTCATAAGATACAATATCAATAGACAAAAATTAATTGTATTTCCATACACTAATAATAAATATCAGAAGTTAAAATTTATAAAATTACCATTTATAATAGCATCAAAAAGCATGTATTACTTAAGATAAATTTCACAAAATATATACAGGACCTATACACTGAAATATACAAAACATTGTTAAGATAATTTAAAGAAGAAATAAACAATAAAACGTTATACCATCTTAATATTTCAGGAGACTCAAGATAGTTAAGATGTCATTTCTTCCCAAATTGACCTAAAGATTTAACTCAATCCCAATAAATCTATCAGTAGCATTTTCAGAGGAGAAAGTGAAATGCTGATTCATCAATTTATCTAGAAATACAAAGGACCTAGGATAGCCAAGAACATTTTTTAACTTTTTTTCAAAAATAATCTTTAAATCAGGAACAAAGTTAAAGGATCCACAATGCTTTACTTCAAGATTTACTAAAATGCTATTGTAGTGTCTCAATTCAACAATATTAACATTTTGGGGCAGAGCAATACTTTATTGTTTGAGTAGCTGCCTGGCCTCTACCCACAATATGCCAGGAGCATGTCCCTCCAGTTGTGGTAACCAAAAATGTCTCCAGACATTGCCAAATGTCCCTGGGGGGAATATTGCCCCAGTTGGGAACCACTGAACTATAATAATTGATGCAGCATGTTAGTTTCAAGGTTACACAAATAGATCAAATAAACAGAATAGAGTCCAGAAGTAGATCCATCCATACACAGTCAGTTGATTTTGGACAAGGGTGCCAAGGTAATTCAATGGGCAAAAGATACTCTTGTCAACAAATGGGGCTGGAAAAATGGGACATACATATGGAAAAATATATTATATATGCCTGGAACATTACCTTGCTCCAAACACAAAAGTCATCTAAACATGCACCAAAGGCATAAATCAAAGAACAGAAACTACAAAACTCTAGAACAAAACAAGAGAGAATTATTTTGAACTTAATTAAGACAAAGACTTCTTAGAATACAAAAGGTACAAGTTATACTAGAAAACCCATTAAGAAAATGAAAAGCCACAGGAGGGCAGAAAATATTTTCAAAACACATATCTTTTAAATAATTTCTATTATATTTAATATTATATATTGTATTATAGAATGACCCAATAATAAGAACACAAATATCCCAATTTTAAAATGGGCAAACGATTTGAATGGACATTTCTCCAAATGAGATACACAGATGGCTAATAAGCACATGAGATAATGTTCAGTATCATTAGTCATAGGAAAATGCAAATTAAACCACAATGAGCTACCACTACACACTCACTGGAAAGACTGACAAGGCAGGATACAAGGCTAATCTTCAAAAGTCAATAGCCGTCCTATATACTAGCAATGAATAACTGGAATTTGAAATTTAAAATGCACTATTTATGTTACCACCAAAATATGAAATGCTTAGATATAAATCTAACAAAATATGTATATGATATCTTTAAGGAGATTATAAAGCTCTGATAAGAGAAATCAAAGAAGATCTAAATACATGGAGATATATTCCATGGTCATGAATAGGAAGACTCAGTATTGTTGGATAGGAAGATTAATTGTTAGTAAGGTCAGTTCTTCTCAACTGATATATACATTCAATGCAATCCCAACTAAAATCCCATTTATTTATTTTCTAGACATCAATAAACAGATTCTGAAGTTTATATAGGAAGACAAAAGACCCAGAATAGTAAACACTATACTAAAGAACAGGAATAAAGTTAGATGACTGACACTATCTGATAGGAAACAAGGCAGTGTGGTGTTGGTAAAAGAATAGATGAATATGTCAGTGGAACAGAATAGAGACCCCAGAAATAGATAGACCCACACAAATATAGTCAACTGATCTTTGACAAAGAAGCAAAGGTAATACAAGGGATAAATGATAGTTTTTTCAACAAATGGTGCTGGAATAAATGGCCATCCACTTGCAGAAAAAAGATGAATCTTGACAAAGACCTTACATTCTTAAAAAAAATTAGCTCAACATGGGTCATAGCCAGTAAAATACAAAACCAAAAAACTCCTAGACGATGACATAGGAGAAAAACGAATGATCCATGAAAGTAAAACCTAATAAATTGACCTTCATTAAAATTTAAGATCTTTGCTCTGTGAAACGCACTGTTAATAGTATGAAAATACATGCCATAGACTAGGAGAAAATATTTGCAAAACATATATCTGGTACAGAACTTATATTGAAAATATATACAGGACTCTTAAACTGAACAATAAGAAAACAGTCCAGTTAAAAATGAGCAAAAGAACTGAAGAGACAGCTCAGCAAAAAAGATAAGATTACAAATAAGCATGTAAAAAGATGCTCAACTCTTACATCGCTAGGGAATTGAACACTAAAACAACAATGAAGTATCACTACACACCTATTAGAATGTCCAAAATCCAAAATGTAGACAACACCAAATGCTAGTAAACATGTGGAGCAATAGGAATGCTCATTTATTGCTGATGGCAGTACAAAATGATATAGCCACTTTGGAAGACAGTCAGGCAGTTTCTTACATAGCTAAACATAGTTTTACCATATGATCCAGCAATTGCACTCCTTGGTATTTACCCAAATGAGTTGAAAACTTATATCCACACAAAAACCTGCTCACAAACACTTATAGCAGCTTTATTCATAATTGCCAAAACTTGGAAGTAACCAAGATGTCCTTCAGTAGGTGAACGGATAAACAAACTGTGGTACAGTCTATGTGTTTATCCATACAATTGAATATTAATCAGCAATAAAAAGAAATGAGTTATCAAACCATGATAATACATGGAAAAATCTGAAATACATATTGCTAAGTGAAAGAACCCAGTCTTAAAAGCGACATACTGTAAGATTTCAACTATATGACATTTTGGAAAAAGCAAAACTATAGAGAGAGTGAAAAGATCAGTGGTTGCTAGAGGTTCAGGCTGGAGGGAGGGATGAACAGGTATAAAACAGGAGATTTTTAGGGCAGAGAAACTATTCTATATTATACAATAATGGTGAATATATGTTACACATTGTCAAAATTCATAGAAATGTAGAACACAAAGAGTGTACACAAATGCAAGCTATAGACATGAGTTAATAATAATATATCAATATCAGTTTATCAATTGTAACAAATGTACCACATTAAAGACATTAATAATAAGGGAAACTGGGGTAGGGGGATGGGGTAACTCAGTTTAATTTTTTTGTAAATCCAAAACTGTTCTAAAATAAAGTTTATTATTAATTATTATTATTATTATTATTATATTATTATTTGAGATGAAGTCTCACTCTGTCACCCAGGCTGGAGTGCAGTGGCGCCATCTCGGCTCACTGGAAACTCCACCTCCCAGTTTCAAGTGATTTGATTCTCCTGTCTCAGCCTCCAGAGTAGCTGAGATTACAGACACCCACCACCACCCCAGGCTAATTTTTGTATTTTTAGTAGAGACGGGGTTTCCCCATGTTAGCCAGGCTGGTCTCGAACTACTGACCTCAAGTGATTCACCCGCCATGGCCTCCAAAGCACTGGGATTACAGGCGTGAGCCACCGCGCCCGGCCTAATTTTTAAAGACTGAAAATACCAAGTGGTGGTGGGGATAATGAGCAGCTGAGACTCTTACACACTGCTGGTGGGAATGCAAAATTATATAGCCACTTTGGAGAACAGCTTGACAATTTCTTATAAAGTTAGACATTTACTTTGCATATAACCCCAGAAGTCCCCTTCTAGGTATTTACCTAGCATAAATAAAAATATATGTGAAGCAAAAACCTGTACAAGAACATTTATAACAGCATTGCGACAGCATTATTTATCATGGCTAAATAGTGGGAAAAAAACAAACGTCTCTAAACTGTTGAATGAATAAATTTCTCGGCAATAATAAAGAATAAACAATAATGAAAATATGCAACAACATGGATGAATCCTAAAAGTAAGTGCTAATTAGAAGAAGCCGGACACAAAAGACTACATACCAAATGTTTCCATTGATGTGATAGCATAAAAGAAACAACACTTTGAGGACAGTAAACCTAAGACCTAAAACCATAAAATTCCTAGAAGAAAACCTAGGCAATATTCAGAACATAGGCATGAGCAAAGACTTCATGTCTAAAACACCAAAAGCAATGGCATCAAAAGCCAAAATTGACAAAGGGGATCTAATTAAACTAAAGAGGTTCTGCACAGCAAAAGAGACTATCATCAGAGTGAACAGGCAACCTACAGAATGGGAGAAAATTTTTGCAATCTATCCAACTGACAAAGGGCTACTATCCAGAATCTACAAAGAACTTAAACAAATTTACAAGGTAAAAACAAACAATCCCATCAAAAAGTGGGCAAAGGATATGAACAGGCACTTCTCAAAAGAAAACATTTACGCAGCCAACAAACATGAAAGAAAGCTCATCATCGCTACTCATTAGAGAAATGCAAATCAAAATCACAGTGAGATACCATCTCACACCGGTTAGAATGGCAATCATTAAAAAGTCAGGAAACAACGGATGCTGGAGAGGATATGGAGACACAGGAACACTTTTACACTGTTGGTAGGAGTGTAAATTAGTTCAACCATTGTGGAAGACAGTGTGGCAATTCTTCAAGGATCTAGAACTAGAAATACCATTTGACCCAGCAATCCCATTACTGGGTATATACCCAAAGGATTATAAATCATGCTACTATAAAGACACATGTACCTGTATGTTTATTGTGGCACTGTTCACAAATACTTAAAACCAACCCAAATGTCCATCAGTGATAGACTGGGTAAAGAAAATGTGGCATATATATACCACAGAATACTATGCAGCCATAAAAAAGGATGAGTTCATGTCCTTTGCAGGAACATGGATGAAGCTGGAAACCATCATTCTCAGCAAACCAACACAAGAACAGAAAACCAAACACTGCATGTTCTCACTCATTAGTGGGAGTTGAACAATGAGAACACATGGACACAGGGAGGAGAACGTCACACACTGGGGCCTGTCAGGAGGTGGAGGGCTAGGGGAGGGATAGCATTTGGAGAAATACCTAATGTAGGTGACAGGTTGATGGGTGCAGCAAACCACCATGGCACGTGTATATCTATGTAACAAAACTGCACGCTCTGCACATGTACTTCATACTTATAGTATAATTTTAAAAAAGAAAAGAAAAGAAAAAGAAAATAGATAGATGGTTTCCTGGAATTGTAGGTAGAAGAAAAGAATTGACTGCAAAGGGGCCCAAAAGAATCTGTTATGGTAAGGGAAATTTTCTCTATCCTTATTGTGATGGCACTGGTGGTAGTGGTTACACAATCATATACATGTGTCAGAACTTAAACTGTACACTTACAAAGGGTAAGTTTTATTTTATGCTAATTATACATTAATAAATCTGACTAAAAAATAAAGTTGACTGGGACTAAATCTAATATGTAAGAATATTATCAATAAATTTACCAACCTTCATCAAAGGTTGCAAAAAGTCCTGAATAAATGCCAAGATATAACATATTCATAAATAGGAAATCTCTGTCAAAAGGATGTCAATTCTTCTTCAAATCATTCTAAAGATTCAATATAATTTCAAGAAAAAAAAACATTACTTTCTTGTAATTTGGTAATTTCATTTTAAAATTAAGGTAAGTGAGGAAAGGACCAAAAATAAGATGATCCAGAAAAAGAAAGAAAAGTGGTGTGAGTGTGGATGAAGGCAGTGTACAGTAACTTGAATTTACAAATATACAAATATCAAATTCATTATAAAGCATTTGTAAGTAAAACAACACAAATGTAGGCAAATAGATTAATGAAACACAATAAAGAGCCAGAAATAGACTCAAACATGTATAAAAATTAGGCAATGTGGTGGAGTTTGCTTTCTAAACTAGTTGTGTATAAACGACATTTAAAACAAATAGTATTTTACATGGAAAAAAACTGCTTAATATTTTACATTACATACAAAAATAAAATCCACATTTAGATGTAAAGAAAATTTCTTGAACTCTTCAACAAAATTTTGGAGGACATTTTTTATGATCACAGTATCAGTTATATCTCTTAAAGCATGACACAAAAAGCACAATTCATGGAGGAAAAGATTGATAAACCTGACATGAAAATTTAAAACTTCTGTAATGATAAAGGACCCCATAAACAAAATAGAAAGCGAAGTAACATTATAGAAGCAGATATATGATATGTATATCTCAAAAATAATTAGTATCCAGAATATATAAATAAGTCTTACAAATCAGTAAGAAGAAGCAACTGAATAGAAAATTAAGCAAATGTGGGTGGCCCTGAGTGTCATGTTTGGAGGGATGTGGAAAGGAATGAAACAGGGGCTAGACACAAAGAAAGTTAAAGGTTATATATAATGTTTTATTTCTTTTATTTAAACATATCAGAAACCAAAACGACAAAATGCTAACAGTTGTTCACTCTAGTAGTATATATGTGGTTACTTGTTCATTGTTTTGAAAGACTCTCTGAGTTTCCCTTAAACTTCCAAAATAAAAAAAGGGGAAAAAAAAACAAGAAAATAACTTGTAAACTATAAATTTATAATAATAAACTTGAGCAAAGTAAAAAAAATAGAAGTTAAAATTATAAATACTAATTTTCTGCATAATCAATTAGCAGAAATAATGGTAGAAAGATTCCCTTCACAAAATTAAGAGCATAAAATAAATGTTACTGCTATCCATTCTATACAGATAAATCTAGGCTTAGAGAGGCTACACAGCTAGTAAATAGAAGAGCTGAGGTAATAAAAATTATTTTAAAGCTACAACAATATTTAAACTTCGTAAATAGGACAAGAAGAGACAGACTAAAAGAAATGAAGAATAGATAAATTCCAAACAGTATCTACTATATATATTACAATTTGTATATATTGCAGATCAGTGTTAATGAATGAATTATTCAGTGTTTGGTGCTATGAAACAATTGGCAGGGAAAACAATTTAGAAAATTACCTCACACCACACAGCAAAATAAATTTCAGAGGGATTAAACATAAGCAATAAAAACTAAAACAAAATTCATTTAAGCACTTATCCAATTTTGAATGAGGAAGAAATTCTTAAACACGAATTCATCAGAAGAAATTACAAATGAAAAGATAAATATAATTACATAAAATTAAGATTAGTATGCATAAAAGTCTATTTAAAATGTAAACTTTTAAATTTAAACGTTTAAAATGTAAGTGGGAGAATATTTTCCCTACATTTGACAGAAAAAGGTCTAATGGGTCAACTAAATATACATTGCCCATAAAAATTGTAAAAAATGTAAGTTCTTAATGGAACATGTACAAAGATCAAAAATAGATGTTCATAGAAATGAAACAAAATTGATCAAAAAAGTATTCAATCTCATTATAATAAAAGAAACACATATTAAAACAGTAAGGTACCATTTTATCCCTATCATATTGGTAAATATTTTAAAAGAATGACAATAGCCAGCACTGTCATAAGTGTATGAGCAGTAATCAACAATCTTATATAGTGGAACACCTTCACATATATATGAAGAGCCTTTAAAAAAATAGTATCTTCAGACCCAGTAATGCCTTTCATAAAAACTCATCTTAATAATTCATTCAACAAACATTTACTAAGTATCCACAATATGTCAGACCTTATTGTAGGTTCTAGGGGATATAAGGGTGAAGAAAATGGAGAAAAAAAATGCCCGTGCTTGAGGGACTTACACCCTAAAACAGGAATCCAGACAAATAGATGTAAGGTATCTAGTCTATTAGGTGATGACACAAGCCAAAGGTTTAAAAAAGTAAAGCAAGAAAGGGGAAGAGTAAGTGTTGGAAAAGATGGGTTTGCATTTTTATGTGAGATCGTTTAGAATTCAAATGTGACATTTGAATAAAGATCTAAAAAGGTGAGGTTCAAAGAAGCAAAAATAATTTAAATGATCAATATGTGATCTGTCATACAATTATAGTAGAAATTGAAAACTGAAAAGTATGCAGCTATTAAAAATTGTTTGAAGGCTGCTGAACAATGTGGGGAAATGCTAACAATATAATACCAATGAAAAAGTCAGATCAAAAGACTGGATTAAGAAAATGTGGCACATATACACCATGGAATACTATGCAGCCATAAAAAAGGATGAGTTCCTGTCCTTTGTAGGGACGTGGATGAAGCTGGAAACCATCATTCTCAGCAAACTATCGCAAGGACAAAATACCAAACACCTCATGTTCTCACTCATAGGTGGGAATTGAACAATGAGAACACTTGGACACAGGAAGGGGAACATCACAGATTCCTTTTCATATTATCTCTGTATATATCCTATCAGTGTATCTCTCTGGAGAACCCTGATTACAACAATGACATTATAGAATAATCATGTAATATAGAATGAGGCAAACTTGAGTTTGACCTTGAACCTTGCCTCATTTTAGCTGTACCATAAGTTATGTATCTTCCGGGAGTCTTGGTTTCTTCATGTATAACATGAGTAAAATAATATTTACTTGACTGGTTTGCACCAAGAAACAAACAGGATAATATGTGCCAGGCACCTGGCACATCATAAAGTGCTCAACAAATGCACAGTAGATGCTGTCAGTGCCTGCCCTCAACTAGATCTCCTCACCCCTACCATTTCAGTGCACTCCAACCCAACTCCCAACCACCAGCATATGCATTTCCTTGCCTTTCTCCTTCTGCTGCAGCCTGCTTTCCCACCAAGAAGGCAGGCCTGAAATGCCAGGGAACAAATGCTCCCTAGGAGCAGCCCTTGGCAACTAACTATAAGGGCCAGTATGTAAAGACCCTGCTCCCTCGATGCCTGAGTGGGATGGCTTTGAGCTGTATGGTTTACACTGTTCCCAGAGGTTCTCCACTGGGACTAAGCACCAGTCCTCCACACTGATGGCTGGCTTGTGAAATGCCCTTTCTTGGCTGTGTTGCTTCTCTGTCACTCTTCTTCATGCTTCTCCCCATGATCCCTCTTTACCTCCTAAACTACAGTAGTCCTCCTTACGGAGATATGTTCTGAGAACCCCAGTGGATGCCTGAAACTGCAAATAGTACCAAACCCTATATATACTGTATTTTTCCCTATACAGACATATCTATAATTAGGCACAATAAGAGATTAACAACAATTACTTCTAATAAAATAAAACAATTATAACAATAAAAAAAAGAAAAAGGTCAAAAATAGTACATATAAGATGTGATTCCAATTACATAAACACAGAAACACATCTGAAAGGAAATACAGCAAGTTATCTCTGGACTAAGGATTTAGAGGTGATTGTTTTTTTTAAAAAAAAGTCTCCTCATTTTCAAAATTTTCTGTAATGAGGTTGTTTTACTTTTATAATCAGGAAAAAACAATTTGATGGTAGATATTACAATCTTAAGGTATATTAGAAAATATACACAATTTTTTAAATGGAAGTGCTAGCCATTCATGCTTAAAGTACTGGGTCCCATTTTGGACATCATACATTAAGAGGGATACTGAAGATGGAAGTGTCTACTGTAGAAATTTCTCAAAATATGTATCACATAAGCTCAAGAACTAGCAATATATAGACTGAAGAAAAGATGAGAAGAAGAACAACAATGGTTAAACATTTGAATGGCCATTATGAAGAAGGGGAACGGCAATTATACAGTATTGCTGTTGCTCCAAGGTGCAAGACCAATAGGTTGAATTCAGAAGACAGATTGCAGGTCAGTATGAAGAATAACTTGCTAACAACCAAGCTGTCTATTATCTGGTGGTGTTAAGCAACCTTTCCTGAAACCATTCACACTGAAAATAGATGACCATATGTACTGGGTGATAAGACTGCCATTACATGATTGTTAAGGGCCCTGCCATTTCTGAGCTCCTCTTGTACTATTTTGAAAAGATATTTTATACTATGGTCACTTACATAATTCCATCTCCATCCACCTCCCCTTCCCTTCAAAAATATATATAATACTTGCGTTTTTTAAAAAATCAGTTTTTAAAGAGAAAAGTACCCTTCAAAATATATGTCCTGGAGATTTTTATTCCCCCTTCTGTGTATATTCAGCAGACATATTTTGTGCAGACATCAATATGTTTAAAATCATGCTTTTAAGTATAAAAATGCTTTTATATTACCAACCAGTGTTTCCCTTCACATATATCTTCCCCCCAGGAAGAGACTACCTGGACCATTACATTTCAGAATGAGATAATCATCTTGCACGTATTTTTTTGTTTTTGTTTTTGTTTTTTTTTTTTTTTGGGAGGGGGGACGGAGTCTCGCTCTGTCACCCAGACTGGAGTGCAGAGGCGCAATCTCGGCTCACTGCAAGCTCCGCCTCCTGGGTTCACGCCATTCTCCTGCCACAGCCTCCCGAGTAGCTGGGACTACTGGCGCCCGCCAGCACACCCAGCTAATTTTTTGTATTTTTAGTAGAGACGGGGTTTCACTGTGTTAGCCAGGGTGGTCTCGATCTTCTGACCTCGTGATCCTCCTGCCTCGGCCTCCCAAAGTGCTAGGATTACAGGCATGAGCCACTGCGCCCGGCCACCTTGCACGTATTTAACAGTATCATGCCCCATCTTATTCTCAGTGACTTTAGTTTATTTCAAACCAGCAGTAATAGAAATATCACCTAATATCCAACTTTACTATATATTTTACAATATAGTCAGTTCTTTCCTTAACTTTGAGGACAGTTCACAATTTCGGTCACCTCAGGAATAAAACAAGGAAGGTGTATTTCAACGACCTCTTCTAAAGTCTGTGAATACTTCCACCAAAATTATCAACCTTCAGAATTCTGTATAAAGTTATTAGTGTCGCTTATATAAGTGACCGAACCTGAGCTACCTGCACAGAACCGTGATAACACAATATAGAGCAGAACATGAACTATAGAACCTCACAGCTTGGAGGGTCTTTGTAAATATCTTAATAGATTCATGTCAGTCACCCTGTTCAAAACCCTTTTCCAAACCTCCCCCCACATTATTTTACAGATATGGAAACAGGCTCAAACAAGACAAGTGATATGTCAAAACAAACCGAGTATCCAAGTCAGGACTAGGCTATCAGAAATCCCATTTTAAGAGGGATTTTTAATATCAAATTCTTCATACTTTTTATCAAGTGCCTCTTCCTATAAATTGCTGAATTGAGAGAGTTGGAGGACCTGGGAAAGGCACTGGGTCTTTGTGAGTTTCAGTTAAGCCACACGACATATAACCTAGTTTTTAAGTAAGTCGCTGCTCCTGTGGACATGAGCCTGGAGGGACCCTTACCTTCCCTTACTGTTGCAGCACAATCATCTGCCATACATTTGCAAAATGGGTATGCATCATCCAGCTGAAGTGTTGGTAAGCACTGTGACCATCAGAGTGGGAAGGACTGTTATAAACCAGATATCATTTATCACTACTCAACGCTGTTGTGAAGTTTAATAATGGTGACCACACCTTTCTTCTTGAAGTGGTACATTTTCCTCTACATATGAATCACAATTTATGACTATGTAGTTCAGTAGTTTGTCAAATAATGTCTATCTCACTACCTAAACCATGAGCCCAGGATGGCAACAACTTTGTCTGTTTTGCTCACCATTATATTCTCCATGCCTAGTAAATGGTATGTATGCAATAAATAAATTAGAAGGTGCCTCTCCTCTCTTAGCACCTTCAAAACATACTCTTCTAATTTTCCTTCCATATCTCTGACTTTTTCTCCTTTGTAGCCTTCACATAAGGGTCATCGTTTTCCCCCATATCCTAAAAAAAAAAAAAAAAAAAAAAAAAAAAAAAAAAAAAAAAAAAAAAAAAAAAAAACGCATTCTTCAAAGTACCACCCCTGAATCTCTTTTATTCTATTTCAAGTATTGAGAGGCAATGACTCTCAAATCACTCTCTCCAATTGACTTCTTTCCAGAGTTCCAATCCCATATTTTCAAATGTGCTCAGTACCTTTTACTGGGCTACAACAATATTACTACTTGTGTGGCCCCAGGCAAATCAAGTCACCCTGTCAAGATGGGTTTGCTCATCCCTAAAATGAGGGAGTTGCATCTCTTTTACATATAAAGTCCTAATTCTCCCATCTAGCATTCAATATGATTTATAGTCAAGCCCTCCACCTATCTTGCCAAACACATCTCACGTAAGTATTTCTGCATACACTTTACTCCAACACAACTAGCCTCTGAATAGAATACCTTTCCCATCCCCTAATTCTGCATACTCAAAGTTTGTCTAATCTTCAAAGCTCATTTCAAATGCCACTTCCAGGAAGGTGTCTTTGATCTCCTGAAAGCCCTTTGCTTCCCTTCTATGGGTGTAGATCTCATCTCCTAATACTATAGTTGTTTGTATACTTCTTCTCTTTCCTACTTGACTGTGTCATCTTGGAGGTCAGAGGCTATTCCTAAATAATCCTGTATCTCCCACATTACCTTTGGTTCATCGTAGGTACTTAGTAACCTCATACTGAACAGATTCCATTAAGCCATGTCAGTTACCCTGCTCAAAGCCCTTTAATCAGTCCCACTCTTTCTAGAATAAAGACCAACAGCCTTATAATGGTCCACTCCAGCAATCCCTTCAAAATAAAATTGAGATACCAAGTAACTCTCTGAAGTAGTCAAGTTGGATTTCTATCCACTCTAAGAAATTTTTAAAATGGGATGAATCCTGTTTCCCCAATACAAAAGAAAGCCCAAATTACCTTTCCTTTATTGAATGTATGGCCCCACAACTAATGTCTAATGGTTCATTCATTTACTTAAAAAACATCTGTTAAGCACCTACTCTATGTCATACACTAGGCTAAAGGCTAACGGTATAATAAACTGAACTGATACAGCCCCTCACCCACTTGGAATACATAACTGAAAGTATAATTTGTATAAACTCTAAGGAAATTAAGAGTTTTAAGAAAAAACAAACATTTTATCTGTCACAACACATAAACAATGCAACTTTGTGTAAATGTTGAATTCTTCATTAAAGGAGATATTTAACTGTAGAGTAAAAGATCATCGAGAGGTGATTTAGAAATTAAAGCTGGGTGTAATTTGGGCCTCTTAAATTAGGTGGGCAGATAGCCTAGACCAGCGCACTCAAAATGTAGCCCGCCAATCAGTGCCTGTCTGTGAACTTTTATTACCAGACTGTAATGACCAAAGTACAGAAGTACTTAGAAAATATTACACTTAGAAAATATTACTTAGTACTTAGAAAATATTACTTAGAAATATTACTTAGAAAATAGTACTTAGAAAATATTACACTTAGAAAATATTACAGCAATTTGAAAAAATCATTTTATGTTTGTAGAATCTGATAATATAAATGTGGGCTTATCTTTCGTATGTCTTTTCTTTCATTTTCTAGCAATTCATGGTTAATTTATTTTATTAAATTAACAGTCTTCTGTGATGGATTAGGAAAAGACAAACAACAACAATAACAACAAAAAACATTTTCCTTCACTAGGGGAGTTTGACCAGTACTCTACTAGAGCTTTGCTACTTGAAGTGTGGTCAGTGGAACAGCAGTTTCAGGATCACCTAATATCTTGTTAAAATGCAAAATCCAAGGCCCCTGCCATAGACTCTCTGAATCACAATTTGCATTTTGAAAAGATTCCCAGGAGATATTTTTACACATTAAAGTTTGAGAAACACTGGCCTAACGATTTCTGAAGCCTCTCATAACTCTGAAATCTTATATTTACTTTAGATAAAGAATTTCAGAGTTGAAAGACCCTTAGAGATACAGTCCACTTCAACATCTTATAGATGGAAAAACTGAGGCACATGGAGGGGAAGTCATATGTCCAAGATAATTGGCAAATCATCAGAGCTAGGAATGGAACCCAAATTTGCTAACAGCCAAGTCAGTGTTCCATTCTAGCAACCACATACTCACCCCTTTCCACCCAGTCCCTCTGTATTGTATCCCCTCAATGATGTAATTATTCCTGAGGTGTTTTCTGATAAAATAGTTTATTCTTCTACCTTCTGTATACTGTATGAACCTTGAACTACCACTACTTCAAATGTGCTTTTCTTTATTAAATTAGAAAATTTCATAATTTTCTTTACAAAAATTCCTGCCACTCAAATCTTCCCACATGCCTATTGTCTGGATGCCATATAGACATTCTGGGGGCTTTAGAAGGACCAGTACTAACCAATTTCTGGTCTTTAGGAATATGAAAGCGACCTTCCTTGCTCCCAACAGTCCAGTTGACACCAGATATCAAACTCATCCAAGGAAGAGAACATACACTATCAGGGCTGTTTTGGAAAACTCCGTAGGGTCAATTCGTGGCTAACAAACAAGTGGGCTATTAGGCCATATTAAAAATAGTCTAGGCCCCGCGTGGTGGCTCACGCCTGTAATCCCAGCACTTTGGGAGGCCAAGGCGGGCAGATCACGAGGTCAGGAGATCAGGACCATGGCGAAACCCCGTCTCTACTAAAAACACCAAAAATTAGCTGGGCGCAGTGGTGAGCACCTATAGTCCCGTCTATTCGGGAGGCTGAGGCAGGAGAATGGCGTGAACCCGGGAGGCGGAGCTTGCACAAGCTGAGATCCGGCCACTGCGCTCCAGCCTGGGTGACAGAGCAAGACTCCATCTCAAAAAAAAAAAAAAAGAATAGTACAATTTCCAGCATAAAGTAAATGATAATCCTTTACTCTGTGGTCTTATTGTATCCAAGAGTTAAGAGGGAGGCATGATTGCTGTCTTCAACTAACTGAAGAACTATTATTAAGAAAAAGCAAATTTGTTCCAGACAGTCCCAAAGAACCAATGAATATAAGTTACTGGGAAACAGATTTTGGCTTATAATGGGGAATACTTTCTGACAATCACAGTTGCACAATGACACAAAGAGCCACGTAATGAGCTCTCTATCACTGCAGGGAGTTCAAATAGAAATCAGTCAACAAATTGGATGCTTAGGATAAATTCAAGAACTGAGTAGAGAAATAAAGCTTAATGACTGACCTTTTGGGCTCCCTCCAGTTCCAAGGTTTTAGTATTCTAAAATTTTCAGCACAGAATAACTCCAAATGCTCAGGAAATTAGAATAAGGTCTGTTTTTTAAAGGCGCAGTTTGGAGCATGTTGGGTGGATGAGGCTATAAAAAGTGAAGTACTATTTTCAAGGAAAGCAAGCTGACCAATGAAAGTCTTTCGTGCAGCCCCTTCCAGAAATCCAGGTGAAGCCTGGCTCCAGGCTAAGTTCCTGTTACTCTACACAAAAGCTAGGCCACTACTTTCCAAAAAATCTTGCCAAGCCACACTGTACCTATTGTATCTACACTTGCCTAACAAAGGTGCATAATTCTCCCCAAGAAGGCAGTAGTGCTTCATGGTTATGACCATGGATTCTGGAACCAGGTTGCCAGTGTTTTAATTTCCAACTGGGACATTTAATTGGTCTGCAATCTTGGACAAGTTACTTAACCTCTCTGTGCCTCAGTTTTGTCAGTAAACCAAAGATAATAATAGTGTCTGTTATTCAATGCACTATTCTGCCACAATAATTTAATGAAGTAATATACACTAAACAGTCCAGAATTCAAAATATACTACACACTAAATAATGTTAGCAATTAGTATTAGGAATGTCATAATTACTACCATAGGCACAGCAGTGTCACTCACTTAGAAAGCTCCCATCAAACAATTAGATCCCTTCCCCTACCAGTTCAGAGGGGCTATACTACAAGAGCCTCAATCAGTCTTTGCATAGCTCCAGACAACCAGAACTTGCTGACTCTCCATAAGCCAAACTATTCATGCTAGTAATCCTACCTCATCATCCTGCTTTTCATCAATCCAACAGCCACCCTTCCCCCAGTCCTCTTGCCCATGCCACCCGCAGCCACAGTCAGAGGAGCAGTAAACTGGGAGGCCAGTTCCAGACAAACCATCAGGTGTTTCCTCCCTTCCAAGGACACAGCTGGACTTAACATGATGCCTATGAGTGGGATGGGGTGGGGTATCTGAATCTCTGATCTAGGATGTCAACTCAACTACCTGGAATTGAGGGTGGGCAAGCAATGGAGCTTCTCTCAGGGAAACAAGGCAAACCTCCCAAGTTTGTGGAGGAAGTCAGGCCCAACCCCACAGCGAGCCCCTTAAAGGAAGGGGGGAGGGCTCAATCTGCTTTAAAGGAAGCAGTTATTTACAACTTTCTACTCACTTGCATGTGGGGGAGGTAATGGGGAGATGGGGAAAGAGGCTGCAAGGTACCCTCCTTCTTTATTTCCAGCAGTGAGAAGCAGCTGCGGAGAAAGAGTTAAAGAAGGGAGAAAGCTCCAGCCATTACTCCATCCCTGGTGCCTAGAGCTGTCTGGGGGTCATGACAGTGCTGTCTGCTTTGGCTAGGGGCCACTCCGTGGCTTTCTGCAGCAGCTGCTGGGGCCCCCCAAGCAATTTGCAAGGTCAGTGCTGACCTGCTTCCAAAGAGGAACAAAACAATTCACTGACAATGAAGCAAATCACACACATACCACATCGCAACCCCCCTTCCTCAAATCGGGTTTTACCTCAGTGTCTCCCTGCTCAGATGCCGCCTCTGGGCTTCCACCAGCCCCACTGGGGAACCCAGGATAGCATCACAGCTGCAGAGCATGCCTCGCCTCCCGGCCAACCCAAGGAGACTCTCGGTACGGGGGAGAGATGCTATCGCTAAAAGAGACCTGAGCTTGGGGGAGGGGGAAGAAGGAACATCAATGTTTCTTACCGAGCTCTACAGTCTGAGCGGAGAGGAGAGAAGGATGAATGAACTGAAACAAGTTGAAGGTTGAGCCCTGACAGAGCTCGGCTTCTGGCTTCTTCTTCTCTCTCTGGGTCTCTCTCCTGGTCCCTCTCTCGGTCTGTCTCTCTGGTTTGCTCGCTAGCTTGCGCGCGCTCGCTCTCGCTCTCTCTCTCTCTCTCTCTCTCTCTCTCTCTCTCAATCTGCCTCCCTCCCTCTCTGTCAGTTTCTCCCTCCCCTCCTCCTCCCCTCCCCTTCTCCCCTCCCCCTTTGCTGGCTTTAGGTTCACCACTGGTGCTTAGCACGCGGCTGTGCTGGGGCTGTGAATACAGCACTTGCAAGGCTTTAGATGTGGTTGTTTTACGAAATACTAAAGTAGTATTTTATTCCTTAAAGCATCCAACAGAGAAATAGAGGGAAGCCCAGAGAGAAAGGGAGGAGCAGAGGAAGCAAAGGGAAGAGAAAGAGAGCAAAAGGGTAAGAGAGAATAGGAGGATAAAGGAAGTATGGGTTACTGTAGCTGATGTGTGATGCTTACTTGCTGCTCCAAGACTGAAGAGAGCTTCCTCTTTTTTCTCTCTGTCTCCTTTACATCCCTATGGGCGTGCCTTCTAACCCAGGCTCCAAATAAAGGTTTGACAATCCTGTCTGTTCAGATTCCATCTCTGGGGGCAATAATGAGCTAGAAAAATGTACATCAAAGGGGTTGTCATTCATACTCCACTAAGAAGAAAGAGTTCCGCCACATTGATCCCCTATTGACCTAACTTCCACCCCCACCCTCAACCAAGTAGAAGTGCAGACCCAATTCAAAACTGTCAGCTCTAGCTTCCCTGTAGGCAAGACAGACAAGCAGCAGAACCACAATGCTTTCTTTTCAAAAATTCCAAAGGGAATATAGATGTATGTAATTGTGTGAGCCTATACATGAGTTTGCACAAGGGCTAAGATGGGGAAAAGGAGAATTATTGACTCAAAGTATAAAAGAATTATATTCCCATTGGGTCAAAAGAAAAAAAGCAACCTAGGCAAAGCACAGTAACAATGTAGTGTAGGGTGGGAAAAGACCTAGGCTAAAAATAAAATAAAGGAACTTGAGTTTGAGTTCTGCCTCTGAAAATTGCTGTGTTGCTTTCAACGAGTTCTTCAGTCTGGCCCTCAATATCCTCAATGACCAAATGAGTGGTAATGGAAATAAATGATCTTAAAAGACCCTTCCAGAACTAACAGTCTAGGAATCTAAAGACAGGAAAATTCCAGGTGAAGGAGAAGTTGGCCCTTAGAAAATAAAAAATAAACTACCAAATTTCAAAAGTTCTCCAAAGGTGAATCCCCAAATGGGACTCCAAATCACATTTATTCAACATTCCATCTTTCGTGTTTCAGGGATAATACCAATATAAGCACATGAGTAAAGAGCTGTTCCTATCAAAGAATTCAGCATCTGCTTACATATAATGATTAGTATAAAAGTTGTCTTAGTCAAACTCCTCATGTTGTGATTTCTAGTCCTTTTAGAAAAATTCAGAAGGCATCTAATTCAAAGTGAGTTATATAGTGTGTTTAAGTATACTAGTGTCAATATATATACAGTGACTGGGACATAATAGGCATTTACAATGTTGCCTATAGTGTGCCATTTCTATTTAAACTACTATCCTGTTGGGTTTTTTTTTTTTTTTTTTTTTGCCAAATTTCTAATGCTCTCTACTCCTGCCAGATGAAGTGCATGTGCTACACACCTATACATCTTCAAAAGCATGTGTCCATACATTGAGTAGAAGACAGATGGGTACTCGTAAGCTTAGAGTCACTGAGCTAAAGGGACCCATAAAGATAACCATGTCATTGTACAGAAAAGAAATTAGACTAAATAGAAAATATAACTCACACAAGGTCATAATGAGTCAGTGGCAGAGTCAAGGTCAGTACTCAGATTGCTGACTGCAGGTACAGTATTTTTGTCTATAAAATTAACATGTAACTTGCACATAAAGCAAGTGTGTATGTGGGAAAAAAGCTATAAATACTTTTTCCTGCATAGATACCCATTTTTATGTGTAGGCTTGTTTGCATAAATGTCCATTGGGTTTAATAGATTAGTATACTGGCAAAAAGAAATATTATGAACTGGCATAAGGTTGCTGTATTAGTTTTCTAGGGCTGCCATAACAAATTACCATAAATTCAGTAGCTTAAAACAACAGAAATTTATTGTCTCACAGTTCTGAAGGCCAGAAGTCTAAAATTGAGATGCTGGCAGGGCCAAACTGCTCCAAAAGTTCTAGAGAATGATTTCTTGTCTCTTCCAACTTCTGGTGGTTTCCGGTATTCCTTGGCTTATCACTGAATCTCTGCCTCGGTCTTCAAATGGTCTTCTTCTCTGATTTCTGTGTGCCCAAATCTCCCTCTTTTTTCTTATAAAGACACCAGTCATTGGATTTAAGGTCCACCCTAAATCCAGAATGATTTCATCTCAAGATCTTTAACTAATTCCTTTTGCAAAGACCATACCATTGAAATAAGGTCACATCCTGAGGTTCTAGATGAACATGAATTTTGGGGGACACTATTCAATCTACTATAATTGATAACTTTTCATCTAATAAAGATACCAAACAAACAAATAAACCATCTGGGTGCCATCATTTTTTTAAAGAAAAGATATTTTAATACAAGTACGTTGGATTAAGACACTCTCTGAACAACAACAACAACAAAAATCCTCTTCTCTGAATCATACAATTATAGCTGTATGAAAACCTTACAGTATTTTCATAATTTTCCCACTTGACTGCAAACCAAAAAAACAAAAAAAAAATCCTTTATTAGGAAAACTTCTGACAATGGTGAAGAAGCTTCTATCAGACCAACCCTGATGCAGATAACAATAATAAACAGTGGACCAAATATATAATACAACAAATTAAATGCACTGGAAAGCAATCCATCAACAGGCAAAAATTGAAAGGGAATTAATACTTGAAAGGAGGGAACAATACTAAGTGGGTTTTTCCTTTTCTGGTAATTTTTGCCTGATGGCAGCCCCCAGGCCAAAGCAGTGAATAAACTCTAGAGAAACTAGAATCAATGTTGCAACTGTTAAATGTTTAACAACTGGATCTTGAGGAAAATAAATAAAAAACAAATTCATAGTATTTGCCATTTTCCATGGTGTAAATACTTCTACCATGGACGATTCCATGAACATGGAGTTGAATAGAGATATGCACAGTAGGCATTCACAAACCAGCGTCAGCCAACTCCCACATACAACTGCTTGCAGTCCAAGTGGCTGAAAGAACCAGAGGACAGAATTCAGGATGACCACTGTAGTTGAAAAGCCATGAGAGAAATTCAGTAATTTAAAATACTAGGGAGAGGAAGCCCCAAATTCTGTGTATAAACTACCCAGCTGTCTGGTGAAACCATGAAATATTTATGTGGGGACAGATTCCAAAAAGGCTAAATAAAGCCGAAAGAATTAAACAGAGTTTTCAGGTCTGCCAATGAGGGAAATTTTGGAGTTTCACTTCAGCCACATTAACTGTCTAGTAAAACAAACAAAATCAATGCTCTAGAGAAAAAAATAAAGGTATCCTACAATATATAATTCACAATATTCAGGGGACACTCAAAAATTACTACTAAAGCAAAGAGATAGGAAAATATTACTCAAACCCAAGGAAAAAAAAAATAGAGACCAGCCCTAAGGTAAACCAGATGTTTGAATTAGGAGAAAGAATTTTAAATCACGTATCATAATTACACTAAGGGAAATAAAGAAAAACACATATGTAATAAATTAACAAATAGGAAGTCAGAGTACCTGAAGTAAAATTCAGTGAGTGGGCGTAACAGCAGGTTGAAAATGGCAGAAGAAAGAGTAGTTTCACTGGAAGAAAAATCTAGTGATATTATCTAATCTGAAGTACAGATTCGAGAGAGAAAAGATTGAAAAAGGGCAGAGTGTTAGAAATACATAGGATAATATCAAAGTTATAAACATAATTGGAGTCCCAGATGGCAAACAATGAGAGAAGAGGAAGAAAAAAAATTTGACACAAAAGCCTAACCACAAGACAATATCCCTGATAATTATTGATGGAAAAATCCTCAACAAAACATTAGCAAACCAAATTCAACAATACACTAAAAAGATCATTCATCATGACCAAGTGGGATTTATCCCTGGGATGCAAGGATGGTTCAACATACACAAATCAATCAAAGGGATACATCATAACAACAGAATGAAGAACAAAAATCATATGATCATTTCAATAGATGCTGAGAAAACATTTGATAAAATTCAACATCCCTTCATGATAAAAATCATAAAAACTCAGGAGGCTGAGTCAGGAGAATGGTGTGAACCCAAGAGGTGGAGCTTGCAGCGAGCCGAGATCGTGCCACTGCACTCCAGCCTGGGCGACAGAGCAAGACTCCATCTCAAAAAAAAAAAAAAAAAAAAAAAAAAAAAAAAAAAAAAAAAAAAAAAACTGGGTGTAGAAGGAACATACCTCAACATAATAGAAACCATATATAGCAGACCTACAGCTAATATGACATTGAATGGGGAAAAACTGAAAGCCTTTCCTCTAAGATCTGGAACGCAAGGATACCCACATTCACCACTGTTATTCGACATAGTACTGGATGACTTAGCTAGAGCAATCAGGCAAAAGAAAGATATAAAGGGCATCCACATTGAAAAGGAGGAAGTCAAATTATCCTTCCTTGCAGATATGACCTTATATTTGGAAAAACCTAAAGACTCCACAAGCACAGGAAATCAAAGCAAAAATGGACAAATGAGATCACATCAAATTACAAAGTTTTTGCCCAGAAAAGGAAGCAATCAATAATGTGAAGAGACAACCCACAGAATGGGAGAAAATATTTGTAAACTACCCGTCTGACAAGGGATTAATAACTAGAATATATAAGGAGTTAAAACAACTCTATAGAAAAAAATCTAAAAATCTGATTCACTAGATAGACATTTCTTACAATAAAACAAATGGCAAACAGGCATATGAAAAGGTGTTCAACAACACTGGTCATCAGGGAAATGCAAATCAAAACTACAATGAGATACCATCTCACCCCAGTTAAAATGGCCTATATAAAAAGGATAGGCAATAACAAATGCAGGCGAGGATGTGGAGAAAAGGGAACCTTTGTACACTGTTGGTGGGAATGTAAATTAGTACAATCACTATGAAAAACAGTTTGGAGGTTCCTCAAAAAACTAAAAATACAGCTACCTCATATGGTATCCAGCAATCTCACTGCCAGGTTTATACCCAAAAGGAAGAATATCAGTATATCAAAGAGATATCTTCACTCCCTGGTACTGCAGCATTATTCACAGCCAAGATTTAGAAGGTACCTAAGTGTTCATCAGCAAATGAATAAAGAAAATGTGGTACATATACACAATGGAATGCTATTCAGACATAAAAAAGAATGAGATCCTGTAATTTGCAACAACATGGATTAAACTGGAGGTCATTGTGTTAAGTGAAATAAGCCAGGAACAGAAGATAAACTTTGCATATTCTCACTTATTTGTGGGAGCTGAAAATCAAAACAATTGAACCCATGGAGATAGAGAGTAGAAGGATGATTACCAGAGGCTGGGAAGGGTAGTGGGGAGGGATGCTTAATGGGTAGAAAAAAATAGAATGAATGAATAAGGCCTAGTATATAATAGCACAACAGGGAGGCTATAATCAATAATAATTTAAGTATACATCCAGAAATGACTAAAATAGCATAATAAGATTATTTGTGACACAAAGGATAAATGTTTGAGGGGATGAATACCTCATTTTGTATGATATGATTATTATGCATTGCATGCCTGTATCAAAACATCTCACATACCTATGAATATACCTACTATATACCCACAAAAATAAAAATAAAAATTATTTTTAAAAGAATGGCTGTGTATTTGCAAATATAATGAAAAACCATCAAATTGAATATATTAAATATGTGCAGGTTTGTGTCTATCAACTATAACTCAATAGAGCTGTTTGAAAAAAAAACCAAACATAACACAAAGTATACATTTACAGATTCAACAAACTCAATAAATTCCAAACAGGATACCACACTCAGGCATATCGTAGTCAAACTACTGAAAAACAAATTTAAATAGAAAACCTTGAAACCATTAGGGAGAAAAAATGCCTACTGAGGAACAGAATTAAATTGACCTATGACCTTTCTTTTTTCTTTTCTTTTCTTTTTTTTTTTTTTTTTTTTCTGAGACAGTCTCGCTCTGTTGCCCAGGCTGGAGTGCAGTGGTGCCATCTCGACTGGACTCACTGCAAGCTCTGTCTCCCGGGTTCACGCCATTCTCCTGCCTCAGCCTCCCGAGTAGCTGGGACTACAGGCGCCCGCCACCACGACCGGCTAATTTTTTGTATTTTTAGTAGAGACGGGGTTTCACCGTGTTAGCCAGGATGGTCTCCATCTCCTGACTTCGTGATCCACCCGTCTTGGCCTCCCAAAGTGCTGGGATTACAGGTGTGAGCCACCGCACCCGGCCAACCTGTGACCTTTCATAAGAAAAAAAGACATCTTTAAAGTGCTGAATTTTTTAAAAACTCTATCAATACAGAATTTTACGTTTATCAAAAATATCCCTTATTAATAAAGGCAAATACTGACATTTTCATTTAAGTGAACATTAGGACAATTTGTTATCAGCATGTTCATACTATAAGAAATACTAAAGGAAATTCTTGAGTCTGATGGAAAGTGATACCAGATGAAAAGCTGGATCTTTAGGAAGGAATAAATAGCATCAGGAATGGTAATATGTGGATAAACATAAAATAATATTTTGCTCTTAATTTATTTGATTTACTTATGAGAATATAAAGGAAAAATCATAACATTATAATGTGCAGTGTGTAGTATACATAGACATGATGTGCATGAAAACTATAATATGAAAGAGGGCATAGCGACAAACCAAACTAGACATTAACAAGGTCCTTAAACTTTATGTGAGGCAATACAGTATTAAATTTTAGTAGACTTTGAAAAGATAAAGATGCATGGAGGAGTGGAGTGGAGATTCATGGAGGAGCAAGATGACGGAATAATAAGCCCCAGCCCTAACCCTCATCTCCTTACAGAAACACCTATTTAACAAAACTATATCAATCAAAATACCTTCAAGAGATGTTCAGAATCCAGTTAAGATTTTGAATACCCCAGATGGGTACAAAACACTAGAACGGTCCAACTGAAACTAAAAAAGAGCAATTTCACTTTACCCATGTCATCCCTTCCCCCAAACCAGCAAAACTTGGCGCCAAGTGAGATTATCTTGGCCCATAATTTCTCTCTCAGGAGAAAGGGAGAGTGGAGCATGCATCTAATATTTCAGATGTTTCATTTCACTGCCTTAGGAACTGGTGTCTTATGGTGGTTGCCAGGGGCTAGGAACAGGAAGGAATGGGGACTTACTGTTTACAGTATATGGAGTTTCCATTTTACAAGATGAAAAGAATGATGGAGATAGATGGTGGTGATGGTTGCACATTATAAATGCATGTAATACCACTGAACTGTACACTTAAAAATGGTTAAGATGGTTAAGTTATATAATATGTATATTTTATCACAATAAAAAGTTTGGAAAAACACTGAAGGAGAGATAACAAGCAAAAGATGAGGGACTCCATAAGCACTAGACCTATCTTATAAGAAATGCTAAAGGGAGTTTCTCAAGTTGCAATGAAAAGATGCTAAGCAGCAACACGAAAGCATATAAAAGTCTAAAACTCACTGGCAAGCCTAAATATTTAGAAAGATACAGAATATTGCAATATTGTAATGATTGGGTTTAAATCACTTTTGGTATAAAAGTTAAAAAATAAAAGTATTTTTAATTAGTTTATTTTATTTTAAAAATAAAAATAATAACTACAAAAGAGAGTTAATGGATACACAATACAAAAGATGTAAATAGTGATATCAATGACATAAAGAGGGGAGGAGAGAATTAAAAGTGTAGAGTTTTGTATGCAATTGCAGTTAAGTTGTTAGCAGCATAAAATAAACCATTATAACCAGAGGATATTTTATGTGAACCTCATGATAACCTCAAATAAAAAATATCTATTGAAAACACACAAAAGAGAAGAGAATCTAAGGATATCACTATTTTAAAAAATCAATAAAAAAAACCAACAAGAAGAATAAACAAAAGGAACAAAAATCCTACAAGATAGAAAACAATAATAAAATGGCAATAGTAAGTTCTTACCTATTATATTAGTCCGTTTTCATGCTGCTGATAAAGACATACCGGAAGACTGGGAAGAAAAAGGAGTTTAATTGGACTTACAGTTCCACATGGTTGGGGAGGCCTCAGAATCATGGGGGCCAGTCTTTCCTGTGCTATTCTTGTAATAGTGAATAAGGCTCATGAGATCTGATGCAGCAAAAGCAGTACTAATAGAAAAGTGAATAGCAATAAATGCTTACATTTAAAAAGAAAAAAAATCACAAATTAGCAATCTAACTTTAGAAATAATAAAGATTAGGGCAAAATTAAATGAAGAAAATAGAAAAACAAAATTTAAAAAATCTGTAAAACTAAGAGTTGCATCTTTTTGAAAAGATAAATGAAATTGACAAAACATTAACAGGAATAACTAAGAAACAAAGAGAAAATAAAGGAGGAGGCATTACAAATAATACCACAGAAATACAAAGGCTCAGAAGAGACTACTATGAACAATTATATATCAATAAATAGAATAACCTAGGAGAAATGGCTAATTTCCTAGAACCATAACATGTACTAAAACTGAATCATAAAGAAATAGAAAACATGAACAGAAAATTAACAAGAGGATTGAATTAATTATCAAAAACAACCCAGCGCTGCAAAGCCCAGGACCTGATGGCTTCAATGATGAAGTCTACCAAATATATATATATATACACACACACACACATATATACATATATACACATGTATATGTATACATATATACATATATATGTGTGTATATGTGTGTATGTGTGTATATATACTTTTTTTGAGACAGAGTGTCACTCTGTCACCCAGGCTGGAGTGCAGTGGTGCAATCTTGGCTCACTGTAACCTCTTCCTCCTGAGGATCAAGCAATTCTCCTGCCTCAGTCTCCCAAGTAGCTGGGACTACAGGCGTGTGCCACCACGCCCGGCTAATTTTTCGTGTTTTTTTTTTAAGTAGAGATGGCCGGGATTTTAGTAGAGATGACCGTGTTAGCCAGGATGGTCTCAATCTCCTGACCTCATGATCCGCCCATCTCAGCCTCCCAAAGTGCTGGGATTACAGGCATGAGCCACCGTGCCTGGCCAGAATTCTACCAAGTATTTAAAGAATTAATACTAATCCTCCTCAGACTGTTCCAAAACACAGAGGAGATACTTCCAAACTGCTTTTACAAGGCCAGCCAGTATTGCCCTGATACCAAAGCCATAAAAGAACACTACAAGGAAAGAAAATTATAGTAAATGATCCCTGATGAATATAGATGTGAAAATCTTCAACAAAATACTAGAATCTGAATTAAACAGCACATTAAAAGGATCACACAGTCCGGGCACAGTGACTCAGGCCTGTAATCCCAGCACTTTGGGAGGCCAAGGCAGGTGGATAACCTGAGGTCAGGAGTTCAAGACCATCCTGACCAATATGGTGAAACCCCGTCTCTACTAAAAATACATAAATCAGACAGGCATGGTGGTGTGTGACTGTAGTCCCAGCTGCTCAGGAGACTGAGACAGGAGACTTGCTTGAACCCTGGAGGCGGAGGTTGCAGTGAGCTGAGATTATGCCACTGCACTCCAGCCTGGGTGAGAGAATGAGAATCCATCTCAAAATATATATATATATATACACACACACACACATACACACGCACACACACACACACAAATTTGCTTAAGTTACTTGTACATTCTGGATATTAGACTGTTGTCAGATGAATAGATTGCAAAAATTTTCTCCCATTCTTTAGGTTGTCTGCTTACTCTTATGATAGTTTCTTTTGCTATGCAGAAGCTCTTTAGTTTAATTAAAACTCATTTGTCAATTTTTGCTTTGTTTCAATTGCTTTTGGCGATTTCATCATAAAATCTTTGCCCATTAAAAAGTGGGCAAAGTACATGAACAGACACTTTGCAAAGAAAGACATACAGGCGGCCAAGAAACATATGAAATAAAGCTCAACATCATTGATCATTAGAGAAATTCAAATCAAAACTACAATGTGATACTATCTTACGCCAGTCAGAATGATGATTGTTAAAAAGTCAAGAAACAACAGGTGCTGGTAAGATTACGGAGAAATAGGAACACGTTTACACTGTTAGTGGGAATGTAAATTAGTCCAACCATTGTGGGAGACAGTGTGATGATTCCTCAAAGATCTGGAAGCAGAAATGCCATTTGACCCAGCAATCCCATTACTGGGTATATACCCAAAGGAATATAAATCATTCTATTATAAACATACATGCACGTGTATGTTCATTGCAGCACTATTCACAATAGCAAAGACATGGAATCACCCCAAATGCCCATCAATGATAGACTGGATAAAGAAAATGTGGTACATATACACCATGGAGTACTATGCAGCCATAAAAAGGTATGAGATCATGTCCTTTGCAGGGACATGGATGATGCTGGAAGCCATTATCCTCAGCAAACTAACACAGAAACAGAAAACCAAACACTGAATGTTCTCACTTATAAGTGGGAGTTGAACAATGAGAACACATGGACACAGGAAGGGGAACAACACACACTGGGGCCTATCGGAGGAGGGTGGGGGTGGGGAGAGCATTAGGGAAAAGATTTCATGCATGCTGGGCTTAATACCTAGGTGATGGGTTGATAGGTGCAGCAAACCACCATGGCATATGTTTACCTATGTAACAAACTAGCACATCCTGTGCATATACCCCAGAACTTTAAAAAAAAAAATTAAAAAGGATCATACAGCATGACCAAGTATTATTTATTTTTGAGATAAAAAGCTAGTTCAACATATGGAAATTACTAAATGTGATACACTATATTCACAGAATAAAAGATAAAAATCACATAATTTTTTCAACAGATGCAAAAAGTTTGACAAAATTCAACACAGCTTTTTATTATTATTATACTTTAAATTCTGGGATACATGTGCAGAACATTCAGATTTGTTACATAGGTATACACGTGCCATGGTGGTTTGCTGCACCAATCAACCCGTCATCTACATTAGGAATTTCTCCTAATGCTCTCCCTCCCCTAGCCCCCCACCCCCTGACAGGCCCCGGTGTGTGATGTTGCCCTCCCTGTGTCCATGTGTTCTCATTGTTAAACTCCTGTTTATGAGTGAGAACATGTGGTGATTGGTTTTCTGTTCCTGTGTTAGTTTGCTGAGAATGATGGTTTCTCTTGACTAATTAGGTATACAGGGAATACACATCAAAATAAATAAGGTCATATATGATAAGCCCACAGCTAACATCATACTCAATGGTGAAAAACGGAAAGTTTTTCCTTTAAGATGAGCAATAACACAAAGTTTACCCTTCTTCACGCTTCCTCACGTCATAGGACTAGAACCCCTAGCCAGGAAAATTAGACAAGAAAAAAAATTAAAATACATCAAATCAGAAAGTAAGAAGTAAAATTATCTCTGTTTGCAGATGACATATAGAAAACCTAAGGACCAAAAAAAAAAAAAAAAACTGTTGGAAATAATACATGAATTCAGTAAAGTTGCAGGATACAAAATCAATATACAAAAATTACTTGCATTTCTATACATTAACAAATTATCCTAAAATAAAATTAATAAAACAATTGCATTTACAATAGCATCTAAAACTTCAATACTTGAGAAAAAATATAACTAGGGAGGAGAAAGATTTTATGATGAAAAGTATAAGACATTGATAAAAAATAAAGATGACACATGTAAATGTAAAGACATGTTGAGTTCATCATTTGGAATAATTAATATTGATAATATGTTCATACTACCAAAGCAATCTACAGATTCAATACTATCCCCATGAAAATTTCATTTTTTTTCAGAAATAGGAAAAACACTTCTAAAATTTACATGACACCATAAAGACCCCAAGTAGACAAAATAATCATGAGCAAGAAGAACAAAAGTCATCACACTTCATAATTTCAAGCTGTATTACAAAACTGCAGTAATTAAAACAGATGGTATTAGCATAAATGCAGGTATATAGACCAATGGAACAAAATAGAGCACCTAACCTAAACTCACACATATATGGTCAAGTGATCTTCTACAATAGTGGCAAAAATACACAATGGGGAAAAATAGTCCCTTTAACAACTGGCATTGGAAAAAGTGGATACATGCAACAAAATAAAATTGGACTCTTATACCATACACAAAAATTAACTCAAATTGGATTAAAGTTTTAATCATAATACCTGAAATGGCAAAACTCCTAAAAGAAAACATAGAGGAAAAACTTTTGACTTTGTTCTTGACAATGTTTTCTTGGATATGCCACCAAAGGTATAGGTAACTGAAGCAAAAATACATAGGTGGGACTACATAAAACTAAAAAGTTTCTTCACAGAAAGGAAAACAATCAACAAAGTAAAGAGACAACTTACAGAATGAAAATAGGAAATACATTGCAAACCATACATTGGATAAAGGGTTAATATCTGAAATATATAAGGAACTCAAACAACTGAGTAGCAAGAAAATGACCCAATTTAAAAATGGGCAAAAAACTGAATAGACATTTCTCAAAAGAAGACATACAAATGTATAACAGGTGTATTTAAAAATGGTGATTCCTCAAGGATCTAGAACCAGAAATATCATTTGACCTAGCAATCCCATTACTGGGTATATACCCAAAAGATTATAATCATTCTACTATAAAGACATATGCACACGTATGTTTATTGCAGCACTGTTCACAATAGCAAAGACTCGGTACCAACCCAAATGCCCATCAATGATAGACTGGATAAAGAAAATGTGGCACATATACACCATGGAATACTATGTGGCCATTAAAAAGGGATGAGTTCATGTCCTTTGCAGGGACATGGATGAAGCTGGAAACCATCATTCTCAGCAAACTAACACAGGAACAGAAAACCAAACACTGCATGCTCTCACTCATAAGTGGGAGTTGAACAATGAGAACACATGGACACAGGGAGGGGAACATCATGCACCAGGGCCTGTCGGTAAGTCGGGGGCTAGGGGAGAGATACCATTAGGAGAAATACCTAATGTAGATGATGGGTTGATGGGTGCAGCAAACCACAATGGCACGTACATACCTATGTGACAAACCTGCACATTCTGCACGTGTATTCCAGAATTTAAAGTATAATAAATAAAATAAAATAAAAATGGTCAACACCTCTAATCATCAGAGAAATGCCAATCAAAACCACAATGAGATATCACATCAAATCTGTTAGGAGGGCTATTATCAAAACAAAAAAAAGATAAAAAGTGTTGGGTGCCCTTGAGCATTTTTGGTGAAAATGTAAATTGATACAGTTATTGTGGAATATGCTATGGAAATTCCTCAAAAAATTAGAAATAAAACTACCATATGATCCAGTAATCCCATCTTTGGGTACATATCAGAAGGAGAGAGTAGAATGATGTTTGCCAGGACCTGGGGGAAAAGGGGAAATTGGTAGTTGTTGTTCACTGGGTATGAATTTCAGTTCTGCAAGATAAATAAGTTCAAGAGATCTGCTGTACAACATAGTGCCTATAGTTAACAATACTGTATTGTGCACTTAAAAATTTTGTTTAGTGGGTAGATCTCATGTTAAATGTTCTTACCTACTTCTCACCCACCAAAAAGAAGGAAGTAAATTTAAGGATACCTGATAGAATCACTGGAGCAGTCACTAAAAAATAATGCAAAGTGAGATGGCTGGAAGCAATAGATAAATTAAAATGCAATTCTAAAACAATATCTAATTAACCCAAGTTAACACAGGAAAAGAGTAAAAGGAAACAAGAAATTGATTATCCAAATAGAAAATGAATATTAAATGATAGATCTGAGTAAATGACCCAACCATATCAATAATTATATTAAATGTAAATCTGTCAAATACTCCAACTAAAGGATATAAATTATCAATATGGAATAAAAAATGCAAGACCAAAATATATGCTATCTATTTGCACTTTATATTTAAGACAGGTAAGTTGGAAGTAAAAGGGTTGAATAAAATACTATGCCAGCAATAAGCATAAAAAAACTGAGGAAGCGTAAAGTCAGCAAGATGGCAGAATACCCTTCAGCACTTATCCCCTCTCAGAACATCAATTTGAATAACAATACATATATGAAAATATCTTTATAAATCCTAAGGAATCCAAATGATAGATTACAGAACCTGGGTGGAGCACAGAAATAAGAAAAGATGCATAGATGAGGGTAGGAAGAAGAGTTTTACATTACTCCATCACCCCTTCCCCCTGTCTGTATATTGCAGTCTGGATATACTCTCAATATGTGGGAAGGAGACTGAAGTGAGCACATGACTTCACTGCAGACCCCAGCACCAGGACCACCCCAGTGTTCCTGGGCACCAGGTCAACCCTTACAGACCCAGACTCCAGGCCCTCCCGACTGCCAGGTCATTCCACAGGTACCCAGTCTCCAGAAAGATCTCCACAACCTAGGCTCCAGGCACACTCCAGTGCCAGACCCACCTCCATGGCCCCAGGCTCCAGGTCCAGTGTTTAGAACTAATAAGCCAATGCAGTAAAGTTGCAGGAAACAAATTCAACAGGCAAAAGCAGTTAATATTTCTATAGAGTAACAACAAACTCTCTGAAAAAGAAATTAAGAAAATAATCCCATTTACAATAGCAAAAAAAATTAGGTGTAAATTTAAGGTGGTGAAATATCTGGACACTGAAAATCATCAAACATTGATGAAAAAATTAAAGAAGACAAAATAAATGGAACTATATCACATGCTCATTATTTGGAAGAATTAATATTTTAAAAATTTCCATACTATTCAAAGTGATATACAGATTCAATGTAATTCCTATGAAAATTCCAATGCCTTTTTTTAGAGAAATAGAAAAAAAAATCCTAAAATCTATATAAAAGCACAAAAGACCCTGAGTAGCCAAAGCAATCTTGAGGAAGAAGAACAAAACTGGAGTCATCACACTACCTCATTTCAAAATATACCACAAAGCTATAGTAATCAAAACAGAATGGTACTGGCCTAAAAGTAGACAAAAGACCAAAGGAACAGAATAAAGAGATCAGCAACAAATCTACACATTTACAGTCAACTGATCTTTGACAAAGCAGCCAAGAACACACAATGGGGAAAGGATATTCTCTTCAATAAATGGTGCTTGGAAAACTGGACATCCACTTGCAGAAGAATAAAATTGGACACTTATCTCACACCATATGCAAAAATAAACTCAAAATGGAATATAGACTTAAATGTAAGACCCAAAACTGTAATATTCCTAGAAGAAAACATAGGAAAAAATCTTCTTGACAGTGTTCCAGGCAATACTCTCTTGGATATTACCTCAAAAGGACACAACACAAAAGCAAAAATAGACAAATGAGGCTACATGAAATAAAAAAGCTTCTGCATAGCAAATGAAATTATCAGCAGAATAAAAAGATTATGGAATAGAAGATGTTTTAAAACCATATTTCTGAGATGAGGTTAATATTTAAAATATATTAGGAATTTAAACAACTCAATAGCAAGAAAACAAATAACATAATTAAAAATGGGCAAAGGACATTTCTCAAAAAAACACGTACAAATTGATAGGTGTAATAAAGTATGTTCAACACTACCAATCATCAGGGAAATGCAAATCAAAACCACTATAAGATATCACCACACCTGTTAGGATGGCAATTATCAAAATGACAAAAATAAGAGCTGGTGAAGGTGTGGAGAAAAGAGCACCCTTGTACACTGTTGATGAGAATATAAATTGGCAGTTTCATTGTGGAATACAGTATGGAGTTCCCAAAAAGCTAAAAATAGAACTACTATATGATCCAGTAGTCCCACCTCTGGGTATATAACCAAAGGAAATGAAATTAGAATGTGGAAGAGATGTCTTCATTCTTATGTTCATTTGAGCATTATTAACAATAGCCAAGATATGGAAGCAAACTGAGTGTCCATCAATGGATGAATAAAGAAAATGTGATATACATATATATAGTGTCCATTTATATATGATTATATATTATATACACATATACGTGTATATATTGTATATGTATATATGTATATACACATACATATATAATGCCACTATTCAGTTTTTTAAAAAGAAAATCCTCTAGGTTGCAACAACATGTATGAACCTGGAGGACGTTATGTTAAATGAAATAACCTAGGCACAAAAAGCCAGATACTGCATGATGTCACTTACATGTGGAATCTAAAAAGTCAAACTCACAGAACCAGGCAGAAGGATGGTGGTTGCAGGATAGGGGTTAGGGGAAATGGGGAGACATTGGTCAAAGGGTACAAAGTTTCAGTTATGCAAGATGAACAAGTTCTGGGGATCTAATGTACGGCATGGTGACTGTAGTTAATTGTACTATATATGTACTCAAAATTAACTGAGAGTAGATTTTAAATATTTTCACCTCAAAAAATTGTAACTATGTGAGCTAATGGATATGTTAATTAGCTTTATTGTGGCAATCATTTCACAATGTATACATATATCAAAACATCACATTGTGAAATTTTTTTTCATTTTAATTACTTTCTTTTTGTGAGTTTTTTTTTTAAATTATACTTTATGTTCTAGGGTACATGTGCACAACGTGCAGGTTTGTTACATATGTATACATGTGCCATGTTGGTGTGCTGCACCCATTAACTCGTCATTTACATTAGGTATATCTCCTAATGCTATCCCTCCCCTGTCCACCCACCCCACAACACACATTGTGAAATTTAAACATACATAATTTTTGTCATTTATACCTCAGTAAAGTTGGAAAATAAATGAACTAATACACAGAGACTGGGGAGAGGGAGGAGTTACAGGCAAAGAACAGAGGAATTTTAGAGCAGTGAAACTACTCTGTATAATACTATAATGGTGGATACATAGCATTACACATTTTTGTCCAAATTCATAGAATGTGCAATATCAAGAGTAAATCCTGTCTGGGTACGGTGGCTCACAGCACTTTGGGAGGCTGAAGCTGGTGGATTGCTTGAGCCCAGGAGTTCAAGACCAGTCTGAGACACATGGCAAAACCCCGTATCCACAAAAATGAGCCGGGCATGGTGGCCCGTGCCTGTAGTCCCAGCTACTTGGGAGGCTGAGTTGGGAGGATCACTTGAGCCTGGAAAGCAGATGCTGCAGTGAGCTGAGATCTTGCCACTGTACTCCAGCCTAGGTAACAGAGCCAGATCCTGTAAACAAGCAAACAAACAAACAAAACCACACAGAGTAAATGTAAATTATGGACTTGAGGTGATAGTGATGTGTCAAAGTAGGTTTACCAATTGTAAGGAAAGTATCACTCCGATGGCAGATGTCGATAATAAAGAAAGTTTTGCATGTGAGGAGGCAGAGGGTATATAGGAACTCTGTACCTTCTGCTCAATATTACTGTGCACCTAAAACTGCTCTAAAAAATAAAGACTATTTTTAAAAGTCTAGATTTGCTATATGGATATCAAAGAGAGCAGACTTCGAAACAAAGTCTTAATACTTATTTATTGCTAGATATATGAAAAGAGATTTCATAATAATAAAATATTTAATTCATGAAAACGACAAAATAATCAAATGTGATGAATAACAGAGCTTCAAAATATAAAATGCAAAATTTGACAAAATTAGAGAGAAAAAATCTGCAGGCTGAAGTGCAAATTTTAGCATGTCTTTCTCAGGAAATGATAGAATAACTGAGCAAAAGAAAATAGTAACAGAAACACTACAGTGAGCAACACTCTCAGCAAATTTGAACTTATTGGAATTTATAAAATAGTACACTAACAGCTACAAGATATACATTATTTTTTAGAATTATGGCATATCAAATATGAAAGAATATTACTGGGCCAAAAAGTAATTCTCAAGATTAGTCAAAATACTGAAATCCTACCACATATGTTATCTGACAACAATTCATTGAAATATTGTTTTTTGTCCAAAAGAAAAGAAAGCATAAGTTCACAAAAAGTTTCATACAATACACAATGAAATACTATTCAACCTTAAAAAAATGAGAAAATTCTGTGATTTATGACAACATGAATGAATCTGAAGGACATAATACTATGTGAAATAAGCTGGCCACATAAAGACAAATACTGCCTGATCTCACTTATATGTAAAATCTAAAAATGTCAACTTCATTGAAGCAGAGAGTAGAATGGTGGTTGCCAGAGGCTACAGAGTGAAGGGGGAATAGGAAAAGTGGAGATGTTGGCCAAAGGATACAAAGCTTTAGTTAGAAAGGAAGAATAAGTTTTAGTGATCTATTGCATAACATGATAACCATAGTTAATAATAATGTATTCTATATTTTTTGACTGCTAAAAGTGGATTTTAAAATTCTCACCTCATTAAAAATAAGTAAGTGAGGTGATGAATATGTTAATTTGCTTGATTTTCTAGTTCTACAATTTTTACATATATCAAAATGTCATACTGTACCCCATAAATAAATACAATTATTTGCCAACTTGAGATTTTAAATGGGGAAGTAAAAAAAAAAATGTATGAAAAAATATTTAAAACTAAAAAATGATTATATTGGTCAAATAATAAACACTTAGAAAGTACAAAATTTTTAAAATCCATAATTACACTTATAATTGTACATTAAGTTCATAATTTTATATATACAGTCATCCTCGATATCCATGGGCAGTTGGTTCCAGGACCCATCACAGATACCAAAATCCACAGATGGTCAAATCCCTGACCTAAAACGGTATACTATTTGCATATAACGTATGCACATCCTTCCATATACTTTAAGTTATCACTAGTTTATTTGTAATAGTTAATACAATGTGAATGCTATGTAACTAGTTGTTATACTGTATTGCTTAGGGAATAATGACAAGAAAAAATATCTACATGTGCTCAGTACAGACACAACCATCATTTTTGTTTTTCAAATATTTTTGATCTGCAGTTGCTTGAATCCATGGAGGCAGAACCCACAGATGCAGGGCCAACTATATTTGTACATGAAAATTCAAACAAATCTACAATATAATACCAATATTAATAAGTAATATAGCATAGAAGGTCAATATACAAAAATCAATTGTGTTTTAGTTATTAGAAACAATGAGCGAAAAATGAAATTAAAAGAACAAGACTAACAACAATAATATCAGAGAGTAAATGGCATAGAAATACATTTAACAAAAGATGCACAATATCCAGGCCATGCACACCCAGGAGAAGGAGCAGATCAAGACCCTCAGCAAGTATGCCTCTTTCATCGACAAGGTATGGTTCCTGCAGCAGCAGAACAAGATGCTGGAGACCAAGTGGAGCCTCCTGCAGCAGCAGGAGATGGCTTGGAGCAACATAGACAACCTGTTCAAGAGCTACATCAACAACCTTAGGCAGCAGCTGGAGACTCTGGGCCAGGAAAAGCTGAAGCTGGAGACGGAGCTTGGCAACATTCAGGGGCTGGTGGAGGACTTCAAGAACGAGAATGAGGATGAGATCAATAAGCATACAGAGATGGCGAATGAATTTGTCCTCATCAAGAAAGATGTGGATGAAGCTTACGTAAACAAGGTAGAGTGGGAGTCTCGCCTGGAAGGGCTGACTGACAAGATCAACTTCCTCAGGCAGCTGTATGAAGAGGAGATCCAGGAGCTGCATTCCCAGATCTCGGATACGTCTGTGGTGCTGTCCATGGACAACAGCTGCTCCCTGGACATGGAAAGCATCATCGCTGAGGTCAAGGCGCAGTACGAGGAGATCGCCAACCGCAGCCTGGCTGAGGCTGAGAGCATGTACCAGGTCAAGTATGAGGAGCTGCAGAGCCTGGCTGGGAAGCCCGGGGATGACCTGCGGCGCACAAAGACTGAGATCTCCGAGATGAACTAGAACATCAGTCGGCTTCAGGCTGAGACTGAGGGCCTCAAAGGCCAGAGGGCTTCCCTGTGGAGGTTGCCATCGCAGATGCAGAGCAACGTGGGGATCTGGCCATTAAGGATGCCAACGTTAAGGGATGCCTCCGAGCTGGAGGCCACCCTGCAGCGAGTCAAGCAGGACATGGGGAGGCAGTTGCATGAGTACCAGGAGCTGATGAACGTCAAGCTGGCCCTGGACATTGAGATGTCACCTACAGGAGGCTGCTGGAGGGCGAGGAGAGCCAGCTAGAGTCTGGGATGCAGAACATGAGTATCCATATGAAGACCACCAGCGGTTTTGCAGGTGGTCTGAGCTCGGCCTATGGGGGGGCCTCACAAGCCCCGGCCTCAGCTATGGCCTGGGCTCTGGCCTCTGGCTCTGACGCGGGCTCCAGCTCCTTCAGCTGCACCAGCTCCACCAGGGCCCTGGTTGTGAAGAAGATCTAGACCCATGATGGGAAGCTGGTGTCCGCGTCCCCTGACGTGCTGCCCAAGTGAACAGCTGCGGCAACCCCTCCCTGCCTGCCCCTCCTGCGACTTGCCCAGAGCCCGGGAGGGAGGCCGATGTGCAGGGAAGCACAGGGAACAGAAGACACACCTGAGGCTCAGCCCTAGCCCTCAGCCCACCTGTGGGGGAATTTACTGCCTGAGGACCCCCCTTACCCATGTCTCCAGCTACAAAACAATTCAATTGCTTTTTTTTGTCCAAAATAAAACCTCAGCTAGCTCTGCCAAAAAAAAAAAAAAAAAAGATACAGAATCTTTAAAGCAACCAGAGGAATAAAAGACACTACATTTACAAGAACAACTGGAAAATGGAAGGCAGATTTCCCAAAAGAAACAATGTCAGTCAAAAGGTAATGTTATAACATTTTTTAGGTTCTAAAATAAAAATAAGCACACAGAACTACCAACATAGAATTCTACACCCAAAGAAAATATTATTCAACAATGTGGGTGGAATAAAGAGGCTTTCATATGAACAAATATTAAAGGAATTCCTCACCAGCAGACCAACACTGAAAGAAAGCAAGACAAAAACAAAGAAAATTCTTCAGTCTAAAGGAAAATTATGCTAGATGGAAACATGAAAATGCAAAAGGGCATGAAGAACACCAGAGAGAATAAATACATGGGTAAAAGTAAATATATATTTAGATTGCATAAAACGGTAATTAGAATATTTTGTACAGTCTAAATTATGTGCAAAATGAAATGTGAAGTGAAAATACATGACAAAAATAATGCAGGAGGGTGAAAAAAGGGGTAAGTACTGTTTACAGTTTCTAGTAGCATCAGAGACATAGTACAAATAGTTCGTACTTGACTATAATAAGTCAAAACTTCCTGCTGTAATTTCTAAGGTAGCTACTAAAATAGCGGAAGAAGATATAACTGACAAATTAATAGAAAAAAAAACATTCTAAATAGAAACATTGACTACACTAAAAGAAGGCAAGAATGGAAGTAAAAGGGAATATGAAACAAGTGATTCAAATAGAAACTTGATGAGTTAGCAGCAAATATATTCTAAACCAAATTATATATCAGTAATTAATAAAAATAAGTCAAATATTTACAAGCAAAATATTAAGATGGTCAGAATGGATTTTTAAACCCAAATATATGCTAGTTACAAGAAATACAGTTTAAATATTAATATGCCAAAAGTTTAACATAAAAGGACTGAAACAGAAGTCATGAACCAAAAAGATAGATAATGAAACTGTAATCAGGAAAATCAAGAAGCAATACTAGAGAAAAAGAAAGTTATTTCATAATTATAAAAGGATCAATAAAACAAGAAGACATTATCATAGTCCTCTGTGGGAAGTGTTAAAGACTTTGTGGACATCTTTGATCCACCTCAAGTCTCAATCAAGATAACAGCAGAGATTTTTGTGGAAACTGACAAGCTGATTCTAAAATCCATGTATAAAAGCAAAAAGCTAAAATAGAGGTAATCTTGAAAAAAAAAAGAACACATCTGGAGGACCTGTAAATAAGAACTGTGGTATTAGTGCAAGGATATACTAACTGGAATGGTTATACATATAATGGAATAAAATAAAGAGTTCAGGCAAATATTATCACCCAATTTTTTTCATAAAGGTGATATTGCAGTTCAGAGGTGAAAGTGTAGTCTTTCAAATAAATAGTGCTATATTAAATGCACATTTATATGGAAAAAACTGCAATTATATCACAAAGTCACACCATGTGAATTGCAAATTAGTTGAAAAATTTTATGTTAGAAGTAAAATAAATATTTTATAGAAAATATCTTTAAGGATAACCTCTTTGTGACTTTGGTATAGGCAAAGTTTAAAAAAAAAATAGGACACAAAAAACACTAACCGTTAAAGAAATAAATGGTAACTTAGACCACACTAAAATTAAGATTTGCTCATCAAAAACACCAACAAAAAATGAAAAGGCAATCTACAGGATAGGAGATGACATTAGAAACACATATATCTGGCAGAGAACTTCTACCATGAAAATATAAACATATATACATATATATAGATAGATAGATAAAAAGACAACCTATCTAAAAAACAGACAAATGAACATAATGAAAAAAGATATTAAAATATCCAACAAATATTTGAAAAGCTGTTTAACTTCATTCTCGTCAGAGATGCAAAGAAGCAAATTAAAACCACAAAGGGATAGTACTATAGTACTATTCCACCACCTGAATAGCTACAATGTAGACAAAAAGTATTAAATACCAAATGTTGACAAAAAATGTCTAGATGTGATATCCTGGTAAATGTTTAATAACTGAATCTCTTAGAAATGAATATATAAGATCCCTGATTTATGGCTTTTTTCCAGTCTCCATACTGTAAATACACCATAGCCAATTTCAGGCAGCCATCCTGAGATCACTGAATGCAGAATTGAGAAGAGATGCCCACAATTGGCCCTTGAAAGCCAGTATGACCCAGGTCCAGAACACCACTGACATGCAGCAACAATAATTCTCACATATTATTGGTGGGAGTGTAAATTGATACAACTGGTTTGGAAAACTGGCAGTTTCTCCTAAAATTGAAGACATGCATACCCTTATTACACAGCACTTCTACTCTGGGGTATGTACCCAACAGAAATCCATACATGTGTTCACCAAAAGACATGTTTGAGGATTCTCATAACATCGTTAATATGTAAAAGCTAAAACGTGGACACAACGCAAATCCCCATCAACAGTTTAAAGGATAAACAAATTGTAATACCATGACATAATGGAGTACTATGCATCATCAGTCAATAAACTACAGCCCACAGGAAAAATGTGACCAGTCCCTTATTTTCTTACAGCCCCTGAGTGAAGAATGTTTGTTACATTTTTAAATAGCCACATTCTTAACAGTTATACAACTACCTACATAAAGTCATCAATTTTGCCTCTTGACCTACAGGGATTGTGCAATTTGCTATTTGGCCCTTTAAGAAAAAATTTGCTGATCTTTGCTATAAACCAGTGAGAGTGAATAATTTACAACAGTGATCTCAAAGTATGGCCCCTGGATCAGCAGCATTAACAGCACCTGAAAACAGGACTACCAGGCTCCACCCCAGACATACTGAATCAAAACTCCGGGCTGTGACCCAGCAATTCATGCTTTAACAAGCCCTCTTGGTAATTCTGATGTATGCTAAAGTTTGAGAACCAACGATCTACAACTCTAAACATGAATAAATATCACAAACATAATGTGGAGTGCAAGAACATAGATGCAATAAAGAACATACTATATAATTCCATTTATATAAAATTTAAAAACATGTACAAGTATTCTATTTAAAAATCAAGACAATGGCTACCCATGGAAAGGGACTAGTGACTGGAAGGGAGCATGAGGTGAGTTTTTGCAATATTAAATTGGCTTGCAGATTGCTGCCTTCTGGCTGTGTCCTTACATGGCAGAGAGAGAGAGAGAGAGAGAGAGGAGGAGAGGGAGGGAGCGGGGGAGAGAGAGAGAGAGAGAGAGAGAGAGAGCGCAAGCACACTTTGGTGTCTCTTCCTCTTTTTACAGGGGCACCAGCCTTTTCAAATGAGGATCCTACCATTACAATTTCGCTTAACCTTTATCACCTCCTCACAGACCCTATCTCCAAATACAGTGACATTGGGGGTTAGGGCTTCAGCATATGAATTTTGAGAGGACACAAGCATTCAATCCATAATATATTCTAAAGGAAATTGTAAGCATGTTCTTCAGGCAGAAGAAAAGTAATCCCATATGGAAGCTTGGAAATGTAACAACAACAAAAAAATGAAAAGCAACAAAAATGGTAATAATATTAAAGAGTACTGATAATATAAACAATAATGTCTTGCTGGAATACAAGAATGTATGACAAAAATAAATGACAGGTCATAGATAAAGCATTCATGAAGCAAGTAAAAGTGTCAATTTATATTAAACTCTTATGAGTTAATGAATTTGTATTTTTATAGTAAACACTAAAATAATAGCAAAAGGTATAAAACCTTCAAGCTAATAGAGTATATATGTGTATTTTAGAATGCTTGAATATACTCAATCTATATTCATTCTAAAATAAGGCAAGCAAGAGAAAATAAGAATATAGGCAGGTGGAAAAAATAGAAATCGCTTAATACGCTGAAAAATTTCAATGCAAATGTATTTGTAATTATAGTAACTATACATAGAATAATGCTCCAATTAACTAAATATTGTCCAACTAGATCCTACCAAGTCTCAACTATATGCTATTTATAGAACACAACTTCAAAACATAAAAGGAAAAGAGTGAAAGTAAATGAATGGGAAAAGAGCATGCAACTCTAACCAACACGTGGCTGGTATAGCTATGACAACATCAGATAAGCAAGACTTTAAAGCGAAAAGAATTACCAGAGGAAAAAAAATGACAATAGTAAAAATTAAGAATTAAATTTATGAGGAAATATTAACTATTCTAAATTTATGTACTTAATAACATGTTCTCAAAATATTTAAGGAAAATATTGACAGTAGTAAAAGGAGAAAAAGAAAAACCCAGAAACATGGTAAAATTTAACACACTTTTATCAGTACATGATGGAATAAACACAAACAAGTTAGCAAAGACAAAGAATATGCAAAAGAACATTAAACCAAGTAACTATAGAATACATATTCTCCAAATACCCACACAACATATAGAGAACTGTCCATTTTGCTGAGCCATAATACAATTATCTACATATTTCAAATGAATAAAATCATAAAATAATTATTTAGCTATAATATAATCACATTAGGAAACAATAATGAAAAAGTAACTAGAAAAGTCCCATTGTTCAGAAGTTAAGCAATATGCTTGTAAATAATCCAAGGAAAATTGAAAATATTATAAACTGAATAACAGTAAAAATACTATTTAGTAAACTTACTATTTATTAAAACTTACAGGATCTGACTTCTACTTCTGAGTAAAATGGAATAGTTCATGGCAGGTCAATATTTCCACTGAAAACAATTAGAAAAAAAGATGGATTTCAAAATTTATATATTTATTTATAGACACCTAATAACTGTAGAAGTAAGCAAGACTAGAGGGAATACAATTCCAGAATGAGGACAGTCTTTCGGAGGTAAACTGAAGCTCCACAGCTGTCTCTGAGAATATGTCCTGATTCTGAACATGGATCTGAACTTGAGAATTTGAGCTAGGTCTAGGTGGAGAGCTGCTGCTGGTGGACTTTTTGACAGCTACACAGAGCTGAAGTGAAAAAATTTAGATTAGACAGGCCTCAAATAGACAATTTATTTCTCCTTCAAGATATTTGCTAAACTCCAAAGCTAAACTGAAGAGGAAGATAAAGAGCTTAAGCCAAAACTTAAAGCAAAATAGAATTATTTCCACAGTCTCTAGGTGATTAGGAGGCAAAGGTTGGGGGTACAGGATTGGCAGGACTAAGAACAAGTAACAAATGAAAGCATTAGAGGGAGTAGTAAATTAACACCCATATCTTCCAACAACCTTTTGCAGATCTGGAACCTGCTGAAAGATAAGAATCCACACTTGGTCCTTGGCAGAACTTTTGGCAGATGGTAATGACAAAATTGGAGTCTTGAAGGATGCTAAATGCACAGCTGGTTTCTCCCTCAAAAGATTTGCCAAATTCTGAATCTTCACAGGGCAGGAGGTTAAAGAGATAATTCAAAAACCTCTGAATCACACAGGAAAAAAAATGCCCATAGTCTCTTAGCGCTGAGGTTACAAAGACCTGCCATGTGCTCAAGTAAATGTCCTGGGGGGCAAGCCATAGAAACGGTAAATTAGGATTCATTAAACTAAATACCAGCTTCCACCAGCTCAGTCTGTGATTAAAGTATAATATTTAGCTCCCTACCCTATCTGCCTAGCAAAGGAGCTTTGGATAATTACACAAGGCTAAAGTGGCAGAATTTAGATTAGACAGGCCTCAAATAGATGACTATAGACAAATTTTAGATCATGTGAAATCTATAATAGCTGGTGGGGGGAAATCATATGAGATAATAAATATAAAACTACAATAAATGATATGTATTGAGATATCTTAATTTTTACAAACAAAATGCTGACCAAAAAGACATCAGCTTTGAAGACAGACAGGTCTGTGGATAAACCACATACTCAGAAATAGTTTTTTGACCTTAAAAAAGTATACATATGTAACAAACCTGCACGTTATGCACATGTACCCTAGAACTTAAAGTATAATAATAATAAATAAATTTAAAAAAAATAAATAAATAAAGTTAAAAAAAAAGTTATTTAACCTTCTAGCCTTCAGTTTATGTATTTGTAAATGGAAATAAATAATAGCAAGCAGAGAATATGCTGTCATAAGAATTATGAGATGATACATTTAAAGTAATTAAAACAATCTCTGAAATGTAAAAAACATACAATAATGGTTTCATTATTATTGCTGTCATCATTACTACTGTGACAAAGAAATAGCAGCTTTTATAATACTTTCCATTTTGCCAAATGCCTTTGCATTTATCATCTCACTTGATTCCTCCCTGCAATTAATATAAATGAACCAAAGATCATGTTCTGCATTTCAAATAATGAATAAACTGAGACTCCCAAAAGAGAAATGACTTGCTCAGAGACAGGCAACAAGGTACTGAAGAACCAGGACTAGAGCCCTCAGCTATTCACGCTTGTCCCACTTTGTACAACTCCACATTACCTGCAAACAGGATATGAATCTACTCCACTATGCGTATTTAACTCAAATTTTGCCTGCTGCTGAATGGGGCTTAGGAGTATTTTCTCAATATCCAAGGATGACACAAGCATTCAGCTGATTGAGTACTAAGATAAATCTTACAGTTCATTTATTCTATCAACTTTCCCCTTCCCTCACTCATGCCATGACATTTCTCCATATCCAACTTAAAGTCCATGGCATGGTCCATCATTCTAATCACTTCCTTGTGCACACAAAACAGTAAACTTCCTTGTCTCTCTCTCCCTTTATCATACTAAATTAGCAAAACAAAATTCTGGTTAAATCTAATTCAATGCCTACTCTTAAGCTGTGCCTGACTGAGCAGCTGAATATGTGAATGTAACTGGACCAAAAATACATAATCAACCTGGCCTGTCCAAATTCAAGCTGATCTTTGGTGCTGTTCAACAATCCCACCACATGTCCTTTCCATCTATTTTCCCACTCCCCAAGAAGACCATTTCCCACCTTCTCTTTATTGAAATCGCCTCACCTCCTTCTCACCCTCCCTCTCAGTTGATGTCCTTGCTTTCTATTTCACTAAGAAAATCTAGGCCATCAGAAGAGAATGTCTATATGCTTCCCACATCTTCTTCCCCACCAGCATCATGCATACATATTATGCCTTCTTTTTAGTGACTATGGATAAACTGTCCTTGCTCTTACCCCTCCACTTGTGAACTGTGTGTCAACTTCTCTGTCCTTTTAAAGATAGCACTATAGAAATTCTACTCTCTCTCGTAAATCACTATTTATTTCTTTTTACTGGAGAATCCTCATCAGCATTCTATGATACATCTCATTTTTGAAACCTTTCTCTTAAACCCAGCTACAATCTCATTTATTTGCTGCCTTTACAACAACACTCTTTTAAAAAGTAATCTAAACTCACTCCCTATCCCCGATTTTTTATATTTTCCAAGTTTTATTGAGGTATGATTAGAAAATTCAAGTTGTGTACAGTTAAAGTGTGTATATAATATATAATGATTGCATATAGTATATATCGTGAAATTATTATAACAAGCTAGTTAGCACATTCATTAGCTCACATAGTTCCTGGTTTTTTACTTTATTAGGAGGTATGAATGCTTAACATCTACTGCTTTAACAAATTTTAAGTATACTTATTATTAACTATATTCACCATTCTGTATATCATATTGCCAGAACTTATTAATCTTGTAAGTTAAAGTTTTGACCAAAATCTCCCTACTTCCCCAATTCCACAGCCCCTGGCAACCGGTGTTCTACTGTCTTCTTTGACTGTTTTAGATTCTACATATAAGTATTTCTTTGTCTGGCTAGTTTTGCTTAGCATAATGTCCTCCAGGTTCATCCACGTTGTCACAAATGTCAGGATTACTTTTTTATGGCTTAATAGTACTCCATTGTCTATATGTGCAACATTTTCTTTATCCATTCATCTGTTGATGGACAGAGACTTCCTCTATATCTTAGCTATTGTAAATAATGCTGAAATGGACATGGGGTGCAGATATTCCTTCAAGATACTTGTTTCATTTCCTTTGGGTATATACCCAGTAGTGGAATTAGTAAATCATATGATCAAGTCTGCTTTTGAAGCTCTGTCTTGAATTTGTCTTTTCTGTCACATTCTTCAGCTGTTTGGTTATTTTTTATGGTTTTTGTTTCTTTATTAAACTTCTTATTTTGCTCATGTATTGTTATCCTCATTTCATTTAGTGTTCTATCTGTGTTCTTGATATGGTTTGGTTGTGTCCCCACCCAAATCTCATATTGAATTGTAGTTCCCATAATCCCCATGTGTAGTGGAAGAGACCTGGTGGAAGGTAATAGAAACATGGGGGCGGTTTCCCCAGGCTATTCTTGTGATATTGACTAAGTTCTCACGAGGTCTGATGGTTTTATAAGGGGCTTCTCCCTTCACTCAGCTCTCATTCTTCTCCTTCTGGGCATCTTTTTTAAAAAAGGATGTGTTTGCCTCTCCTTCTACCTGAGGCCTCCCCAGTCATGCTGAACGGCGAGTCAATTTAACCTCTTTTCTTTTAAATTATCCGGTCTCCCTCATGTCTTTATTAGCAGCATGAGAACGAACTAATACAGTAGATTGATACTGCTAGAGTGGCTTACTGCTATAAGGATACCCGAAAATGTGGAAGTGACTTTGGAACTGGGTAACAGGCAGAGGTTGGAACAGTTTAGAGGGCTCAGAAGAAGACAGGAAAATGTGGGAAAGTTTGGAACTTCCTAGAGACATGGAGGGCTCAGAAGACAGGAAGATGTGGGAAAGTTTGGAACTTCCTAGTGACTTGTTGAATAGCTTTGACTAAAATGCTGATAGTGGTATGGACAATGAAGTCCAGGCTGAAGTGGTCTCAGATGGAGATGAGGAACTTGTTGAGAACTGGAGCAAAGGTGACTCTTGTTATGCTTTAGCAAATATACTGGTGGTATTTTGCCCCTGTCCTAGAGATCTGTGGAGCTTTAAACTTGAGAGAGATGATTTAAGGTATCTGGCATAAGAAGTGTCTTCTTTTTTTATTTTTTTATTTCCATAGGTTTGCGGGGAATAGGTGGTATTTGGTTACACAGGTGAGTTGTTTAGTGGTGATTTGTGAAATTTTGGTGCGCGCATCACCTGAGCAGTATACACTGAACCTGCTTTGTAGTAGTTTATTCCTCACCCCCTTCCCACCTTTCTCCCTGAGTTCCCAAAGTCTATCGGGTCATTCTTATGCCCTTGCTTCCTCATAGCTTGGCTCCCACTTATGAGTGAGAACATATGATGTTTGATTTTCCATTCCTGAGTTACTTCCCTTAGGATAATAGTCTCAAATCCCATCCAGGTTGCTGTGAATGACATTAAGTCATTCCTTTTTACCACTGAGTAGCATTCCATCATATATATATACCACAGTTTCTTTATACACTAGTTGATTGACGGACATTTGGGTTGGTTCCTCATTTTTGCAATTGTGACTTCTGCTGCTATAAACATGCATGTCAAATATCTTTTTTGTATCGTGACTTCTTTTCCTCTAGGTAGATACCCAGTAGTGGAATTGCCAGATTAAATAGTAGTTCTACTTTTAGTTCTCTAAGGAATCTCCACACTGTTTTCCATAGTGGTCATAGTACTTTACATTCCTACCAGCAACATAGAAGTGTTCGCTGTCCACTGCATCCATGCCAACATCTATCATTTTTTTTTCGATTTTTTATTATGGCCATTCTTGCAGGCGTAAGGTGGTATCACACTGTTGTTTTCATCTGCATTTCCCTGATCATTAGTTATGTTGAGCATTTTTTCATATGTTTACTGGCTATTTGTATATTTTCTTTTGAGAATTGTCTATTCATGTCCTTAGTCCACTTTTTGATGGCATTATTTTTTTCTTGCTATTTTTTTGAGTTCCTTGTAGATTCTGGATATTAGTCCTTTGTCAGATGTATAGATTGTGAAGATTTTCTCTCACTCTGTGGATTGTCTGTTTACTCTGCTGACTGTTCCTTTTGCCATGCAAAAGCTCTTTAGTTTAATTAAGTCCCAGCTATTTATCTTTGTTTTTATTGCATTTGCTTTTGGGTTCTTGGTCATGAAATCCTTGACAAAGCCAATGACTAGAAGGATTTTTCTGATGTTATCTTCTAGGATTTTTAAACTTTCAGGTCTTAGATTGAAGACCATGATCCATCTTGAGTTGATTTTTATATAAAGTGAGAGATGAGGATCCAGTTTCATTCTTCTACATGTGGCTTACCAATTATCCCAGTACCATTTGTTGAATAGGGTGTCCATTCCCCACTTTATCTTTTTGTTTGCTTTGTTGAAGATCAGTTGGCTTAAGTATTTGGGTTTATTTCTGGGTTCTCTATTCTGTTTCATTGGTATGTGCCTATTTTTATACCAGTACCATGCTGTTTTGGTCACTATGACCTTATAGTATAGTGTGAAATCAGATAATGTGATACCTCCAGATTTCAGTGTAATAAAAGCCATCTGTGACAAACCCACAGCCAACATAATACTGAATGGGGGAAAGTTGAAAGCATTCCCTCTGAGAACTGCAGCAAGACAAGTTTGCCCACTCTCACCACTTCTATTCAACATAGTGTTGAGAAATCTTAGCCAGAGCAATCAGACTGGAGAAAGAAATAAGGGGCATCCAAATGGGTAAAGAGGAAGTCAAACTGTCGCTGTTTGGTGATGATATGATTCACCTACAAAACCCTAAAGACTCCTCAGAAAGCTCCTAGAACTGAAAAAGAACTCAGCAAAGTTTCCGGATACAATATTAATGTACACAAATCAGTAGCTTTTCTATACACCAACAGCGACCAAGCTGAGAATCAAATCAAGAACTCAACCCCTTTTACAATAGCTGCAAAAAAATAAAATATTTTAGAATATACCTAACCAAGGAGGTGAAAGACCTCTACAAGGAAAACTACAAAACACTGCTGAAAGAAATCATACACAACACACACAAAAAAATGGAAACAGTTCTCATGCTCATGGATGGGTAGAATCAATATTGTAAAAATGACCATACTGCCAAAAGCAATCTATAAATTTAATGCAATTCCCATTAAAATACAACCACCATTATTCACAGAACTAAAAAAAAAAAAATCCTAAAATTCATATGGAACCAAAAATGAGCCCACATAGCCAAAGCAAGACTTGGCAGAAGAAATTTCTAAGCAGCAAAGCATTCAAGAGGAAGCAGAGCATAAAAGTTTGAAAATTTTGCAGCCTGACAATGCAATAGAAAAGAAGAACCCATTTTCTGGGGAGAAATTCAAGCCAGCTGCAGAAATTTGCATAAATAACAAGGAGCTGAATGTTAATCACCAAGACAATGAAAAAGTATGTCTCCAGGGCATGTTAGAGACTTTCATGGCAGCCCCTTTGATCACAGGCCCACTAGGAGGAAAAATGGTTTCCTGGATCAGGCCCAGTACCCCCTGCTATGTGCAGCCTAGGGACTTGCTGCCCTGTATCCCAGCTGTTTCAGTATGGCTAAAAGAGGCCAAGGTACAGTTCGGGCTGTGGCTTTCTCAGAATGTAAATCCTAAGCCTTGGCAGCTTCCACATGGTTTTGAGCCTATGGGTGCACAGAAGTCAAGAATTGATGTTTGGGAACCTCTGCCTAGATTTCAGAGGATGAATGGAAACACCTGGACGTCCAGGCAGAAGTTTGCTGCAGTAGTGGAGCCCTCGTGGAGCACCTCTGCTAGGACAACATGGAAGGGAAATGTGGGGTTGAGCCCCCACACAGAGTCCCCACTGGGGCACTGCCTATTGGAGCTGTGAGAAGAGGGCTACCATCCTCTAGACACCAGAATGGTAGATCCACCTACAGCTTGCCCCCATGAACCTAGAAAAGCCACAGGCACTCAACACTAGCCCGTGAAAGCATCTGGGAGGGGGGCTGTACCCTGCAATGCCACAGGGGTGGATCTGCCCATGGCCATGGGAGCCCACCTCTTGCATCAGCATGACCTAAATGTGAGACATGGAGTCACAGGAGATTATTTTGGAGCTTTAAGATTTAATTACTGCCTCATTGGATTTCAAACTGGCATAGGGCCTGTAGCCCTTTGTTTTGGCCAATTTCTCCCATTTGGAATGGGTGTATTTATCCAATGCCTGGACCTCCATTGTATATAGGAAGTAACTGACTTGCTTTTGATTTTACAAGCTCATAGGTGGAAGAGACTTGCCTTGTCTCAGATGAGACTTTGGACTTGGACTTTCAACTAATGCTGAAATGAGCTAAGACTTGGGGGACTGTTGGAAAGGCATGATTGTGTTTTGAAATGTGAGGACATGAAATTTGGGAGGGGTCAGGGGTAGTATGATATGATTTGGCTGTGTCCCCACCTGAATGTCATCTTGAATTGTAGTTCCCATAATCCCCATGTGTGGTGGGAGGGTCCAAGTGGGAGGTAATTGAACCATGGGGGTGATTTTCCCCATGCTATTCTTGTGATAGTAAGTTCTTGTGAGATCTAATGGTTTTATAAGGGGCTTCCCCCTTTGCTCTGCTCTCATTCTTCTCTGTCCTGATGCTTTGTGAAGAAAGATGTGTTTGCTTGCCCTTCCACCATAATTGTAAGTTTCCTGAGCCTTCCCTAGCCATGCTGAACTGTGAGTCAATTAAACCTATTTTCTTTATAAATTACTCAGTCTCAGGTATTTCTTTATTAGCAGTGTGAGAACAGACTAACACAGTCCTCTTGCATCCCATTAAGCTTCTGTATGATGATTGTTTCAAATTTTTGTCAGGAAATTTGTAGATATTATCATTTATTTGGGATCAGTTACTGGTGATTTAATAGTTCCCTTTGGTGTTGTCATGTTCATTTGATTCTCCATGATTCATACACGTAGCTTTGTGTTGGTATCTGTGCATCTGAAAGAGAAAACACCCCTTCCAGTCTTTACAAACTGGTTTTGGCAGGCAGTGACTTTCTCCTGTTGGGCCCTCAGGCTGATGGGATTTCCTCTAGTATCACAGTTAAGTGTGGTTGGAGCTGGGTCACATGGATGCTGCTGGATCTGTAGTGAAGTCTATGGTTGGTGGGCCTTTTACTTGAGGTTCAGTTGAGCATGAACCTATGTAGTCCCTGGGAAGACAGGACTGCCTCTAGGAAATTGGTCAGTGGGGCTGGTGCTGGAACAAGGGCCTACAATGGATCTGCAGTTGGATCCACAAACAAGAAATCTGTTACCAGGTGCATAAACCAGTGTGGTTTCCACTGCATCCTTTAGAAAGCTCTCACTGGTTCACTGAGCATGTCTGAATTAGTCAGTTCTCATACTGCTAATAAAGACATACCTGAGACTGGGTAATTTATAAAGGAAAGAGGTTTAATAAACTCACAGTTCCACATGACTGGGGAGGCCTCACAATCATGGTTGAAAGCAAATGAGGAGCAAAGTCATATCTTACATGGTGGCAGGCAAGAGAGCTTGTGCAGAAGAACTCCGATTTATAAAGCCATCAGATCTCATGAGACTTATTCACTACCACGAGAACAGTATGGGGGAAACAATCCGCATAATTCAATTATCTCCACCTGGCCCTGCCCTTGACAAGTGGGAATTATCACAATTCAAGGTGAGATTTGGGTTGGGACACAGCCAAACCATATCACTGTCCTTTGGAAGGCAATACTGACCCTGGATTGCAGCTAAGCAGTGCTGGAATTAAGTCATGGTGATGTTTCAAGGTGCACAGACAGGACCAAGGACTGCAGGCCTGCCTCCATTGGCATGGACATCGTGTCTCTCTCTGGGACCTTGAGAAGACAGGCTCTCTCCTGGACAATGGTTGAGAGAGGGAGCAAAGTCTGAAGGTCTTTCTCTGGGGATAAGTTGGATGTGACTCCTCCTGTGTCCCTTAGAAAATAGTACTGGTGGCAGAACCAAGACTAAATGGGGCTTATGCTGAATCCAAAAGGGGATGAGGCAGTGTCCAGGTTTGTAGCTGGGACCATAATCAGTGAGAAGGGAGGGCACAGGCCTGCTCTCCCAAAACAGTCCCTCCCAGTCTTAGGTTCCACTCAGGTTTCACAAATTCCTACCTCAATCCCAAAGGTCCCACAAAAACACTTTTTTTTTTTCCTGTGGATGGCTGACAAATTATTGTTGCTGCAGGGGGTATACTCAAGTGAAAACCTCCTATTCCACCATCTTGCTTCCCAATTTCATCTTCATATTTCCTGTTGAATTGGCTTTACTGATATTTTTATATAGCATATCACTTAACTCCACCTTTGCTAAATTATTTGCCAAATCCAAATCCTATGGATAATTCATGTGACTTTTCAGCAACATTTGATAGAAGTAACCACTCATTCCTTCTCGAAAGATTTTATTTATTTGGATTCCTGGATACCACACTCTCCCTTTTTTATTTTTCTCCTATCCCCTGGCTGCTCATCATTAGTCTTCTTTGCTGGCCATTTATTGCTCTGCCTCAAGTGTTGGAAAGCCCTAGAGCTTAGTGCTTAAACCTTACCTCTTTTCTCTATGCTCACCCCTTAAATTATATCCAGGCTCTTCACTGTACTTATGTTAATATGCTGATGACTCTAGAATTTCTATTTGCAGACCAGATCTCTTCCTTAATGTGAACCTCAAACTTAACATATCCAAGACCAAACTCCAGATTTTTACCTCTTAATCTGTTCTTCCTATAGTCTTCATAATCTCATTAAATGGTAATTACAACCTTTCCATTATGGATGCCACAAATAACTTGAGAATTATCTTTACTTCACTCTTTTTCTCACACCCTATATCCAATCCTTGGACAAATATTGGCTGTATTTCAAATAACATTCATAATCTGGCCACATCCATTTACACTGCTACTACCACTCTAGTTACACACCCCTATCTTCAGCTTGGCCTATTGTAATAGCCCCATAGGTTCCTGCTTCCATCTTTGAACTCCTACTGCCTATTCTTTACAGTGCAACCAGAGTCAGCCTTTCAAAACACATGTAATATTGTGTCACTCATTTGTTAAAATTTTTACAATAGCTTGCTAAATCACTCTGAGTGGAATCCAAAGTCTTCATTTTGGCATACAGAATGCAAAATAACTTTTTGAACTTTAACTCCTACTGCTGTTTTTCTACATAATTTCACCTAATTCCTTGATATTCCCAAATACATCAAGTATGTTCCTACCTCTGCCTGGAATATTCTCTCAGTGCATGGTTCTCTTCCTTCTTCCAAGTATCTATTCAAATGTAACCTTCATAGAAAGGACTTCACTATCTTACTAAATGAAACATTAGCAACTCTCAACCCCCGCTACGTCTTCCCCTTTAATTTGTTGTTTTTTTCTTCATCTCACTTATCAGATCAACTTTTTGTTTATTTTCTATCCCCCTACCAGAATATCTTCATGAGGATAAACAGTTTGCCTGATTTTCATACTGTTTTGTCTCCAGCAAATAGAACAGCTCTTGGTACACAAAAAGTTCACAACGAATATTTAATACATCTGCAAAGTCACTTTTGACACATAAGGTAAAATATTCACAGATTCATAGGATTAGGACATGGACATATTTTGAGGGACATTATTCAGCCTACTATAAGATTAAAGAACAATTTAAGTAAAATAGGTAACATTTATATAGTGCTTACTATGTATAAGACCATCATTCTGAGCATTTTACAAACAATTATCTTAGTGAATTCTCACAAACCACACTAATTAATTGTTACTATTGTTATCTCCATTTTACAGCTATTTAGCAAGGATCTTTTTTTCTTTCCAGGGCAGCAGTGTATCAAACAAGAGTTTGCGTTGGGTAATCAGTAGGATATTTTTCAAATCTAACTTCCAGGGTTTTGCTATTTTACTGGACTAATTTAGTTCACAAGGAGGGCAAAAAGCAGTTCTGCTACTCTTACTGGCACAAAATTGAAAATGATCTAGAATAAAACTATCTCTCTGAAAACTGTTCATACCTGTCACTACCATCCAACCCTCTGTCATGAAGCTCCACCTTAATGCAAGAATTCACCACTACCCACTGAAACTCTCATATGCTTTTGGCTTATCTCTGCAGACAGTAAAGTTCATCAAATATTCCTTTTGCTCTCCTACATTTTTCAGCCCCCATAATGGTAGGCAGCATCATACTACTAGTTCTGGCTCATTCAGTGTGTGTGAAAGGAGCATGAGCCACTTCTAGGCTGAGGCAGTGAAAATCCATTATTTCCTTTCTTCTACCATGAGAATATAAGATGCCCTCAGCCTGTGTCCCTGAGGCTCTGGAACAGAGCTCCTCATGCCAACCAGACTTAGAAAGGTACTTAAAGAAAGAAAGAAATGTTAGTTTTGTTAGGACATCAAAACAAAATGGCAGGGGAAATCTACTGCCACAGCATTGTCTAGACAAACCTGACTAACATATTTTCACTGACGGGTATCTCCAAATCATTTGCTAAGCAGCTCAGACTGCATTTAGTCTCTGTACTGTCAATAAGATATGAATAGTATCTGTCTGAGTAAGGTAAAAAGAAAGCTACCTGGAGAGCCATTTATTCTATAAGAAAAGAACAGGAAATTTTGTTGTGCTGATCTCCTTGGAAAGAGCAATATGGTGCCTGACCATATCTCCTACTGAGACCAGATGCTCAGATATAATTAGAGTTCAGTGTCTTCTCAAATTGCTATAAATGAAGGTGATTTATAGGTCTAGAATTGATTCTGTATAGTTAACACATCTGATTTTTGTTTGTTTGTTTTCCTTATATTTTTTCAACTGAGCATTTTTTGAGAACACATTACAGGAGACAATTCAGTTGAAAGTCATAGTCCATTTCACGGAGTTGACGGTCTAATGGGGAAGTAAAAATGTACTCACCTAAATATGATACAAGGCAGAATCAAGTCAGTGCCTGTTATGGATGGGAATTCTCTGATAGAGTCAATGATTCAAGACAACTGGGTCATAATGAGGAAAGGATCAAAGATGAGCGTCATTGTTTGACCTCCCACCACCCAGCCCTGCACTTCCTCCACCACCAACAACAGAATCATCTCAGGCCTTAAAACCTGTATATTACATTTATTTGCATAAGATTCTTAGAATGAGATAACTAGTATTTTGCTCCCCATTAAATTTTAAACATTTTAAAACATTTTTTCATGAACTTTTCTCTGTTTTCATATTAAAATAACTTTGAAGAGTTGTAGTCAAAGTATATCCTATAGAAAAACAATATGCAATACCCATAGCAAAGACTTGAGGGACTAAAACACATATGCAATAGTGATAAATTTGGTTAAACCCATATCATCTAAGAATTGTTACAAATTTGTCATGAGGATGGATGACAATCTGGTCCTGAAGCTGAGAATATGAAACTTTCTACAGAGGCTACCAGAAGAACCTGGCATGCCCTAAACATACTACCAGTGTTAAACCATGCTATCCATGCCTGCTCTGGCCCTGGGGACAGCTGTGAGAGGAATGCTGCTTCAGCCATCTTTGTAGTAGGATTAAGTTGGCTGACCCATCTTCTATAGTAAAGTCAAACACGGATAGAAGTTTAGTACTAGAAAGTGAGTCCCAAGTTGAGGAGGGGGACAGCTGAGCATAAGGTACCAGCTCTACATTTCCCTGACTCTCACTTTTCTCTCAGTGAATGCAATTTACTCAGAGAAGTGGTTAAGTGCATAGACTCTGGAGCCAAAGTTGGTTGGGTTGAACTCCCAGTTTTATCACTTTCCAGCTCTCTGACCTCACAAAAGTCATTGAACTCCTCTGTAACATTCTAACAAACCTCAATTTAACATTTTTATCTAACAAACTATTTCACATTTTGTCCACTTAGCATAACTGATACAGATTGGATTGTTTTCAAAGAAAAAAAAATATTTTTCTAAATACTAAGAGAGAAAAAAAGAAGCAAACACAAGAAGTGCAAAAGACAAAAAGGATACACAGCTCAGTTATATAAGGCCCACCTACTCCATCTGCTGCCTTGCTGTGAAATCTGACAGGACCTTGCAACACTTTGCCTTAATTCCTTCTTTACTGTATCATTACTGTGCTATTTTGTTATCACTGAAAAGATGTCAAATTCCAACTACTACCCAAAGTTCTCCCCCTAAGCAAGCTAATACCATCTGTGATACGAGAGAGAGAGAGAGAGAGAGAGACAGAGAGAAAGAGAATGAAAAAGAAATTGATTCCCCCTATGTTGATTATACATTAAGATCCTCCTACTCCTCAAATCTGGCATTCTGATCTTTAAACTGACAAATACACTTCTCTCCCCTTGGTGAATGACCTCACAGGTGATATTCAGCACCTTCATAAAGGCTGTATTCCTATGCCAAATATAGATAGAACATTACCATAATACAGCATCCATATGCCTAGATGTACACATATTTAGAGAGAATAACAGGGCAGATGTGGAGGGAAAGGGAATTTCATCATACATAGTGCTTCTCAAACTATAGTTTTAGAATTATCTATAGTAGAATCTCTTGTTAATGGAAATTTCTGTGTTCCACAAGAGACTTCTGTATCAGTATTGGGGTGGGACCAACAAATCTGCACTTTTAAAACAGACTACATGATTCTGATGTGCTGAAAGTTTGAGAGTCCTTGTAATAAAGGCTTGGGTAAGGTTAGATTATTAAATTCAAATTATGTTAACATCAAACTCCCATTATGTGCCATGAACAATGCTATATGCTTTATGTAGGAGAACTCCTACAAATCTCACACCAGCCCTGTTAAAAATGTCCCATTTTGCTTACATTGAAACAGAGGCACATGGAAATAAAGTAACTACCCAAGACTATTACAGCTACTAGAAGCATAGCTATTAAAAGTGGAGTTAATGAAGGACAATGTGCTAGTCTCAAAGAGAAGTATTGGAGGAATTGAGTAAGGGAAGAATTGAGAAGCGGTTAAGTGCATAGACTCTGGGGCAAAAACTGGTTGGGATGAACTCCCAGTTTTATCACTTTCTAGATCTCTGACCTCACAAAAGTCATTGAACTCCTCTGTACCCCAGATTTCTCAACTATAAAATGGAAATGAGACTGTCTCAGTCTGTTTTCTGTTGCTTATAACAGAATACCTGAAACTGGGTAATTTATAAAGAAAAGCAGTTTATTTTTATTCATGGTTCTGTAGGCAGGGAAGTTCAAGGGGATGGCCCTGGCTTGTGGGGAGGATCTCTGGGCTGCATCATAATATGGTGGAGAAGGTCAAAGGGGAAGTGGACATGTGTGAAGAGACAAAACCCAAGAGGTATCCTGACTTTATAACAAACTCGCTTCTCATGGGAGCTAATACATTTTTGGGAGAACTAATCTAGTCATGCCAGAATAAGAACTCACTCACTATCATAAAAGAGGCACCAAGCCATTCATGAGGGATCCACCCCTATGACTCAAACACCTACCACTAGGTCCCACATCCCATCACCGCCACACTGGGGATCAAATTTCAACATAATATTTTGTGGAGACAAACAAATCGTATCCAAACCATAGCATTCTCCTCCTAGCCCTTCAAAACTCATGTTCTTCTTACATATGAAATACAATCATTCCATCTCAAATAGTCCCAAGTCTTGTGCATCTGCTCAAAAGTCCAAAATCCAAAGTCTCATCTGAGACTCTAGGCAAGCTCCTTTCAGCTATAAGCCTGTAAAATAAAAACAAGTTATTTACTTCCAGGATACCATGGTGGAACACACATTTGGTAAACATTCCCATTTCAAAAGGCAGAAATAAGCCAAAAGAAAGGAATGGCAAGCCCCAAGAAAGTCTGAAACCCAGCAGGGCAGACATTAAATCTTAGTGTTCCAGTATAGTATTTCACACCATGTGCTACCTCTTGGGCACACTGATGTGAGGAGTGGGCTCCCAAGGTCTTGGGTAGCCTTGCTCCCATGGCTTTCCTGGGCACACCTCACATGGTTACTCTTACAGGTTGGAGTTGAATGCCTACAGTTTTTCCAGGTTGGCATTCCACACCAGTAGTTCTACAATTCTGCAGTCCCAGTGGTAGCACCATCCCTGTGCCTCCACTAGGCATTGCCCTGGTGGAGGTGGCTCTGCCTCTGCAGCTTTGGCAGCTCTGTCCCTGCAACTGGTTTCCATCTGGTTTCTTAGGCTTTCCAATACATCCTCTAAAATGTGGGTGGAAGCTGCCAAGTGTCCACAGCTCCAGACCAAAATTTACTTTGTAGGTTTAAATGCATTAATATAGGTAAGTTACTTAAAACAGTACTCTCAGCACATAGTAAGCTCTATATAAGAGACAGTTGTTATTGTTATTATTTTATTGCTTTGATTATAATTGTATACATTAGACTCAGATCTCCTTTAGCAGAAATTGATACACCCAAAGAACTGTTTTTGTACTATTCCACCACCTGCCTCCCTAACATACTGCTCACCATCAGTATATACATCTTGGAGTCCCTGAAAATTTAAGGAAGTGGATACTCCAATTCTCTGTCATGGTAGACTCTGTCCTCACAGTTCTGTTACAGTGGCTGCTGTGTCCACCATTAGAACCATTCCACTATATTTATACATTGAAAAGCTCAGACAAATTATAAGTAACTTAGCAGGGTTGAGAGGACATATGAACCTGCTAAGTCTTTGAAAAACAGCCAACTGAAACTTAGATAAGAGCAAAGTTCCAAGGAAACAGAAAACCTTTTGAGGAAATTTCAGAACACAGATTATCACAGTATGTGACACTTGGGAGAGGCTCTAGCACCAATTTATCTCACAGTGACTGAATCCTGAGAAAATGGCACCAACTTAAGGCCTGTCAGCTTTGCTATAATTAAAACAGGTTTGTTTACTAAAAGCAGTGGCAGACTTTGGTGCTCTGGGCTTCACTAAACTACATGCTATAGATATCAGATAAGCAAACACATGCACAATGGATCAGTGGGAAAGAGGAGAAAGGGTACCATAAGCAAAACACAGTTATATTTGTCTTCTCCTCCTCCCTACCCCAGGAGAGGAGAGTTGGAGAATAGCCCATGATATAAGTCATATCTCTATGCTTCTTTTTCTCAGTGGCAGAGGGTGGTACTAGACACCATGAAGGAGTTGGGGCAGCAGTGAAGAGGAAGATTGGTCAGAAAATACAGTGCCTGTTTTTCGCTACAGAACTAAAGCAGGACACACATATGCCCCATGCTGCTAACTCAGCTGTTCAAACGATACGAAACTTCATAATTCAAATAAGAATTTTTACAACATCAAGGACCAGTTCCATCAAATCCAAACACGCATACTCCAAGTAACTGCTGCCAGATAAGGAGCTGTTCTTCTTGGAGGAATCTTTAAGTAATGACTGTTTGCTCTCTTTTGTCACTTAGGTTATAAATTTTAGAATTGTCATATTCTAGAGCTGGAAAGATTGTGCTTCTCAGTGGTCAAATAAGATGAGAGAAGACTAACTGTATTAGTCCATTCTCACACTGCTGATAAATACAAACCTGAGATTTAGTAATTTATAAAGAAAAAGAAGTTTAATGGACTCACAGTTCCATGTGGCTGGGGAGGCCTCACAATCATGGTGGAAGGTGAAAGGCACATCTTACATGGAGGTAGACAAGAAAGAAAATGAGAGCAAAGAGGGGAAAATCCCTTATAAAACCATCAGTTCTTGCAGAAAATCATTCACTATCACAAGAACAGCATGGAGGTAACCACTCCCATGATTCAATTATCTCCCACCAGGTCCCTTCCATGACACATGGGAATTCTAGGAACTACAGTTCAAGATGAGATTTGGGAGGAGAAACAGCCAAACCATATCATTCTGCCCCTGGCCCCTCACAAATCTCATGTCCTCACATTTCAAAACACAGTCATGCCTTCCCAACAGTCCCCCAAAGTCTTAACTCATTCCAGCATGAACTCAAATGTCCAAGTCCAAAGTCTCATCTGACACAAGTCCCTTCCACCTATGAGCCTGTAAAATTGAAAGAAAGTTAGTTACTTCCTAGATACAATGGGGGTACAGGCATTGGATAAATATACCCATTCCAAATGGGAGAAATTGGCCAAAACAAAGGGGCTACAGGCCCCATGAAAGTCTGAAATTCAATAGGGCAGTTATTAAACCTTAAAGTTCCAAAATGACCTCCTTTGACTCCATGAATCACATCCAGATCACGCTGATGCAAGAGGTGGGCTCCCACAGCCTTGGGAAGCTTTGCCCCTGTGGCTTTGCAGGGTACTGCCCCTCTCCTGGCTGCTTTCTTGGCTGGCATTGAGTGTCTGTGACTTTTCCAGGCACATGATGCAAGCTGTAGGTGGAACTACCATTCTGGGGTCTGGAGGACAGTAGCCCTCTTCTCACAGGTCCACTAAGCAGTGCCCCATTGGGGACTCTGTATTGAGGCTCCGACCTCACATTTCCCTTCCACACTACTCTAGCAGAGATTCTCCATGAGGGTCCTGCCTCTGCAGCAAACTTCTGCCTGGACATCCAGGCATTTCCACACATCCTCTGAAATCTAGGCGGAGGTTCCCAAACCATTAATTATTGACTTCTGTGCACCCACAGGCCAAACACCACATGTAAACTGCCAAAGTGTGGGGCTTGCACCATCTGAAGCAATGGCCTGAGCTGTACGTTGGCCCCTTTTAGCCATGGCTGGAAATGAAGCATCTGGGATGCAGGGCACCATCTCCCGAGGCTGCACAGAGCAGGGGGCCCCAGGGCCCAGCACAGAAAACCATTTTCTCTCCTAGGCCTCCAGACCTGTGATAGGAGAGGCTGCTGTGAAGGTCTATGACATGCCCTGGAGACATTTTCCCCACTGTTTTGGTGATTAGCATTTGGCTCCTCATTCATTATGCAAATTTCTGCAGCAGGCTTGACTTTCTCCCCAGAAAATGGGTCTCTTTTCTATTGCATTATCAGGCTGCAAATTTTCCAAACTTTTATGCTCTGTCCCCTTTTGAATGGTTTACTGCTTAGAAATTTCTCCACCAGGTACCCCAAATCATCTCTCTCAAGTTCAAAGATCCACAGATCTCTAGGGAAGGGGCAAAATGCCTCCAGTCTCTTTGCATAGCAAGAGTAACCTTTATTCCAGTTCCCAGTAAGTTCCTCATTTCCATCTGAAACCACCTAAGCCTGGATATTATTGTCCATATCACTGTTCGCATTTTAGTCAAAGCCATTCAACAAGTCTCTAAGAAACTCCAAACTTTCCCACATCTTCCTGTCTTCTGAGCCCACCCAGTCTCTAGAAAGTTCCAAATTTTCCCACATTTTCCTGTCTTCTTCCGAGCCCTCCAAACTGTTCCAACCTCTGCCTATTACCCAGTTCCAAAATAGCTTCCACATTTTCAGGTATCTTTACAGCATTGCCCCACTCCTGGTACCAATTTACTGTATTAGTCCATTTTCACACTGTTGATAAAGACATACCTGAGACTGGGTAATTTATAAGGAAAAAGAGGTTTAATGGACTCACAGTTCCACATGGCTGGGGAGGCTTCACAAACATGATAGAAAGTGAAAGGCATGTCCTATATGGTGGCAGGCAAGAAAGAAAATGAGAGCAAAGTGGGGGAGAACCCCTTATAAAACCATCGGATCTCATGAGAACTCACTCACTATCATGAGAATCGCATAAATGTAACTGCCCCCATGATTCAATTACCTCCCACCAGGTCCGTCCCACAATGGGGGTTACAATTCAAGATGAGATTTGGATGGGGACACAGCCAAACCATATCACTAACCATGGGCTAAGAAGCAAGGGATGCTCAATAAATATTTATAGATTTAAACTAAAGTGAATTACAGTGGGTTATCAATCTTAGAAACATGACTTTTGATAATTAATGAGATGTGATTATACCACATTAAGACTTGATTTTCTTGTTTGGATACTAAATTGGCTTCTCTTCCATCTCCTATTTGTAATAATTCTTCCAAGGATATAGACAAGAGCTCAAACATAATATCATAAAGTTATTTTAGTGTTCTGGGATGCAATTTACCTGTTGTACAAACTGAATTCATTTATTTGTTTGTTGTCCAAACTCTTTTGGAATATAATTTCTTCTCTTCAAAGCTTATTCTTATATATTGCAATGACAGCACTACTGGCATTTGAGGTGGGGCAATTCTTTTATAAGACTTTAGTACATCTGTCTCCTACCCATTAACACCAGCAGCATGCTCCCCTCTGCCAGTTATTGTGTAACCAAATAATCCATACACCCAACACCAAATGTTCCCTCATGGGATAGTACCTCTTCTAGTTATGAACCAATCTATCATTTCCAGTTTGATGGCCCTTCTCCTTGTTGGAAAACATGGACGTAAAAAAGAGCTGAGTAGCTCTGCTTTCTGTCTGATATCTGTTAACTTTAAACCACCTGCTCCAAACTAGGTGACAGGTAAAGGTAAGCTCATAGATAATTTAAATACAGTGAATGGAGGGTGTGGAGAGTAATGAACATACATAAAAGAGATGACATTCAGGCATTTAGACATGGCAAAATAATGGAGAGATGGGGATCAGGAGCCATTCATTAAACAAATATTTTAGTTCCTAATGTGTGCTATGTATTTGCTGTTACAAACAGGAATGAACAAAACAGACAAAACTTTTTATCATCATGGAGCTCATATTATTACTGGGGAAAGACTGACAATAAACATGCAACTCATATACCCGATGGTACAAAATGCTGTGGAAAATGGCCAGAGAAGGCCTCTCTGTAATTATGACATTAAGGAAAGTAAAAGTTAGGAGGAGGTCACAATATCCCATGTGATGATGGTGGTGTAGTCTTGTGTGAAAGCAAGGGAGGTGGTATAATTCCAAAGGAAGCTGACAGACGTTGCCAAAATTTGGGGTATGTGAGGGAGGCATAAATTATTACTGCAGGGTTAGTGGTCTTATACACTGGGGCAAAAAATGTGAGAGTGGGATGACATTTACTGAGCTGGAGGAGAAGGTTTATTGCTGATGGGGTTTTGGTTTTCGTTATAGGAGAAGATAGGCACTCACGAGTTTGGTTTGGGCCATCCATCTGAGTGGAGATGCTGAATAAGCAGCTGGAAATAAATCAGTTAGAAAAGACATTAAGGCTGGAGATATGACCGTTGTTACCATATAGATCATATTTATAGTCATTGACAAGATTCCCTAGGGAAAGAAGGGAAGGGCTTAGGACTGAGCCTGAGGGCGTCCCCCAATGTTGCGTAGGCAGGAAAGGAAAGGAGTGAAGAAAGTTGAGAGTAACCAGTGAGGTAGAAGGATAATTAAGAGAGAATGGGATGGCAGAAGCCAAGGGAAGGTAGCATTTCAAGAAGAAAAGGAAAGCAAACAGTTTCAGGTACTGCTGAAAGATTTGGTATGATGAGCAATGAGATCTGACCATTGGATTTGATAAAGTGGAAGTCCTTGGCAAACATAGCAAGAAAAGTTTCAGTGAGGCCGGGCGCGGTGGCTCAAGCCTGTAATCCCAGCACTTTGGGAGGCCGAGGCGGGTGGATCACGAGGTCAGGAGATCGAGACCATCCTGGCTAACATGGTGAAACCCCGTCTCTACTAAAAATACAAAAAACTAGCCGGGCGTGGTGGCGGGCGCCTGTAGTCCCAGCTACTCGGAGGCTGAGGCAGGAGAATTGGCGTGAACCTGGGAGGCGGAGCTTGCAGTGAGCCGAGATCGCGCCACTGCACTCCAGCCTGGGTGACACAGCGCGAGACTCTGTCTCAAAAAAAAAAGAAAAGAAAAGAAAAGTTTCAGTGAAATGATGAAATGGAAAACTTGACTGCGATGGATTTATTAGCGAATAAGAAGAGAAAAGGGAAACAGTGAGTATGGAAAATTCTTCTGAGAAATTTTGCTGTAAAGAGAAGCAGAGATATACTTCAAAAAGCAGAAGAGGAATGGGAAGTCAAAAAAGTTGTTTTGCATATTTTTATGATAGGAGGTATTACAGCATGCTTGTCAACAGATGGAAAACAATTAGTAGAAAAAGAAAGGTTGGTGAAGCAGGAGAGAGAGGTGAGACTTGTTGAAGTGCTGCTCTTTAGTGGAATGCAAGGTACAAATTGAAGGATTAACATAAGTTCCCAGTACACAGCTCTGAGAAATGGGAGGCAAGGCAAGTTATATCAGTACAGATTATGAGAGGTAGATAAATGACATGGTAAGAGCATGAGGTATATGCCTTCTAATTGCTTCTATTTTCCCAGTGCAAAGTAAGAATGGAGGAGAACATATTGGACGTTTAAATAGAGGTGACAGTGTGAATTAGTTGTCCAAGAATGTGGGGAAGTGAATGGAAAGGGCATTTAGCTTAAGACCTTAAAAAATTATTCCCTCATCTTCAGACATGGATAAAACCATGCAATAAAAAATTAAACTATCTCTTTTTGTTGTTTAATTTTTATGGCTACCATCACAAATTAAAATAAAAATTTTGCAATAGTTGGCCCATCTGCAGCTTTGAGAAAAGTCATCGATAACTAAAGGTGCCTCATCTGATACTGATTTAAAAAATGAACCTTTATCCATCATTTTATGAGACTGGAGAATATGGCTTGATCCTGGTTTTGACATAAAGAGGAAAATGCTTAATAATTCAGTAAGTGCTTAGGAAAATGTTTAGAAAGCCACCTTGCCCCCCAGTATGGCCGTGTCTCCAACACTATGCTTCAGAAAATAAAACTTTCAACATGTGCTTAGTCAGTCAGAACCACCTCTTGGAATCAAGTTCTGTGCCAAATCATGCACTTAAAAGTAGAAAAGAGAGGCCAAGAAAGGAACATGGAGACAAACTCAACCTGCTCCCTGATGTATCAGCTCCTTCTTCGCTTATATTCTAGAAAGGGAAATGGCATTTGTATAAGAACAACTAATTTAAGACAAATAGCATCACTTAAATACCAGCAGATTTATAATCTTTTATTTGGCTGAGCCCCTGCCTAGAATACAAAAAGTTCACCACTGGATAGCCAGGCACAGTAGAAAGAGATCTGATTAAAACAAAAATAATACCAACAAATATAGACAAAATTTCCCCCACTCTCTCCAAGTCCCTCCAATGCTCTCTGGACTCTAAAGATTACATAAGTATACTCCAGTATTTCCAAGTGTTGAGTAGTAGTACCTACCGTAACTTATAGCCTCTGAAAGTAAGAATTCTCTGTAGCATTTTCTCACTATTGCCCCACTCAACTACCATGTCATCATAGGCATAGTCGTGTTATTGGACAGAACCAATCACAGTTCTCCCTTCAGGAATAAACTGGTCACCATTATCAGACTCAAATAATTTTGTGTCCTCTCTTCAAGGGCCTACTTGATCTACTCTTAGAACTTCACCCAGATAATGTCTACTCACAATTAGACAGGATATCAGACTTAACCAGGAAATCATTCATATCCACAAGGGGAACTTTCCAGATCCATTTCTGTTCTCTCCAACAGTTAGCCAGTTTTAGTGACCTTCTCTTCCAGATTCTTATTCTTTATGAGAAGAATATTAACCCAGTCCTGAAAATGACATTTTGTCCCTCTTTTTGTCACATTATGATGAGGCAACATGATTCCTTCATACTCCTTGGCACATGATTACTGGTGAAAGAGGCTTATTGTCACTCCAAAGGGACCATCATAAGAAACACTCCAATATATGCTAAAGCTCGCAGGTTTTGACAAGAACCATAAAATACACTTGGAAAACACCATAGGAACATAAATGTGGGAATCTTTGCTGATGACTGGGAAAGGCCAAGAAAGCTTCATGGGACCCAGGTAACAAACTGGCATATGTAGCCCTTGAATCTAAAATAAAAGTCAAAACCAAGAAAAGAAAGCTTCATGGGAGACATGTCCGTGAATGATGAATAAGAATTAAGCAATTGATTGACGAAGGGGAAAAGATATTCATAAAAGAAGAGAAAACCATACCAAAAGACAAGTTCTAAAGTAACAGTCCAGTTTGCTGAAGAAATAAATGTAGCTGAAAAGGTGATAAAACGCAGATGGGGTCACATTATTAGAAAATTTGCAAGCCAGGGAATTGACTTTGGACTTTACTTTGGTAACCTGAAAGAACAGAGTTCATTGTCATCATCATTTTATGGTGAGAAGCATAATGTTATAGTACAAAACACAAATGAACTAAGATACACTCTTGGTTCTATCCCTAACTAGCTGTGTGAACTGAAGCAATTCATTTAACTCAGTTTATCCCACATATGTATAATGATGGAGTTAGAATGAATGGTCTTTAAAGGTCCATTTTGCTCTGATACAATGTAATCGGAAGAATCCGACCTATTCTTCTTGGTCAAACTCTTATGTGACATCTATTTATCTACGATTTATATTAAATAGTTGTACTAAAAGTTTTAAGCTAATAACTCTGATTTACCAGAAAAAAGGTTGATAATAAACAATATTTTAGAAATTCTCCAAACCTGCCATGGATTATAGAGGATTGTTACATGAGGAAAAATAAATTAAATTAAATTAGCTCAACGATTTGGAAACCAGGAAATATCTACCAACTCCTTATAACTCAGGACAAGCAAGAGAAAAGGTTCAGTAGTAAAGGGAAGCACAGAGGTCACTGTTAGAAAGATATATGAACTTTTATTTTGAGACGGTGAAATGAGTGTAACCATTTAACTCCTTAAATGCCCAAATTACTACTGAAATAATAGAAAATGAAAAGAAGATAATATATTTCAATACAAAAATATGGAAAGGGGAACTATAATTATACCAAAACACTGAAGAATTTCTGCAAGATATAGTTATAATATTGATAGAGCATAAACTGTGCCATGTAAAATAGAGGAGGGAGATTACTGTCACAGAGGTAAGAGACATGCTTTAAAATGGTGCTCCACAGGATGAAATTCAAAGCTTTGGGGAAGCAAAAACAGCAAGCACAAGCAGGTAATAGAAAAACTGAACTGTAATAGTGATAAAATATTGGAGAACAGGTGAAACAATCATTTACACCTTCCAACCTTCGTACCAAGTTGTATATAAAGACTACATGGATACAGTATTTTAGTGTAGACATCAATTTTTTTTTAAGAGATAGAGTCTCTTTCTGTCACTCAGGGTGGAGTTTAGTGGCATGATCACGGCTTACTGCACCCTCAACTTCCTGGGCTTAAGCAATCCTCCCACCTCAGCCTCCCAAGTAGCTGGGATTACAGGTGCATACTACCACGCCTCACTAATTTTTGTATAATTTTTTTGTAAAGACAGGGTCTCATTTTGTTGCCCAGGCTGGTCTCAAACTCCTGGGCTCAAGCAATTCTCTCACCTCAGCTTCCTAAAACACTGAGCCTATAGGTATGAGCCTCACACCCGGCTGTATCGGTTACTTTTAAAACACAGAGTATATTCCATGAGGAATATCTATTATGTGTATTGGGACTCTAGTGATATCTTCAATTCTCAGTAAAAATGATGTGATGTCAGTTAAAGGACACAAAATTTCAGTTAGCAGGAGGAATAAGTTCAAGAGATCTATTGTACAACAATAGTGACTATAGTGACTGTAGTGCACAACAATGTAGTGTATAGTTGAAAATTGCCAGGAAAGTAGATTTTAAGTGTTCTCACCACAAAAAAGTCTGTCAGAGAATGCATATGAAAATTAGCTTGATTAGCCATTCCATAATATATACATATTTCAAAATATCATGTTGTACACCATAAAAACATATGCTTTGTATTTACAATTAAAATAATTAACTAACCAAAATAAATACATAAATGCATGAAAAGAAAGAAATGAGGGGAAATGGGGAAAATACAACTCTGCATAGGCATTAATACATTAAAGTGTTCTACTTCGGGATAATGACTTTTTTTGCCAATAACAACAATATCTGGCTTGCCTAGAAATTTCATACCAAAATACTCTTGAGAGAAGTCTGTCAGCATATATACTCCTGTGTACACAGGGCAAATTACTCAATCCTCCATTCAGCAAAGAGGTTTATTGTGACAATGTGCTCCTATAACTGCTAAGTAAAACCGTATTAGATCCAAATGATGAACTAAGACCATCTTTGATGAATATGAATAGGCACTCAAAAATCATCAAAAACTTGAAGAAAACCATGACAATGAAAGAGGCAAGATGAACATATTAAACAATTGTCCCCAGGAGAAAGAGGTTCATTTAGTCACTCCAAAAAAGTCAACAGGATGTTAAAACAATAAGAACACCCTACTATGAAAATTTATCAGTCTGATCTATAAGAAATTTAAAACTTTGTTTTTAGAATTTTTTTTAACTCAAGGAAAATTGAGGAAAAAAATGGCCAAATATTAAATTGGTGATCTGAAAGCCCTTGCTAGGATATTCTCCCAGAAATCTCTAAGAAAAGAAAATCAAAACATCAAGACAAAAACAATGGATTTAGTAGATTATTTGATTAGTCCTATAATGACTAAAAAGTACTCTGTAATTAACATCTTCCCACAAATAAAGTTTCAAGCCTAAATGTCTTTGGAGACTTCAACCAAACATTTAAAGCAAAAATAAGGACAACAATACACAATCTCTTTCTGCAAAGAGAAAATGAGAGGATATTTCAACCACATTATAAGGCCAACATAACTTTGATACCAAAATCTGATTACAACATTGTAAAGAAAAGAGAATTACAAGTGATTCTCACCTGTAGAGATGTAAACATTCAAAATGAAAGATTTGCAAAGTGAATAAATAAATATATAGGAACACGGATGGATCTGGAGGCCATTATTCTTAGAAAACTAACACAGGAACAGAAAACCAAATACTGCACGTTCTCACTTATAAATGTGAGCTAAATGATGAGAACGCATGGACACATATAGGGGAACGACACGCACTGGGGCCTGCTGGAGGGTGGATATTGGGAGGAGGGGGAGAATCAGGAAAATATAACTAATGGGTACAAGGCTTAATACCTGGGTGATGAAATAATCTGTATGGCAAACCCCCATAACATATAACAAACCTGTACATGTACCCCTGAACTTAAATAAAAGTGAAAAAAGAAATATATATAAAAGAAAATATCATGAACAAGTTGGAGTTACTTCAAAAATGCAAGTGTGGCTTAAAATTTTAAAATCAACATAATTCATCACATTCACCAAATAAAGGAGAAAAGAATCATATAAATATTTCAATAGTTGAGAAAAATGTTACATTGCTGGGCATGCTCACATGCACCTGTAGCCCAGTTAATCGGGAAGCTGAGGCAGCAGGATCACTTGAATCCGGGAGTTCAAGACCAGCCTGGGCAACATAGCAAGACCCTGTCTCAAAAAAAAATGTTCTATTGCTACTAAAAAGTCTTAAAAACCAGGAATAGATAGGAATTTCCTTCATCTGATGAAGAGTATCTACAAACAAGACTACAGCAAACGTCATACTGAATGATGTAATTGTGGTAGTTTCCCCTCTAAGATCAACAGTGAGCCAAGGATGACAACTATCCAAACTTTTAATCAGCATTGCACTAGAGATCCTAGCCAAAAAAGGAAAGACAGAAATGCAACTGAAAAGGAAAAATTAAAATTGTCATTTTCAGGGGTATAATTGTGAATATAGAAAATTCAAAAGGATCTATAGATTATTCAAATTAAAAAATTTAGCATGGTTTCTGTATTTCTATATATCAGCCATGAGCAATTACAAAATAAAATAAAACACTATTTACAACAGCGTGAAAAGTAAAGAGGCTCAGAATAAATGTAGCAATAGTTTTTTCATAATAGAGGATTGCCCTAATGCTGAGAAACATTAACTCTAGATGCAAGGTTGTTATCGATCTGCCCAGCAAAGCTTAAAAGCAAGGCTTAACTTATCAAAATGTTTTAGGTAACTTAGGTTTGTTCCAGAACAAAGTGCAAAAATACATAAAGGAATACAAAAACAACCAACACCCAACAATCTGCAACAAAACGTCTGGAATCCCATAAAAAACTACCAGACATGCACAGCCATAAAAAAGGATGAGTTCATGTCCTTTGCAGGGACATGGATGAAGCTGGAAACCATCATTCTCAGCAAACTAACACAGGAACAGAAAACCAAACACCGCATGTTCTCACTCATAAGTGGGAGTTGAACAATGAGAACACATGGACACGGAGGGAAACATCACACACCAGGGCCTTTCAGGGGTTGGGGGCTAGGGGAGGGATAGCATTAGGAGAAATACCTAATGTAGATGACGGGTTGATGGGTGCAGCAAACCCCATGGCACGTGTATACCTATGTAACAAACCTGCACGTTCTGCACATGCATCCCAGAACTTAAAGTATAATAATAAAAAAAGTTACCAGGCATGCAAAGAAATAAGAAAATGTGATCCATAACAAGGAGAAAAATCAGTCAATAGAATAAAAACATAAATAGCAGAGATTACAGAATTAATAGAAAAAGGTCATAAAACAGCAGTTATAAATTTCTGCCATGTATACAAATAGGTAGAGAAAAACATGAAGACAATGAAGAAATAAATGGAAGATATTAAAAGACCTAAATAAAAATTCTAGAGAAAATACAGTATCTGAGATGAAAAAAAAATCAATAAATTAACAACAGATTGTCATTGCAGAAAAAAAAACTAATAAACCTTTAGGCAGCACAACATAAACTATCAGAATAAAACAGAGAGAAAATGGCTAAAAAAAATGAAAGAATATCAGTGCACATCAGGTGGCTTAACATATTTGTAACTGGAGGCTGAGATGTGAGTAAGATTATTTAAAGAATTAGCCAGAAGAGAGTGGGGGCCAATATTCAACATTCTTAAAGAAAAGAATTTTCAACCCAGAATTTCATATCCAGCCAAACTAAGTTTCATAAGTGAAGGAGAAATAAAATCCTTTACAGATAAGCAAATGCTTAGAGATTTTGTCACCACCAGGCCTGCCTTACAAGAGACCCTGAAGAAAGCACCAAATATGGAAAGGAACAACAGGTACCAGCCATTGCAAAAACATGCCAAAATGTAAAGACCATCGATGCTAGGAAGAAACTGCATCAACTAATGAGCAAAATAACCAGTTAATATCATAATGACAGGATCAAGTTCACACATAACAATATTAACCTTAAATGTAAATAGACTAAATGGTCCAATTAAAAGACACAGACTGGCAAACTGGATAAAGAGTCAAGACCCATCAGTTTTGCTGTATTCAGGAGACCCACCTCACATGCAGAGACACACATAGGCTCAAAAACAAGGGATGGAGGGGATGGAGGAAGATCTACCAAGCAAAAGGAGAACAAAAAAAAGCAGGAGTTGCAATACTAGTCTCAGATAAAACAGACTTTAAACCATCAAAGATCAAAAGAGACAAAGAAGGCCATCACATACTGGTAAAGGGATCAATTCAACAGAAAGAGCTAACTATCCTAAATATACATACACCCAATACAGGAGCACCCAGATTCATAAAGCAAGTCCTTAGAGACTTACAAAGAGACTAAGACTTCCATACAATAATAATGGGAGACTTCAACACCCCACTGTCAACATTAGACAGATCAACGAGACAGAAAGTTAACAATGATATCCAGGAATTGAACTCATCTCTGCACCAAGTGGACAGAATAGACATCTACAGAACTCTCCACCACAAATCAACAGAATATACATTCTTCTCAGCACCACATCGCACTTATTCCAAAATTGACCACATAATTGGAAGTAAAGCACTTCTCAGCAAATGTACAAGAACAGAAATTATAACAAACTGTCTCTCAGACCACAGTGCAATCAAATTAGAACTCAGGACTAAGAAATTCAATCAAAACCACTCAAACACATGGAAACTGAACAACCTGCTCCTGAATGACTACTGGGTACATAATGAAATGAAGGCAGAAATAAAGATGTTCTTTGAAACCAGTGAGAACAAAGATACAACATACCAGAATCTCTGGGACACATTTAAAGCAGTGTGTACAGGGAAATTTATAGCACTAAATGCCCACAAGAGAAAGCAGGAAAGATCTAAAATTGACACTCTAACATCACAATTAAAAGAACTAGAGAAGCAAGAGCAAACACATTCAAAAGCTAGCAGAAGGCAAGAAATAACTAAGATGAGAGCAGAACTGAAGGAGATAGAGACACAAAAAACCCTCCAAAAAATCAATGAATCCAGTAGTTTTTTGAAAAGATCAACAAAATTGATAGATCACTAGCAAGACTAATAAAGAAGAAAGGAGAGAAGAATCAAATAGACACAATAAAAAATGATAAAGGGGATATCACCACCGACCCCTAAGAAATACAAACTACCATCTGAGAATACTATAAATACCTCTACGCAAATAAACTAGAAAACCTACAAGAAATGGATAATTTCCTGGACACGTACACTCTCCCAAGACTAAACCAGGAAGAAGTTGAATCCCTGAATAGACCAATAGCAGGCTCTGAAATTGAGGCAATAATTAATAGCCTACCAACCAAAAAAAGTCCAGGACCAGATGGATACACAGCCAAATTCTACCAGAGGTACAAAGAGGAGCTGGTACCATTCCTTCTGAAACTATTCCAATCAATAGAAAAAGAGGGAATCCTCCCTAACTCATTTAATGAGGCCAACATCATCCTGATACCAAAGACTGGCAGAGACACAACAAAAAAAAGAGAATTTTAGACCAATATCCCTGATGAACATCGATGCAAAAATCCTCAATAAAATACTGGCAAACCGGATTCAGCAGCACATCAAAAAGCTTATCCACCATGATCAAGTGGGCTTCATCCCTGGGATGCAAGGCTGGTTCAACATACGCAAATCAATAAACATAATCCAGCATATAAACAGAACCAAAGACAAAAATCACATGATTATCTCAATAGATGCAGAAAAGGCCTTTGACAAAATTCAACAGCCCTTCATGCTAAAAACTCTCAATAAATTCGGTATTGATGGAACGTATCTCAAAATAATAAGAGCTATTTATGACAAACCCACAGCCAATATCATACTGAATGGGCAAAAACTGGAAGCATTCCCTTTGAAAACTGGCACAAGACAGGGATGCCCTCTCTCACCACTCCTATTCAACATAGTATTGGAAGTTCTGGCTAGGGCAATCAGGCAAGAGAAAGAAATCAAGGGTACTCAATTAGGAAAAGAAGAAGTCAAATTGTCCCTGTTTGCAGATGACATGATTGTATATTTAGAAAACCCCATCATCTCAGCCCAAAATCTCCTTAAGCTGATAAGCAACTTCAGCAAAGTCTCAGGATACAAAATTAATGTGCACAAGCACTCTTATACACCAGTAACAGACAGAGAGCCAAATCATGAATGAACTTCCATTCACAATTGCTTCAAAGAGAATAAAATACCTAGGAATCCAACTTACAAGGGATATAAAGGACCTCTTCAAGGAGAACTACAAACCACTGCTCAGTGAAATAAAAGAGGACATGAACAAATGGAAGAACATACTATGCTCATGGACAGGAAGAATCAATATTGTGAAAATGGCCGTACTGCCCAAGGTAATTTATAGATTCAATGCCATCCCCATTAAGCTACCAATGAGTTTCTTCACAGAATTGGAAAAAACTGCTTTACAGTTCATATGGAACCAAAAAAGAGCCTGCATTGCCAACACAATCCTAAGTCAAAAGAACAAAGCTGGAGGCATCACGCTACCTGACTTCAAACTATACTACAAGGCTACAGTAACCAAAACAGCATGGTACTGGTACCAAAACAGAGATATAGACCAATGGAACAGAACAGAGTCCTCAGAAATAATACCACACATCTACAGCCATCTGATCTTTGACAAACCTGAGAGAAACAAGAAATGGGGAAAGGATTCCCTATTTAATAAATGGTGCTGGGAAAATTGGCTAGCCATAAGTAGAAAGCTGAAACTGGATCCTTTCCTTACTCCTTACACGAAAATTAATTCAAGATGGATTAGAGACTTAAATGTTAGACCTAATGCCATAAAAACCCTAGAAGAAAACCTAGGTAATACCATTCGGGACATAGGCATGTGCAAGGACTTCATGTCTAAAACACCAAAAGCAATGGCAACAAAAGCCAAAATTGACAAATGGGATCGAATTAAACTAAAGAGCTTCTGCACAGCAAAAGAAACTACCATCAGAGTGAACAGGCAACCTACAGAATGGGAGAAAATGTTTGCAATCTACTCATCTGACAAAGGGCTAATATCCAGAACCTATAAAGAACTCAATCAAATTTACAAGAAATAAACAAACTACCCCATCAAAAAGTGGGCAAAGGATATGAACAGACATTTCTCAAAAGAAGACATGCATACAGCCAACAGACACATGAAAAAATTTCTCTCATCACTGGCCATGAGAGAAATGCAAATCAAAGCCACAATGAGATACCATCTCACACCAGTTAGAATGGCAATCATTAAAAAGTCAGGAAACAACAAGTGCTGGAGAGGATATGGAGAAATAGGAACACTTTTACACTGTTGGTGGGATTGTAAACTAGTTCAACCATTATGGAAAACAGTATGGCGATTCCTCAAGGATCTAGAACTAGAAGTACCATATGACCCAGCCATCCCATTACTGGGTATATACCCAAAGGATTATAAATCATGCTGCTATAAAGACACATTCACACGTATGTTTATTGTGGCACTATTCACAATAGCAAAGACTTGGAATCAACCCAAATGTCCATCAGTGACAGACTGGATTAAGAAAATGTGGCACATATACACCATGGAATACTATGCAGCCATAAAAAAGGATGAGTTTGTGTCCTTTGTAGGGACATGGATGCAGTTGGAAACCATCATTCTCAGCAAACTATCACAAGAACAGAAAACCAAACACTGCATGTTCTCACTCATAGGTGAGAACTGAACAATGAGATCACTTGGACTCGGGAAGGGGGACATCACACACTGGGGCCTATTATGGAGAGCGGGGAGCGGGGAGAGATGGCATTGGGAGTTATACCTGATGTAAATGACGAGTTGATGGGTGCAGCACAGCAACATGGAACAAGTATACATATGTAACAAACCTGCACGTTATGCACATGTACCCTAGAACTTAAAGTATAATAATAAAAAAAAGAAAATAAATAAAGAAATAATGGGCAAAATTTATAAATTGGATGAAAACTACAAACCTACAAACCTAAACCCAATGAATCCTCAGCATAAGCAAAATGAAAAACCATTAATTACAATCTAATTATGAAAACAGCAATAAAAAGAAAAAATCTTAAAAGCAACCAGAAGTGGGGAAAAAGATATATGATACAGAACATGAATAAAGATTAAATCAGACTTCTCACCAGAAACAATGCAAGCCAAAACACAGTGGAGAAACACCTTTGAAGCATTGAAAGTGTAAAAACAAAAATCAACCATCAATCTGGAATTCCATGCCCAGTAAAAATATATTTCAAATGTAAAAGTAAAATAAAAATATTTCCAGACATATAACTGCTAAGAAAATCCATCATCAACACACCAGCATTACAATGAATGCTAAAGGAATTTCTTCAGGTAGAAAAAAAAAAATAAACAGAAATTTGAATATACACAAAAGAATAAAGAGCCCTGGAAACTTAAATATGTAGATAAATATAAAACACTTTTTAAACTTATTCCTTAGTCTCTTAAAAATATAATTGGCTTTGTTTACAGTTGACAAAGCTACTTTATGAAATCAGCTGACGGAGATAAATTTTAAGAGCATTATCAGCTTGATTAGTACATAATGTTACAGTGGGTTGCTCATCTCAGGCCTTAAAGCTTTTTGAAAACCAACAGCATCACAATTTGTTTTAGACATTATTACACTATTATTTTCATTATGAAAATTTAGTTTTGTCAGGTTTTTAATTCTTCAAAGAGGCACAGGGCCAAATTGTTAGAGGAAGAATGCAGAACATAAATGTGTATATTATTATTTTAATATGCCCACATTTTATTTAAAATATTAAAAGAAGGAATCCTGCAAAATAGAAAGATTTGTTTGTAAATTCTGATAGTGAGATAATGAGATAGTGATGGGTAATTTTTCTTTTCTTGGACACTTAATTCCGTTATGATACTAAATTATCGGATTGCTTTTTGCCATCATATCTGGAACACCACCATTTAAAAGTTAAGATTCTTGGTATTTGGATGTCTTTTCGATGCTACTAAGAAAACAGGAATGAGTTGCTTTACTGAAAGTTTTTTGATGTGGTGTCATAGAATGACATGTTGTAGACATAACCAGCTGCTTTATTACCTTAAAACTAGGCATTTGTAAGTATTAAAATTTAAGAATATGGCAGATGGTGAAACCCCATCTCTACTAAAAATACAAAAATTAGCTGGTCATGGTGGTGGGCACCTGTAATCCCAGCTACTCGGGAGGCTGAGGCAGATAATTGCTTGAACACAGGAGGCGGAGGTTGCAGTGAACCGAGATCACACCACTGAACTCTAGCATGGGTAACAGAGCGAGACTCCATCTCAAAAAAAAAAAAAAAATTAAAAGATAAGACACAGACTGATAGAAATATTTATAAGTTATATATCTGACAAAAGAATTGTATAGAGACTATATTAAGCATGTACACCTCAATAATAAAAAGGCAAACAGCCTAATTATTTTAATGGGCAAAATATTTGAACTGTCACTTTACCAAACATAATTGAATCTTAGAAGTATCATATTGAGTGAAATAAGAAAAGCCTCCCCGAAAATAAAACATATACACTGAATTGCATTTATATACTGTTCACAAACAGGCAAAATTACACAATATTGTGTGGAGATGCACATATGGGTAGTAAAACTACAATAAAATCAAGGTCATTCTAATTATGAAACTAAGGATATCAGTTTCTTCCATAAAGGAATTAGATGAGAGTGATTTTCAAGAGACACACAGTGGGCCTTAAGGTGCTGGTAATGTTATATTTCTTGAGCTGAATCATGACTACACAGGTGTTTGCATTATAATTACAGGTGTTCACTTTTTACAAAATTTATGAAAAATTTTAAGCAACATGAGCAGAATTAAAATAGAAAGCAAAAATTGCCAGCCACTAGAGAATAAAAAAGGATTAAAGGAGCCTTAGTAAACACATCAAAAACCCACAAAGATAGTGATGCCACAGAAAAAGGCAGAATAGGGAATTCACAGTCCCCTCCCTCCATAAAAGCAACAGATAAATTGGCAAAAACTGTCAGAATCAACTTTGCAGGACTCTAGAAACTAGTCAAAATTTACAATAACCAGGAAAAAGTTTAATGAAAAAGGAAGCTGCTGCAATGTAGTAAGAGAATGTTGTGGACTTTACAATTTCCCACCGATCATCTTCCACTCCCCAGATCAGCAGTGGCCATGAAGATGACATCCTGCTTTCCTGGTTCAGGTTGCTAGTGCCAAAGGGAGCAACAGGAATTTTATTCTCAAATAACTGTGATTGTGTTTCAACTAGTTGGGTAGCATTATGAAGGATCAGCGCAAGGGTTTGCCTTTGGTTTGCTCAATTTACACCATTCCCAGGGTGGAGTGGCTTCCTAGGTGGTTTTTTTTGCAGAAAGTGTTTAAAGACAAACATTAGCTAAAGGAATCTTGAGCAAGAAATAGGTACAAGCAATAGACAAAGGAAAACTCATGGGAAGGAGGAAGTTGGTAAAGGAGATATGGGGAGGCGAGTGAATAAAAACTTATAAAGCTCTTGCATATAGCTTGGAATTGAGAAGGCAATGCAGTTGCCCAGGGCTGAATATATGCTCAGGAAAAGCCTGAGAAAACCCTAAGCTTTCACCTTTGAGTGACCCTCGGGTTTCTCTCAAACTGGAAGTGAAGGTTAAGGCCTGGCTAAGCAGTAAGAGTGCCACAACAGAAAGCCATTCTTCTGTAACTAAAGAGATTTTTTTTCCCTGTTTAATATTTCTTTCTTTTTTAGGCTTCAGGCTTTTACGGAAACCATGTAAAACACTATCTGACCATTAAACTAATGCAATACAGATTTCAATTGCCACACACGACAAAGAATACAGACTTTATGGAAATAATTTGGAAGAGTCACTGAACAAACCAACAGCCAGTAGCAAGCAGAAACAGCAAGCCCAGGGAGGGTAATAATCTGATTTCCAGAGTTGCCCCATTATACTATTCAAAATGTCCTGTTTTTAACAACAACAAAAAAAAATTACAAGGTATGCAAAGAAACAAGAAAATATGACACATTTACAGAAAAAAAATTACTAATAGAAACTGTCCCTGAGAAAGCTTACATATTGGGCTTACCAGACAGTGATAGTAAGTCAGCTGTCTTAAATGTGCTCAAAGAGCTCAAGGAAATCAAAGACAAAGAATTAAAGAAAACCAGGAGAATGATCTCTCACCAAAGAGAGAATATCAATAATGAGAGAGAAGTTATTGAAAAGAACCAAATTAAAAAATTCTAGAGCTGAAAAAGTACAATAACTGCATTGGAAAATTTACCAGAGAGGTTCAACAACAGATTGGAGCATGCAGAAGAATCAGTGAACTAAAAAGATAGATTAATGAAATCATCTAGTCTGAGGAGAAGAAAAAAGAATGAAGAAAGTGAGCAAAGCCTAAAAGACCTATATCATCAGGCATACCAATATATGCATAATGAAAATTCCAGAAGGAAAGAATAGAAGGCAAAAAAGAATATTTGATAAAAGTACGGCCAAAAATTTCCCAGTTTTCAAAAGGGATAAATATACACATGCAAGAAAATTCTACAAATTGCAGATAGCATAAACTCAAAAAGATCCACACCAAGACACATTACAATGAAATTATTGAAAAGCAGAGGCAGGGAATCTTGAACGCAGCAAGAGAGAAGTAACTCACCATGTACAGAAGAGCCTCAATAAGATTAACAGCTTATTTCTCTTCAGAAATCTTGAAGGCCAGAAGCAGTAAAGTGCTGAAAGGAAAAACTTGTCAACAAATAATTCCATATCTGACGAAACTTTCCTTCCAAAATAAAAGAGAAATAAAGACCTGACCAAGTAAACAAAAGCTAATGGAGTTTACAACTTGTAGACCTGTCCCACAAGAAATGCTAAAGCGGGTCTTCAAAGCTGAAAAGAGTAACTCATTAGATAGTTATTCAAAACCATGTGAGAAATGAAGAGCAACATAAAGCTATCTACATAGCTTAATTTAAAAGCCAGTTTCATAACTATTCTGGTTTGTAACTCATCTTGTTCCCTATGTTATTTAAAAATACAAATGCTTAAAATAATAATTATAAATCTATATAAATGGACACACAATGTATAAAGATGTGGCTTGTGACAGAAACAATATGGGAGGCTGGAGATGTAAATGAGAAGAGTTTTTGTATACTATTAAAATTAAGTTGGCATTCATTCAAATTTGATAGTTACAGACAAACTACTAAGATAAAAACTTTAAAAAACAGAAAAGGAAATAAGAAAGGAATCAAATGGTTCACAAGAAAAAATGAACTAATCACAAAATATGGAAGCAATGGAGGAATTGAGGGGGAAAAGAAGTAAGACATATAGAAAACAAATAGCAAAATGGCAGAAGTGAGTTCTCTTCACCAGTTTTTGCTGATAAAAATTGTTGTAAATAGATTGCTGATAAAAACTGTTGTAAAAATTGTTGTAAATAGATTAAAACCCTTAATTCAAAGTCAGAGATTGGTATAATAAATTTTCAAAAGCAGTATCCAACTACATGCCTCCTAGAAGAAATTAACTTTAGATGCAAAGACACAATAGGTTGGAAGTGAGAGAATGAAAACTATATTCCCTGCAAATAGTAAGCAAAAGGGGGCTGGGATAGCTGCACTAACATCAAACAGAATAGATTTTAAGATAAAACATTTCAAGAGACAAGTTGAAGCCCGTGTGAATACGTCCATTGAGAGCTTCAAAACTGAGTGTGACAACAAAAGAAACTATCATCAGAGTGAACAGACAACCTACAGAATGGGAGAAAATTTTTGCAATCTATCCATCTGACAAAGGTCTACTATCCAGAATCTACAAAGAAATTAAACAAATTTACAAGAAAAAAACAAACAACTCTATTATAAAGTAGACAAAGGACATGAACAGACACTTCTCAAAAGAAGACATTTAGGCGGTCAACAAACATATGAAAAAAAGCCCAACATCACTGATCATTAGAGAAATGCAAATCAAAACCACCATGAGATACCATCTCCTGCCAGTCAAAATGGCAATTATTAAAAAGTCAAAAAACAATAGATGCTGGCGAGGCTGTGGAGAAATAGGAACGCTTTTACAATGTTGGTGGGAATGTAAATTAGTTCAACCATTGTGGAAGACAGTGTGGCGATTCCTCAAGAATCTAGAAACAGAAATACCATTTGACCCAGCAATCGCACGACTGGGTTATACCCAAAGGGATATAAATCATTCTACTATAAAGACACCTGCACATGTATATTTATTACAGCACTACTTACAATAGCAAAGACATGGAACCAACCCAAATGCCCATCAATGATAGATTGAATAAAGAAAATGCTGTACATATACACCATGGAATACTATGCAGCCATAAAAAGAAATGAGATCATGTCCTTTAGAGAGACATGGATGAAGCTTGAAGCCATGATCCTCAGCAAACTAACACAAGAACAGAAAACCAAACACCACATGCTCTCACTCATAAGTTGGAGTTGAACAATAAGGACACACAGACACAGGGAGGAGAGCAACACACACCAAGGCCTGTTTGGGGGGTGGGTGGTCGAGGGGAGGGAAACTAGATGACGGGTCAAAAGGTGCAACAAACCACCATGGCACAGGTATATCTATGTAACAAATCTGCACGTTCTGCACATGTATCCCAGAACTCAAAGTAAAATTTAATGTATGATGAAGGTAGCACTTCAAACAAGTGTGGAAAGGATGAACTCTTTAATTAACAGTGGAGGTAAAATTGGCTGCCCTTTTGGAACAAGTTAGCTTCCTACCTTATCCCAAGCCCCAAAATAAATTCCAGATGGCTTAAATGTACAATGAAATTAATATACTGACAAATGTATATAAAAAGGTAAAATTAACTGTATAGCAAAAATCATCAAAAATTATAAAACAGAATGGGGGAAATATTTACAATATATGCGCCAGAGTTCGTCTTCCAAACCATCCTTTCACGAAAATGGTAATGAATAATAATAGACAATTTATGGAAAGAATCCAAATGGACGATAAACTTATTAAAATAAACATTACTGGTAATAAGGAAATGAGAAATTAAATACATTCAACTGGAGAAAAACAGATTGAGAATATCTAACAATGATGATGATATATTAAAAAGGGAGCACTCTCTTGTTCTTGGTAGAAATGTAAACTTGAAAGCCATTTTGAATGCTAATTCAGCTGTATCCATCAAAATTTTAAGTGTACATTTATTTTGATGCAGAAATTTCACTTCGAGGAATCTATTCTACTGATATACTTGTATATATTTGCAAAGATATATGACAATATGAATAAAACTTTCATAGCAATATTATAAAACATACAAAACATATATCAGTAGAAAAATAAATTGTTATATCCATATTATTAAATAATATGAAGTCATTAAAATAATAAGATTTATAAATACTGATACAGATGTGCATGATATGTTGTTAAAGTTTTTAGAGCACACTGAAGAACACTCAGTTCTGTTTGTTTGTTTGTTTTGGGAAATAGAAAATAAGTCTGAATATTTGTATGTGCATAGAAAAACATTTGAAGGATGGTCTGAAGTGAGTGTATTGAGGGGAAAAGGAAGATGGATCCCTGAGAACAATAACATTTGAAGTATGAGAAGAAGCAGTGTCTGCAAAGAAGCCTGGAAAACATGTGACTGGAGACCAAAAGGAAAACAAGGAAGAATGTGGTATCATGGAAGCAAAGGGAAGAGAGTTTAACAACAACAAAAAGCAACTTATGAACAATGCCAAATGCTTTGCAAGATAAACATTAACAAGTGTTCACACAAAGAGTGACATCAGCAAGATAGCTGAATGAGAGTTTTTAGCCCTCCTTCTCTCACATGAATACCAATTTTGACAAATGCTCATGGATAAGAGAACCTTTGTGGAAACCCAGAGTGGACCTCGAGCTGGATGCACAGAGGTCCCAACATACTGCTAAAGGAAAGAATCCAAGGATAGATGAATTTGAAAAGGGTAAGAAGAACAGTTTCACTTTACTCACATCACCACTTTTTTAAAGCAACACAGCTCGGTAGAGACCTCCTTGGCTCCTGATTTCTCCCACGGGAAAGGAAGAGCATGGTGAGATAAAAAAGAAAAGAAACTAAACCCAAAGTAAACAGAAGCAAGAAAATAATAAAGATTAGAGCAGAAGTAAATAAAATAGAGATTAGAAAAATAATAGAAGAGATAAATTCAAGAATTGTTTTTTGAATAAACAAAATTTACACAACTTTAACTGGACTAACCAATAAAAAAAAACATAAAATTATAAATGAAAGATGAGACATTACAACTGATACCACAGAAATACAAAGGATCATAAGAGATTAGTGTGAACAATTATATGCCAACAAACTGATAACCTAGAAGAAATGGATAAATTCCTAGAAACATACAATGACCCAAGACTGAATCATGATATAATAGAAAATGTGAACAGACTAATAAAAAATAAGGACACTGAAACAGTAATCAAAAATATCTCAAAGACAACCCATGACTTTATACCTTCATTGGTGATTTCTACCAAACACTTACAAATTAACACCAATTCTCTTCAAACCCTTCCAAAAATTGGATGAGGAGGGAACCGTTCCAAACTCATTTGGTGAGACTGGCTTTACCTCAATATCAAAACCAGACAAGCACACTACAAGAAAAGAAAATTATAGGCCAATATCACTGACAAACACCGATGCAAAAACCCTCAACAAAATACTAGCAAATAGAATTCAATAGTACATAAAAAGAATCATATACCATGATTCAATAGCATTTATCCCAGGAATGTCAGGATAAGTTCATAAATATGCAAATCAATAAACATGATACACCACATTAACATAATAAAAAATAAAAAGTACTCCCTATTCAACAAATGGTGCTGGGATAACTGGCTAGCCATACACAGAAGATTAAAACTGGACCCCTTCCTTACCCATATAAAAAAATTAATTCAAGATAAATTGAAGACTTCAGTGTAAAACCCTGGAAAACGACCCAGGCAATACCATTCTGGACATAGAATGGGCAAAGATTTCATGACAAAGACGCCAAAAACAACCCTAACAAAAGCAAAAATCGACAAATGGGATCTAATTAAACCGAAGAGCTCCTGCACAGCAAAGAAAACTATCAACAGAGTGAACAGACAACCTACAGAATGTGAGAAAATGTTTGCAGACTCTTCATCTGACAAAGGTTTAATATCCAGCATCTATAAGAAACTTAAGCAAAGTTATAAGAAGAAAAAACAACCCTAGTAAAAAGTGGGCAAAGGACATGAACAGACACTTTTCAAATGAAGACACACATGTGGCAAACAATCATATGAAAAGAAGCTCAGTGTCACTAATTATAAGAGATATGCAAATCAAAACCACAATGAGATATCATTTCACATCAGTTAGAATGGCTATTACTAAAAAGTTAAAAAATAACAGGTGCTGGTGAGGTTGCAGAGAAAAAGGAATGCGTATACACTCTTGGTGGGAGTGTAAATTAATTCAACCATTGTGGAAGGCAATGTGGTGATTCCTCAAAGACCTAAAAACAGAAGTACCATTTGAGCTGGCAATCTCGTTACTGTGTATATACCCAAAGGAATATAAGTAATTCTTCCACAGAGACACATGCACGTGTATGTTCATTGCAGCACTAGTCACAAAGACATCAAATCAACCTAAATACCATCACTGACAAACTAGATAAAGAAAATATAGTACATATAGACCATGGAATACTATGCAGCCATAAGAAAGATGGAGATCATGTCCTTTGCAGGGACATAGATGGAGCTGGAGGCCACTATCCCTAGCAAACTAATGCAGAAACAGAAAACCAAATACCACATGTTCTCACTTACAAGTGGGAGCTAAATGATGAGAAAACATTAACACATAGAAGGGAATAACACCCACTGGGGCCTTTCAGAGGGTGAAGGGTGGGAGGAGGGAGGAAAAATAATAGGTACTAGGCCTAATGCCTGGGTGACAATCTGTACAACAAACCTCCATAACACAAGCTTACCCATATAACAAACCATATAACAAACCTGCACATGTACCCCAGAACTTAAAATAAAAAATTTTTTTTAAATGGCTGTTTTTGTTGTACACATTATGTCTCTGTTCCTGACTGGAAGAAAGACAAAGGAAATAGGACCCTCTCCAAAACAAAACAAAACAAAACAAAACAAAATCACATTGCGTACATTAAATATATACTTTTTTTTTTTTTTAGATGGAGCTTCACTCTTGTCACCCAGGCTGGAGTGCAATGGCGTGATCTCAATTCACTGCAACCTCTGCCTCCCATGTTCAAGTGATTCTCCTGCCTCAGCCTCCCAGGTAGCGGGGACTACAGGCATACTCCACCATGCCCAGCTAATTTTGTATTTTTAGTAGACATGGAGTTTCACCATGTGGGTCAAGCTGGTCTCAAACTCCTGACTTCAAGTGATCCACCCGCCTTGGCCTCCCAAAGTACTGGGATTACAGGTGTGAGCCACCACACCCGGTCCTAAATATATACAATTTTTATTTGACAATTATACCTCAATAAAGCTGGGGAAAAGAGAGAAAGTGTTCATTTGATTTAGCCACATGTATCTCACTGGTTAACCTGGTTTGCTTTTGTTCAGCAGAATGCTACGGGTAAAAAAATCCTAGATTAAGAAGTGAATGGGGCCGGGCGCGGTGGCTCAAGCCTGTAATCCCAGCACTTTGGGAGGCCGAGGCGGGCGGATCACGAGGTCAGGAGATCGAGACCATCCTGGCTAACACGGTGAAACCCCGTCTCTACTAAAAATACAAAAAGAAATTAGCCGGGCGTGGTGGCGGGCGCCTGTAGTCCCAGCTACTCCGGAGGCTGAGGCAGGAGAATGGCGTGAACCCGGGAGGCGGAGCTTGCAGTAAGCCGAGATCGCGCCACCGCACTAGTCTGGGCGACAGAGCGAGACTCCGTCTCAAAAAAAAAAAAAAAAAAAAAAAAAAAAAAAAAAAAAAAAAAAGAAGTGAATGGAAGATAAAGAAATAAAGGAAGTGAGTATAAACAACAATTTCAAGAAGTTAGGCAGTAAAGCAAGAAGATACATAGGTTAACAGCAGGAAAGTGATGATGGAGGCTCTCCTGAATCAATCTCTTGAACACTTTCTGGAAAAAGTTACAGTATAAGCCATAAATCACAAACTGATTATGTCCATAGGCATGAGGCAGACCACCTAATTAGAAGCAGACTGTATGTAACAGACTGTATGGAAGATAGCAAGTGACACTGACTTCAGTTTGAGGATTAATAGGGAAGTGGAAACTCTGATGATTTGGAAACCACTTTCCTCATCTAAAATAAATAGTCATGAGTCAGTTCCAGTAAATTGTGGCTATGTTGAAATCCAGACCCCATGTTGCCAGATCTTCTGATTGGTCAATAAACACAGAAAATCAGTACCATTATTACCATGCAGGCCAATGCTGTGGACCCAACATGTGTGTAGGTAATATCTAGAGCAACTAAGAAAATTGTACAAAGACATACTCAAAAACACTAAAAGAAAATCAAGATGTAATCCTAAAAATTGTGTATATAACCAATAGAAAGGCAGCAAAAGAAAAACAGAGGACATAGAAACAAAGGGAACAAATAGAAAACAAACCAAAAATGGAGGACTTTAGTGCCAGTTTACCAATAAGCACATTAAATGTAAATGGTTTAAGTACACCAATTAAAGGACAGAGATTGTCATATTAAGTCAACAAAATTAAGCCCCAACTATATATGCTCTCTACTAGAAACTTAACTTTAAATATAAGGGCAGAACGATGTGAAAAGTCAGAGGACGGACAAAGGTGTACCACGCGCACTAATCAAAATAAATCTGGAGGGATTAAAATAATATAAGAAAAAGTAGATATTGTAGCAGAAAATTTATCCAGGATTAAAAGGACATTTCATAACAGTAAAAAGAACAATTTATTAAGAATATATAACAATCCTATACATGTACAAACCCAGTAGAAAGCTTTAGTATACACGAAGCAAGCTTGATTAGATTGAAAGAGAAGTAAATAAAGTATTCCATAATCTAACCCTAACCTAACTTTCCAAGTTTATTTCCTGCTTATGTGTGCTACATGCCAACTAGGTACTTTATTGATTCCCAAACATGTAACAGACTTCCCCATTTCTGAGTCTTTATTCAGTCTCTTATGCCTACAACGTATTGCTCCTATCAGTATTCCCCCATATCCTCAGCTTCTGGGCTAAATTCAAATGGTATATCTTTAAAAGGTTTTCTCTAACACTACATATGATCTCTCCCTCATCTGAAATTTAACTTCAGTATAGTGCCTGCTTCTCTTAAAGCATTAAAGTGAGTTATTTACATGTCCATCTTCTGAAGGATAGAGATCTGTCTTATTCATCAGTGAATTCCTAATGCCTAATTCTAACATAGTGGCCACTAAATAGATGTTTTCCAACAAGAAAAAATTGAACAACTTATCAGAAAGAAAGTAATAGATGAAGAGGAGGAGGCCTTAGGTGGTGTGATAATTCGTATATCAACCTGACTGGGTTAAGGGATACCCAGGTAGTTGGTAAAGCATTATTTCTATGTGTGTCTTTTAGAGTGTTTCCAGAAGAGATTAGCACCTTAATCAGTAAACTGAGTAAAAAATATTTGCCTGCACCAATGTGGACGGACATTATCGAATCCATTGAGGGCCCAGATGAAAAGCAGATTCATAGCAGCAATCAGAATAACCTGACTTGTGCATACCTATGGCATTGGCTAGTTAATTATGGTGTTCCTAGAAGCGAACTAGATAGGAAGCCTATTAATTTTTTACGTGATCTCTATAAGCAGAAAACTTGAAAATCAAGTGAACAAAAGTCTAATTCAAATAACATAAACAGAGTCATGGCCTCTTAATCAATTCCCAGACTTAATCCAGTTTACAGATCCAGAACTTCTTGAATGAAGTGGGGATTGGGTCATCTTGAGGAAGGACTTCTGTACACTACTGAAAATTTATACTGTTAATATTTCTCCTAGCCCTTTCCAAAGGGACCTACAGCCTTTTACCAGCATAACTGTGCATTAGGAAGAAGGAAATAATAAGACCATTCAGAGACTACTGGACACTGGCACTGAACTGGCATTGATACTAGGAGACTCAAAATGGCATTGTGTCCCTCCAATCAGAATAAGGGCTTATGGAGGTCAGGTGATCCATAGAGTTTTAATTCAAATCTGTCTCACAGTGGGTCCAGTGGGGTTTGAAACTCATCCTGTAGTTATTTCCCCAGTTCCAGATGCATAATTGAAATAGACATTCTGAGCAGCTGGCAGAATTTGCCCATTGGTTCCCTGACCTGTGGGGTGAGGGCAGTTGTGGTTGGAAAGGCCAAGTGGAAGCCATTAGAGCTGTCTCTACCTAGAGAAAATAGCAACTCAAAAGCAATATAACATTCCTGGAGGGATTACAGAGATTAGGAGACTTGAATGGGGATATGACACTATTCCCCAGGGTGATGAGCCAGTTACCTGGTAGCAAGTGGATTACATTTGATTATGTCCATCATGGAAGCAGCAGCATTTTGTCCTTATTGGAGTAGACACTTACTCTGTATATTAGTCCATTCTAATACTGCTATGAAGAAATACCCAAGACTAGGGAATTTATAAAGGAAAGAGATTTAATTGACTCCTAGTTCATCATGGCTGGGGAGGCCTCAGGAAACTTACAATCATGGCAGAAGGCACCTCTTCATAGGGTGGCAGGATAGAAAATGAGTGCCAGTAGCGTATATGCCAGACCTTATAAAACCATCAGATTTCATGAGAACTCACTCACTATCACAAGAACAGCATGGGGGAAACTGTCTTCATGACTCAATGACTCAATTACCTAATACCAGATCACTCTCACAACACGTGGGGATTATGGGGGTTACAATTCAAGATGAGATTTGGGTGGGGACACAGCCAAACCATATCACTCTGGATACAGATTTGTCTTCCCACCATACAATGTTTCCACCATCCTTGGACTTACAGAATGTCTTATTCACCAACATAATATTCCACATAGCTTTGCTTCTAACCAAGGAACTCACTTCATAGTCAAAGAAGTGTGGTAATGGATCCATGCTCATGGAATTTATTCATCTTACTATGTTCCCACAGTCCAGAAGCAGCTGGCTTGATAGAACAGTGGAATGGTCTTTTGAAGACTCAGGTACAGTGTCATCTAGGGGGGAAATACTCTGAAGGCCTGGGTCAAAGTTCTCCGGAAGGCTGCATATGCTCTGAATCAGTATCCAATAAACTATGCTATTTCTCCTATAGCCAGGATTTACTGGTCCAGGAATCAAGGGGTGGGAATGGAGGTAGCACCACTCACCATTACCCTTAGTGACCCATAGCAAAATTTTTGCTTCCTTTTCCTGTAACTTTATACTTTGCTGGCCTAGAGGTCTTATCTCCAGAGAAAGGAATGCTTCCCAATAGAAGACACAACAATGATTCCATTATACTAGAAGATAAGATTGCCAACCGGCCACTTTGGGTTCTTCATGTCTCTGAGTCAACAGGTCAAAAAGTAAGTAAGTTACAGTGTTGACTGGGATAATTGATCCAGATGGTCAAGATGAAATCAAATTAGTACTTCACAATGGAGGTAAGGAAGAGTATGTTTGCAATACAAAAGATCCCTTAGGCCATCTCTTAGTATTACACTCCCCTGTGATTAAGGTCAAAGGGCAACTACAACAACCAAATCCAGACAGGACAACAACCCACATTCTTTAAGAGTGAAGATTTTGGTCACCACACCAGGTAAAAACTGTAACTAGCTGAGGGGCTTGCTGAGGGCAAGGAGAATAAAGAATGAGTAGTAGAAGAAGGTAGTAATAAGTACCAGCTAGACCACAGGACCAACTACAGAATCAATGACTATAATTGTTATGAGTATTTCCTCCTTATTTTGTTATGAATATGATTGTGTGTATAGATACATATAGTAATCAAATATTTTTATTTCCTTTCTTATCTCCTCATGTGACATCAGATGTACTGACTTTAGATAGATATTTAACTATTGTTAATTTTACAGCATACTTTTTAAGTTAGGGGATATGAGAAGAAGAGAAAACATCACTCAAGGACTTTACATGCTTTTCTGGGGAAGGGATTAGTGTGTTTTTGTTGTATGCGAAAGAGCTGCATTATGTTATGTGAATGTATGACTCTGTTATTGTCTTTATTTGGATATTAAATATGGTTTAAGAAGATGCATATGGGTGCCAAGTTGACAAAGGTTGGACTTGTGATGGTTAATTTTAGATGTCAAATTGAGTGGGTTAAGGGATGCCCAGATAGCTGGTAAAACATTATTTCTATGACTATGAAAGTGTTTCTGGAAGAGATTAGCATTTGAATCAGCAGACTGAGTAAAGAAGATCCACCTTCACATCCACCATGTGAACAGGCATCATCCAATCCATTGAGGGTTGGGATAAAACAAAAAGGTGGAAGAAGGGCAAATTTGCCCTCTCCCTGGAACTAGGAGATTGGTCTTCTCCTGTTCTTGAACATTGGAGTTCCTGGGTCTTGAGCCTTTAGTCTCAGAGACCTACACCAGTGACACCCCACTCTCACCCCAGTTTTCAGATCTTTTGCCTCAGGCTGAATTATGTCACTGGCTTTTCTGGTTCTCTAGCTTGTAGAAAGTATATCGTGGGACTTCTCATTCTTCATAATTGTATGAGTTAATTTCCATAATAAATGCTCTTTTATCTAGGTAGATAGATAGATGATAGCTAGATAGATCGATCCTATTGGTTCTGTTTCTGTGAAGAACCCTGACTCATACAGGTGGTAACTAAACCTGGCATGTGTCCAAGTTTCATTCATTCATTCGTTCACCCAAACCTACTTTCTTAGCTTTCTCAACACTTATTTGGGACCTACTGTAGCCCAAACTTTGTGCTAGTTAATGATCATCATATCCCATATGTATCCAATATTTAAGTTTTCAAAATCATGTTTACACCCAAATCTCTTGTCTTCCTTACCTTTAAAGTGATTAAAAAGTCTCATGTGCCTTTGCCACGACATAGAAGGCCTCATTTTTCTTCTCGGAGGATAAATGTAGACAAGTAATGTAGGAAGATAACTTCTTGACCATTTTAAAGAACTATCTTTACCTTTATTTTACTTCCCATTAGGAATATTCCAAGGAAATATTTTTATTTAAATAAGACAAATAGATAACAGATAATAATTTCTAAATTTTCACAAGTCCCATGATATACTTTCTACAACCTGGAATTCTGACAGGTTTCCTGCTGACTACAAATGTGCTCTCTGTTTACTGTCTCAGCACCAGCCTACATATCTGACCTGTTATCAACATAGTATGTAGCTACATATCATACTGTCTTGGAGTTGTAGCCAATTATATTAACCTTTTGCTTTTTATCACCACCAACCTGCATATCACATGAAGAAAGGTAAACATCACAGTACCAAATGGAAGGAAAACTCACAATGCCATGGCTGATAATTTAGTAATAGATAGTTACCTATTGTAAAATGTAAAACCCTAAGTAGAAACCCATGATATGAACCCACAGAAAGGAATAATGAGGCACTATGTACACATTTGATTGTATCAGCCACAAGATCAGAGGCCTGACTGTAGAAATAATTACAGAAACTACAGAGAAACGACTCTGTAATCTATTAATATATTTGTATTTTATTTCATTTCTGGGGTTTCTTACTGTTTAAATGAAGATATTTTGTTCAGTTTCGACCTGTTTCCACCAAAATAAAAGTCAAGTAATTTGTGCCAAGAAAAAATAATTGATGAAAAGATGTACAGTGAAGTTTGAAACCCACTGCCATAGAATAGTGCTTCCCAAACATTAATGTATGTGCAAATCACACGGGGGATCCTCATAAAAAAGTAAGTGCTGATACACTATGCCTAGAATGGCACTTTGATTCTTCATTTTTAACAAGTACTCTTGTGATTCTGAAACTTCCATTTCTCAGATCACACTTTGGGTGGACAGGCTTTAGAGAAATTCTCCAAGCTATGTCCATGGTGACACATACAAGGATGCTCATTGGAGCCCTGTTTTATTAGGAGGGAAGAAGAAGAAAGAGAACATGCCTTTATTATCCCTTAGTAAAATAATAGATAAATAATTTCTAAATTTTCACAAAGTGGAGCACTGTTTAACAGCTAAAATAGATTAACTAGAGCTACCATATATCAACATGAATAATTAATTTAAAACAATGATGATTGATGAAAGCGAGTTTTAGAATACAATTTGATATATTTCAGATACAGTTTTCAAAAACCTCAATACAATATTATGTATAGTTTATGAATATATATGTGTACAGTTAAATTTTTAAACATTCATGGAAATTATTCACATAAATTTTAGGAGAATACTCATCTTGGGGGATTGAGAGGAAAGAGATAAGGATGTGGAGTTCCATCTTATTTGTCAAGCAAAAGATAGGTCATAAAGAACCTAGATCTGAAGTATATTTACAAATTAACTTCTGCTGTATATTCTTTTGTACTTTTCTTCAGTACATTTGAAGTATTCTGTCATTAATTTTTTTAAACATCGAGGGCTTTGATGCCTTTAATTATTATGTCAGGTGCTGCTGTGAGTAAAGGCTCTGGTCTCGGTAACAGGAACCTCCTTGTGAAATGAATCACTGCGTTCTCTCTTGTAGCTAGCCATTCTCAGCTCCATTAAATCAGCAAATAAAAGACTATCTCCAATAGTCTCATGATATTCCTGTCCTTAGTCACAAACTTCTTGTCCTAACCCTTTTTATATTCTGTCTGGCCTCCAGGTCCCTCCATACCTTAACGTAGGAGTCTCAAGTGGAGACCCCAAAAAGTTTGCTCTGCATCCAACAGTGTGACCTGAACCTCCTGGGATCAGTTTTGGTTTATGCCTCTTCTTTACAAGAAAAAAAACAAACAACCCCATCAAAAAGTGGGCAAAGGATATGAACAGACATTTCTCAAAAGAAGACATTCATACAGCCAACAGACACATGAAAAAATGCTCATCATCACTGGCCATCAGAGAAATGCAAATCAAAACCACAATGAGATACCATCTCACACCAGTTAGAATGGCGATCATGAAAAAGTCAGGAAACAACAGGTGCTGGAGAGGATGTGGAGAAATAGGAACACTTTTACACAGTTGGTGGGATTGTAAACTAGTTCAACCACTGTGGAAAACAGTGTGGCGATTCCTCAAGGATCTAGAACTAGATGTACCATATGACCCAGCCATCCCATTACTGGGTATATACCCAAAGGATTATAAATCATGCTGCTATAAAGACACATGCACACGTATGTTTATTGCGGCACTATTCACAATAGCAAAGACTTGGAATCAACCCAAATGTCCATCAGTGACAGACTGGATTAAGAAAATGTGGCACATATACACCATGGAATACTATGCAGCCATCAAAAAGGATGAGTTTGTGTCCTTTGTAGGGACTTGGATGCAGCTGGAATCCATCATTCTTAGCAAACTATCACAAGAACAGAAAACCAAACACCGCATGTTCTCACTCATAGGTGGGAACTGAACAATGAGATCACTCGGACTCAGGAAGGGGAACATCACACACCGGGGCCTATCATGGGGAGGATTCACTTCTCAATCAAGCTATCAATAGTATTTTCCTTAACTCCCTAAAATATTGCTAATAGACTAAGTGCCTGAGGGATCATCCCCAAAACCAACAGCAATGTACTGTGCACCACAAATCAAGCTTAACTGACTCAGTGCTCACGGTTTTCTGCCTGAAGCTATTGTCCTTTGTTTTCCTACTACTTCCTGATTCTATGCTAAAATTGTTGGGCATATGTATTCCCATGGAAACCCACTAACCAATTAATTCTAGAGCCTCCTCTCCCTGCACATTCATAAATCACCAGTCTGCCCACTAAGTCAAGTGGTGACAAGTCTTCCTGCTTAGTTATAGTTAACCTGTCTTGCTCTTGGGGGTCTCACTAGATTTCTGTTTGGAGGCAAGTTTAAAGAGGGAAGGTAGTGGCAAGAGAAAATAGTAGGAAGTACCTTTCTTTTTTTTTTTTTTTTTTTGAGACGGAGTCTCGCTCTGTCACCCAGGCTGGAGTGCAGTGGCCAGATCTCAGCTCACTGCAAGCTCCGCCTCCCGGGTTCCCGCCATTCTCCTGCCTCAGCCTCCCGAGTAGCTGGGACCACAGGCGCCGCCACCTCGCCCGGCTAATTTTTTGTGTTTTTAGTAGAGACGGGGTTTCGCCGTGTTAGCCAGGATGGTCTCAATCTCCTGACCTAGTGATCCGCCCGTCTCGGCCTCCCAAAGTGCTGGGATTACAGGCTTGAGCCACCGCGCCCGGCCGGAAGTACCTTTCTTAAGAACCAACAAAAGCTAGAGGTTAGGATGACAGAATCTTCTGTAACTCCTAACGAAAACAAAAAAGAAATTAAAAGGCTTCTCAAAGAAGAAAGACATCAAGAAAGGCTCCTTGGGATTAAAACAAGAACAAAATATAAGAACTCTAGAAGACCCAGACACTTACTAGCTTGCTCACTGTATACAAATCATTTAAGCTCCCTGAGTTGAGCTTCATTTTCCTCAGCTGTAAAATGGGAGTTGCTATTAACTAAATGTTTGTGGCCCTCCAAAATTCATATGTTAAAGTCCTGATCCCAAATGTTACAGTATTTGGAAGTGGGGCCCTTGGGAGGTTATTAGGTCATGAGGGTGGAGCTCTCATGAATGTGATTAGTGCCCTTATGAAAACAGACAGGAGATAAATAATTTCTCCCACCACTATGTGAGGATTTAGGAAGAAAGTAACTATCTGCAAACCAAAAAGAGAGCTCTCACAAGACACCAAATCTACCAGCACCTTGGACTTCCAGTCCTCCAGAAGCACGAGAAATAAATGTTGTTTAAGCTATCCAGTCTATGGTAATTTGTTACAGCAGCTTGAGCTCCTTAAGACAGGAATCCCACCACCTACTTTTAGGGTTGCTTTGAGGATTATTCAGTCACAGCCTCCATTCTCCATCACCTCTTTCAGCTCCTTCTCCATATGACCACTACATGTCCTCAGGGTTGCCTCCTGATTGATTCTTTTATTGCTACTCTTTTTTCCGTAAGAGAACTTCATCTATTCCCATGACTTCAATTGCTGTATGTCAATGACTGACAATTAAGTATCTCCAGCTCTGAGAGCTCTGAGCTCCAGATCCATACATTAACTTGCCTATTTGACATCTTCATTTGATTGTCCCAAATGCACCTCAGTGTAATATGCCCAATATTGAACTGAAAATTTCTCCCACCTTCTAAATATGCTTCATCTATGGTCTTCCCAATCTGGGTAAATTGTTCCACCATACACCAAGCCCATCCATTATACCTTCTAAATGTCTTTTAACTCTTCCCTCTTCTTCCTGGCTCCATTATTACCACACAAGCCCAAATGTCATCCCAAAAGGCAACAGCAATGTACTTTGCACGACAAGTCAAGCTTAACTGACTCAGTGCTCACTGTTTTCTTTCTGAAGCTATTGTTCTTTGTTTTCCTACTACTTCCTGATTCTGTGTTCCAGATCCATACATTAACTTGCCTATTTGACATCTTCATTTGAATGTCCCAAATGCACCTCAGTGTAGCATGCCCTGGACTTTTGCCATCATCTTTTGCCAGGACTATTTCAAGTGCATACTAATTGGCCTCCCTGCTTTCACCCTTGGCCCTTTAACTAATTCTCCACACAGCAAAGAGTAATATTTTTTACAATGTAAATCAGAACCATATCACTCATCTGTTTAAAACCTCTCATCAGCTCCTTTTCCGTTTATGATAAATATCAAATTCTGTTAGTGTGGCTTACTGGTGGTCTACACACTCTGAACACTGCCTACTTCTCCAGTTCTGTCATATGTTGTTCTACCCAAATCTCATTGGACATACTATTTCCTTTGCCAACTCAGGCCTCAGCTTATTCTATTTCCTCTTCCAGAATATAATTTATCTACTAATTCCAACTCTTTTCACTTGGTTAACCCCTATCCTTCCATAAGTTCTTGCCTTTACTTTTCCCTTTCTATCTCCTCTAAGGTGCAAAATTTGAACAAAACAATTAACTGGTTGCCCAATGCCATTGATATAAAGGCTAAACACCTCAACATGACATAGAATATTGCATGATCAAGATACTGCTTGCCACTAGAGACTCATCTCCCAACACTCCCTATTTCCACACAAGGCTCCATACTGAACTATTTGCAGTTTCCCTGAGCACTTGGAATATGCCTGCTACAAATAAATCAAATATTCTCAAAATAAATAAATATTTCTTCCAAATAGTTCTAAAATCCACATATCTCTCTCTATTCCTACTATCACTATCCTAGTCTAGACATTCGTAATATCTCATGTATTCTTCTTCAGCAACCTCTTAACAGACTTACTCCCAAGTCTGTCCTTTGTGCCGCTGCCACAAAGATCTAACAAGTAGGTTTTGATATGACAATCTCCTCTCTCTCTTAAATTCCTTCAAAGAGTCTAACCACTTATAAAATGAAATCCAAATTCATTAGTATGACACACATGATTGATTATATGAGGTCATCAGTTTACAATGCTTGGCAAAATGTCTGTCATACTAAAAATACTCGTGTTAGTCACAGGATTCTTTTGCTGCAGGAACAAACAAACCGCCCGCATCAATCTCAACATTTGTTGCTCAGGGTCTTCAGGCCAGCTGTGATTTGATTGGGTTTACCTGGGCTCAGGTTCACATGTGCTCCACATATTCTCATTCTGTGACCCAGGCAGAAGAAACAGCAGCTACCTGGGGATATGTTCTTCTCGTAGATGGTGGTAAGAGCACAAAAGGCCAAAGCAAACTGTACGGGCACATTTAAAACCTCTAATGGGACATAGCATATTTCTTACTTGCTCACATTGCATTGGCCAAAACTCTCCACTCATCATATGACTAAACTGAAAGTCAGTGGGGCAGGGAAGTAAACTGCACCTACTAAGTGGCATGGTAAAGTCACATGGGTGAAAAATCCTAATATACAGAGAAATTAGAATATTCTAATCCACTAGAAATTAGAACATTCTAATCCACTAGAGCTTTCATTATTATTTGAAAAACTTCACCAACTTACTCCTACCTATTTTTGCAGTTACATCTTCTGCTACTGCCAAACTTGAAATTTACACTACAATAATACTGTCATAGCTAGTCTCTAAAAATGGGCCCCCAATGATACATGCCTTTTCGTATTGATGGTATTGTATAGACTCCATCCCTTGAATCTTGGGTGAATATGTTATTCATTAGCCACCAACAGAAGTAGAAGTGACACTGAATGACTTCTTAGCCAGGTCAGAAGAAGTCTTGCAGCTTCAACCTTGCTCCCTTAGAAAAGCACACTTTTGATTCTGTCTCTCAGCAAGCTCCCTCTCGAAACTAGTTATTATATTATGGGAATCCCAAGTCATGTGGAGACCATATGTATGCACTTCAGTCAACTACCCCAGCTGAACTCTCAATGAATGGCCAGTATCAACTACCAGTAATACGAGTGAGCAATATTGTACATTTACTCCAGTTGAGTCTTCAAAAGACTGTAACCCCAGCTGAACAACTAACTACAACTGCCAAAGATACCTTAAAAAAGAACCACAAATCTGAATCTGGGTCAACTCACAGATTTGTAAGAGAAGGTTATAAATTGCTTTTTTTAAAAAAACATTACTTTGTTTTGACATCCTGTATTTATTTCAGTTGTGGTAAAATACACATAACATAGAATGTAGCATCTTAACTATTTTTAAGTGTAGAGTTCAGTAGTGTTAAGTACATTTACATTGGCATGCAACAAATCTCCAGAACTGTTCTCATCTTGCAAAAGTGAAATTCTATACCCTTTGAACAATATTATTTTCTCTCCCCTGCAGCAACCACCATTCTACCTCTGTCTACATGAATTTTACTATGCTAGGTAACTCATATAAGTGAAATCATACAATATTTGTCTTTTTGTGATGGGAATATTTCACTGAGCATAATATCTTCAAATTTCATTCATGTTGCAACATATGCCAGAATTATCGTCCTTTATAAGGCTGTATAATAGTCCATTGTGTGGATAAACCATGTTTTGTTTATTCATTTATCTGTTGATGGATACTCGGGTCACCTGCACCTCTTTGCCATTTTTAATAATGCTGCTATAAACATAAGTGTATATATATTATACATATTACATATAATATATATTGTTTATTATATATATATATATATCTTCAAGATCCTGCTTTCAAGTTTTTTGAATATACACCCAGAACCAAAATTGCTGGATCATATGATAATTCTATTTTTATTTTTTAAGAACTGCTTTACTGTTTTCCAGAGCAGCTACACCATTTGACATTCAAACCAGCAGGGCACAAGGTTTCCAATTTCTCCACATCCTTGTCAACACTTGTTATTTTCTGTTTTTGTTCTTTTTTTTTTAATAGTGGTCATCCTAATGTGTTTTAAATGGTAAAATGTTAAATTATGAAGTGGTTTCTCACACAGCAATAGAAAACTAAAAAGGAACTTGGGACCTAAAGTGAAGTGATGTCTCACCAAAAACTAATACATGTGGCTTCAGCATTGGGACCAGACAGCAGGTAGAAACTAAAAGGACATTAAATCGACTATTAGTTAAGGTTGGAAGAGACTCAGGAAAACTGTTAGAAAAAGCTAGAAGGACCTTGAGAAGACCATGGCTTGGAAAACAGTGAGAAAAGCATTATTGGAGGAAAGATAAGGGGGCCTTTGTCAACACTCACCTGGGCATCATGGAAAATAAACTCATATTAATATAGCTGGGAAGATTTCCAGGCAGGATATAAAAAATAGCAACTGGTTTCTTCCTCTTTATCTAGAGAGATCAACTAAAGGATGAACTGTTCAGTTTTCAAGCAGATGTGGAAGAAACATAAAGCAGCCAGGGTATGCTGGTTATAAAAATAACTGTTTAAGGAAGGGCATTAGTTCATTCTCACACTGCTATAAAGATACTACCTGAGACTGGGTCATTTATAAAGAAAGGAGGTTTAATTGACTCACAGTTCTGCATGAGTCGGGAGGCCTCAGCAAACTTACAATCATGGCAGAAGGCAAAGGGGAAGCAAGGCACCTCTTACATGGTGGCAGGAGAGAGAGAGACCACGGGAAACTGCCACTTTTAAACCATCAGATCTCATGAGAACTCCCTCACTATCACAAGAACAACATGGAGGAAACCACCCTCATGATCCAATCACCTCCCATCAGGTCCCAGGCTAAACACATGAGGATTATAATTCAAGATGAGATTTTGGTGGAGACACAGCCAAACCACATCATTCTACCCTGGCCCCTCCCAAATCTTATATCCTTCTCACATTTCAAAACACCATCATGCCTTCCAAACAGTCCCCAAAAATCTTAACTTATTCCAGCATTAACCCAAAAGTCCAAGTCCAAAGTCTCATCTGAGACAAGGCAAGTCCCTTCTGCCTATGAGCCTGTAAAATAAAAAAGAAGTTAGTTACTTCCAAGATACAATGAGGGTACAGGCAATGGGTAAATGTTCCCATCCCAATTGGGAGAAATTGGCCAAACAAAGGGGCCACAGGCCCCATGCAAGTCCGAAACTTGGAAAGGAACTCATTAAGGCTCCAAAATAATCTCTTTTGCCTCTGTGTCTCACATCCAGGGCACGCCAATGCAAGGGTTGGGCTCCTACAGCCTTGGGCAGCTCTTCCACTGTGGCTTTGCAGGGTTCAGTCCCTGTGGCTGCTTTCATAGACTGGTATTGAGTGACTGTGGCTTTTCCAGGCTCATGGCACAAGTTGTGAGTAGATCTACCATTCTGGGATCTGGAGGATGGTGGCCCTCTTCTCACAGCTCCACTAGGCAGTGCCCCAGTGAGGACTCTGTGTGGGGACTCCAACCTCACATTTTCCCTCTGCATTGTCCCAGTAGAGGTTCTCCATGAGTGCTCCACTCCTGCAGACTTCTGCCTGGACATCTAGGCACTTCCATACATCCTCTGAAATCTAGGTGGATGCTGCCAAGCCTCAACTCTTGACCTCTGTGCACCCACAGACTCAATACCACACAAAAGCCACCAAGGCTTGGGGCTTGCACCCTCTGAAGCAATGGCCCAAACTATACTTTTGCCCCTTTTAGCCATGGCTGGACCTGGAGCAGTTGGGACACAGGGCAACCTGTCCCAAGGATGTACAGAGCACCAGGACCCTGGGCCCAGCCCACAAAACCATTTTTCCCTCCTAGGCCTCTGGGCCTGTGATGAGAAGGGCTGCCACTAAGGTCTCTGAAATGCCCTGGAGGCATTTTTCCCATTGTCTTGGCTAACATTCAGTTCCTCATTGATTATGCAAATTTCTACAGCCAGCTTGAATTGCTGCCCAGAAAATGGGTTTTTCTTATCTACCACATGATCAGGCTGCAAATTTTCCAAACTTTGATGCCCTGCTTCCCTTTTAGATAAAAGTTTCAGTTTCTGATAATCTCTTTGTGAATGCATATGACAGAATGCTTTCAGAATCAGCCAGGTCATATCTTGAACACTTTGCTGCTTAGAAATTTCTTCTGCTGTCCATCAGTGACAGATTGGATTAAGAAAATGTGGCACATATACACCATGGAATACTATGCAGCCATAAAAAAGGATGAGTTTGTGTCCTTTGTAGGGACATGGATGCAGCTGGAAACCATCATTCTTAGCAAACTATCACAAGAACAGAAAACCAAACACCGCATGTTCTCACTCATAGGTGGGAACTGAACAATGAGATCACTTGGACTCAGGAAGGGGAACATCACACACCGGGGCCTATCATGGGGAGGGGGGAGGGGGGAGGGATTGCATTGGGAGTTATACCTGATGTAAATGACGAGTTGATGGGTGCAGCACACCAACATGGCACAAGTATACATATGTAACAAACCTGCACGTTATGCACATGTACCCTACAACTTAAAGTATAATAATAATAAATTAATTAAAAAAAAAAAAAAGAAATTTCTTCTGCCAGATACCCTAAATCATCTCTCTCAAGTTCAAAGTTCCACAGATCTCTAGGGTGGGGGCAAAATGCCACCAGTCTCTTTGCTAAAAAAAAATAGCAAGAGTGACCTTTGCTCTAGTTCCTAATAAGTTCCTCATCTCTATCTGAGACCACCTCGGCCTGGACTTCATTGTCTATCAGCATTTTGGTCAAAACCATTAAACAACTCTCCAGGAAGTTCCAAACTTCCCCACATCTTCATGTCTTCTTCTGAGCCCTCCAAACTGTTCCAACATCTGCCTCTTACCCAGTTCCAAAGTCACTTTCACATTTTCAGGTTATCTTTATAGGAGTACCCCACTCTCCTAATACCAATTCTCTGTATTAGTCTGTTCTTGTACTGCTATAGAGATACTACCTGAGAATGGGTAATTTATAAAGAAAGGAGTTTTAATTGACTCACAGTTCTGCATGGCTAGGGAGGCCTCAGGAAACTTACAATCATGGTAGAAGGCAAAGGGGAAGCAAGGTACATCTTACATGGCAGCAGGAGAGGGATTACGAGAAACTGCCACTTTTAAACCATCAGATCTTGATAGAAGTCCCTCACTGTCATGAGAACAGCATAGGGGAAACTGCCCCCATGATCCAATCACCTCCCACCAGGTCCCTCCCTTCACACGTGAGGATTACAATTCAAGATGAGGTTCAGGTGGTGAAAAAGAGCCAAATCATATCAGAAGGAAAGATTAAATCCTGGGCCAGATGACAGGATTTCAGTAAGATCCTTAGTTAAGACCTCTGAAAGATCTGTGCTTATAGATCAGTCTATAAGTTCCTTATAGAAAACTCAAGGTACCAAAAAAAGACCATTCTAAGGATCTTAATGGCCTACCTCTAGAATCCTGTCATAAACAACAGGGATTTTAAAAACCTTCGCAGTCTTGTTCCACAGCAGCCCAAAGGTCCAAGATAGAGAAAAGCCTGTCTCAAAGAGATTTGTGGATACAGCTTTTGTCTAATTATACTCTTTACTATATACTGCTTCAAAGGTGTGACATGCTCATACTGTTTCCTCTTTTCACCATTCCCTTCTTCTCTCCCTGATTAAAACCTACTCAACATTCATTCAATGAAAACTTAATAAGCTAGGTTAGGTACAAGGTACTATTACCTAAAAAAAGTACTTAAAAAATGTGCAAGATCTTTTGTGAAAAAGCTAACAGAATTTGACTACTATAGTTGGACTATAGGATTAGGAATAATGTTTATTTTTTCTTTTCTTTTGACTCACCTATGTTTCTAAATTTCTTATAGTAAACTATATTGACTATTTTTTTAAAAATAGAGTAGAAGATTCTCTTCCCTAGCCGAACCCATATTTTGTTGGAGGTGACAATGTGTCCAGGTAAAAAACTCACTTCATCAGGCTCACTTGCAGTAACTGTTGGCCATGTGGTTCTATTCTAGCTAATGAAACAAAAGCTGAAGTTTTCTGGGAAAGCTTTTCCTTTTTTCTAATGGAGACACCACATCCTCCTTCTATCCTAGTTTTTCTTCCTGTTAGCAATGCAGGCATAATGCCTATAAATGTAGCAGGCAACTTGCAGCCATAATGATGAAAGCAAAAGTTGGATTAAAAGTTTGAGCCTGGGTTGATGATACCATCATGGCACAACCACACCAACTATAGATTACCTACCTCAATATTTATTTTATTTTTATTTTTTTAAGTTTATTGTGGTATGGTACAATTTATATAAAACTCACCCTTTATAAGTGTACGATTATGTGATTTTTGACAAATATATACAAACAGATATACATTACCACCAGCACAATCAAGATGTAGAATGTTTCCATCAACCTCAAAAAGTTTTCTCATGACTTTCATACTCAATCCTCTCCCCACAATCCTGGCTCTAACAAATGCTAATCTGTTTTCTACCTCTATAGATTTGTCATTTCCTGAAATTTACATAAATTGAATCATACAGTATATACCCTCTTGTATGTGGTTTAACTCAACATAATGCTTTCTTGATTCATCCATGTTGTTGCACATATCATTAGTCTGTTCATATTTATTTCTTAGAAGTATCTCATTGTTTTGGATACACCACAATATGTTCATTCATTCATCAGTTGATGTGCATTTGGGTTATTATCATATTTGTCTATTAAGAATAAACCAGACATGAACATTAATGAGGTCTTTATGTGGATATATGTTTGCATTTCTCTTGGGTGAAACACATAATCACATCTCTTTATGGATTATCTATTCTATTCCATTTATCTATATGTCCATCTTTGTACACCATACTGTCTTCAGTACAGTAAACTTATAGTAATACTTTTTAATATTTAAATTTTAGGTTCAGTGGGTACATGTGCAGGTTTGTTACATGGGTAACTTGCATGTCACTGAGGCTTAGTGAACGAATGACTCCATCACCAAGGTAGTGAACATAGTACATGATAGGTAACCTTCCAACCCATGCCTCTCTCCCCACCATCCCTCCTCAAGCAGTCCCCAATATCTATTGTTCCCATCTTTGTGTCCATGTGTATTCATTGTTTAGTCTCCACTTGTAAGTGGGACTATGAAGTATTGGTTTTCCGTTCCTGCTTAATTTGCTTAGGATAATGGACTCCAGCTGCATCCATGTCACTGAAATGAACATGATTTCATTCTTTTCTTTGGCTGCATAGTATTCTATGGTGTATATGTACCACATTTGCTTTATTCTGTCCAGCATGGATGGGCATCTAGATTGATTCCATGTCTTTGCTATTGTGAATAGCACTGTGGTGAAGATGTGAGTGCATGTGTCCTTTTGGTAGAAAAATTTATTTTCCTTTGGGTATGTATTAGCATTCTCCAGAGAGACAGAACCGATAGAATAGATGTCTATATATAAGGGAGATTTTTAGAGAATTTGCTCATACTACGACAAGGCAAAGTCCCACAATAGGCATTCTGTAAGCTGAGGAAAGAGAGAAGCCAGTAGCGGCTCAGTCTAAGTCCAAAAATCTCAAAACCAGGGAAGCCAACAGTGCAGCCAAAGGCCCGAAAGTTTCTGGAAAGCCACTTTGGTGGAAGTCCCAGAGTACAAAGGCTAAAGAACCTGGAGTCCAATGTACAAGGGCATAAGGAGTGGAAGCAAGCATCTGGCATGGGAAAAAAAAAATGAGAGCCAGAAGACTCAGCAAGCAAGCTATCCCCCTTTCTTCCACCTGCTTTGTTCTAGCTGTGCTGGCAGTCAATTGGATGGTGCCCACCTTGAGGGTGGGTCTTCACTCCCAGTCCACAAGCTTGAATGTCAATCTCCTCTGGCAACACCCTCACAAACCCACCCAGAATCAACACTTTACCAGTCATGTAGGAATCCCTCAATTCAATCAAGTTGACACCGAATATTAACCATCACATATACCCAATAGTGACATTGCTGGGTCAAATGGTAGTTCTGTTTTAAGCCCTTTTGGAAATCTCCAGACTGCTGTCTGCAGTGGCTGAATTATTTACATCTCCACCAGGAGTGTATAAACAACCTCACCAGCATCCAATGCTTTCTGACTTTTAAGTAATAGTTATTCTGACTGGTGTGAGATGGTATCTCATTATGGTTTTGATTTGCATTTCTCTAATCATTAATGATAACAAGCATTTTTCATATATTTGTTGGCCACGTGTATGTCTTCTTTTGAGAAGTATTTGATTATATTCTTTGCCCATTTTTTTTTTTTTGAGACGGAGTCTCACGCTGTTGCCCAGGCTGGAGTGCAGTGGCGCAATCTCGGCTCACTGCAAGCTCCGCCTCCTGGGTTCACGCCATTCTCCTGCCTCAGCCTCCTGAGTAGCTAGGACTACAGGCGCCCGCCACCGCGCCCGGCTAATTTTTTGTATTTTTAGTAGAGACGGGGTTTCACTGTGGTCTCGATCTCCTGACCTTGTGATCCGCCCGCCTCGGCCTCCCAAAGTGCTGGGATTACAGGCTTGAGCCACCGCGCCCGGCTTCTTTGCCCATTTTTAAAGGGGTTGTGTTTTGCTTGTGAATTTGTTTAAATTCTTTAGATTCTGAATATTAGACCTTTGTTGCATATATAGTTTGCAAATATTTTCTCCCATTCTACAGGTTGTCTATTTACTCTGTTGATAGTTTCTTTTGCTGTGCAGAAGCTCTTTAATTAGATCTCACTTGTTAATTTTTATTTTTGTTGTAATTGCTTTTGAGGACTTAACCATAAATTCAGATGTGGATGGGTGTAGCTCCTAACACACATGGTAAACTGAGGTAGCTGATAGATGTTTGAGTTGTGCACACATGTGCATTTTGTGCATTCCTACACTGCTCACTTCAGGTGGAGTTTTCTGTGCTCTCTTAGTGTTTTTCTTGAACAAAATAATGCATACATAAAATGTGCATTATGGTCAAATTGTTCCCTAATAAATCCTGTGTTGAAACAAATTCATATTTTCAAAGCAAGAGTTATAACATAACTGACTGCATGTTAGACACTAAAATGGACATGTCTAATAGGCAGTTGGATTTACAAGTCTAGAGTTTATGGCAGAGGTACCAACTAAGCATAATTTAGAAGTTATCAACATATATATGCTGTTGGAAGCCATACAATTGGTTGAGACTACCTAGGGAGTGAATATAAATTTAGAAGACATAAAAAAGCCAAGTTCTAGGACACTCCAACATTTAGAAGTCAGGAATATGAGTAGGAATCAGGAAAGGATTCTGAAAAGGAATAGTGAAAGTGGTTGGAGGAGAATCAGGGAAGTGGGCTTTCCTAAAAGCCAAGTGTAGAAAGTTTTTCAAGGAAGAGGGAGGAATCAACTGTATCGAATAAAGCAGATAGGTCAAGTATAAAAAAGGACTAGGAAACATTCTTGTAATCTGGTTACCTGGAGGGGACTGGTAACTTTGACAAGAATAGTTGAGTAGAGAGGTGAGAAAGAAGGACTGATGGGAAATAGTTGAAGAGGAAATGGGAAAAAAAGGACTGAAGACAGCCAGTATGGGGAATTATTTTTTGAGGGAAAGAAAAATAGAGGAAAGGTGCTATGACACATCAGAATTTTCCTTTAAGATTGAAGAAATTACAGCTTGTTTATATGCTGATCAGAACAGAGGTCCTGGGTGTAGATGCAGGTAGGTGGAAAAGATGTTTATAGTATTCTGGAGATTCCCTTTGATTGCCTCTATTTTCTCAGTGAAGTAGAAAGCAAGGTCATTTTCAGCTGAGAGTGAGGCAGGAAAGGAGGTGTTGGCATTCCAGGAGAAAAGAATCAAACCATTGTTCAGGAGAGTTTGAAAGGACTAGGGTAACAGAATAACATATTTACTTTTTAAAGTTCCTAGATAGAACTACTGGATCAAAGGATGCATATAATTTTCATTTTGTTAGATACTGTCAAATTGCCCTCTGACAGTACATTAGTTCACATCCCCGCATGTGACAATGCCTGCTTTCTCAAGACTTTGCCAACACAGTATGCTATCAAGCATTTATGCCCTTTTCAATCTGAGAGTTGAAAATGATATCTCAGTGCGGTTTTAGTTTGAAATGTTCTTATTTATGTGAAATTGAACATTTTTTCTTATGAATAATGACAAAGGACCACAGATAAAACTAGATCCTCCCAGGGAGCTGTGACTTGGTAATTTAGGCAAACAATTTCTTTTTATTTTCTGTCTCCATCCACTCAACCAGTATTTACTGAGTGTCTACTATGGATTATACACTGTTCTATTGACCAAGGGATACAGCAGTGAACAAAAAAAAAAAAATCAATATCAGAACCTAAGCTGGGAGCCATATCCCAGAATCACAGAAACTCGAGGGGAAAAGAGGTCACAGGTAACCGCTATGATCAAGACAAGAACCCAGGGCAGAAATCAAGCTTTCTGTTAGGTGCTATGGAGAGAAACACTAAGATTTTTGAGCCGGCAAATGATATAAAATCGAGCTGAGCTTTAGGATGACAAATAAACCCATTTGTTTGTGAATTAAGGATTAAGGAAAAGCAGCAGCTGGTTCATGGGAAGTACTTAGTAAATGTGAAAGGAAAAAAAAAGAAGGACTTTCCATGAGGGAAAAGTGGCTACAGATACAATAGAAGTCCTCTTCTTCATAGAACTCTGAATCAACTGGTCTTGTAGGTACTCAGAGAAAAACTGCATATACAGGAAATAACTACTAAAAGCTGTGCTCATCCACTCTCCCAGGTCCCCTGGACTCCCTGTGATTTTCCAGGCATTGTAGCAATGGGTGATTCTAGAGCAGAACTGGAGGCACAATGCCTATTTAAAGATATATTTTCAGACTTAAAGAATTCATCCTGGCAATGCTCTCAGCTGTAGCCCTTGGGAACTGGTGCAAATTTCCACTCAGGTATCAAATGACCACATATGCTGAACTATGTAATTCAAACTTATCTGAACCAAGTTCCTCAGTGCTAAGCTGACATGCAAACCAAAAAAGCCATGCTATTTGAGTAGTTTCCTTGATTTCTTCTTCCACTGGCAGTACCCACATGTCTACAATTCCAGTCAATCTTGTAAACTGGATAATTGCCCAATCAAAATAGGAAGCATTCATCAAATATAATCATAAACTCCTGGCCTGGAACTCCTTGTGGTGTCTCTGGAGGCTGAAGATGTCATTTGGGAAAGCACTTAGCCAAGGAGCAATGTTGCTCAACCTTTCCACTCTCCTGGCACCCTGAAATTCTCTTGCAAAAAGTTGCCAAGTCATAAATCACTAGAGCTGTGTTGAAGTTTGAAAATTTTAGCTTCCCTAAACCTCCTTCCAGTCCTCATGAAGTCCAACTACATTGCTGTTTTAGGTGCCTACACTGAGATTCCTGCTCATTTCTACACAAATCTTGATAACCCCAACATCAATCCCTCTCTAGTGTGAAGTAATCTGAGCAATTCTCTGTTCTTGTAAAAGAAGAACCTGATTTCCCATGTATTGGCTATTTAGCAATGAACTCAATACTTCATCACTGAGGATACATAGCAACCTTAGCAACCTTTGGATGGTTGTGAAGAAAAAGTGAATTACCATGTACTACATTTCTTCTAAGTGTCAGGCACTGTGTTGGGTGTTTATAAAAGTTATCTCATTTTGGTCAGGATCATGACTGTTATGTAAAATACTCTGTAAACATTAAACACTATGGAATATAAGAAATCATTACTGTGTTTGGGAGGCCGAGACGGGCGGATCACGAGGTCAGGAGATCGAGACCATCCTGGCTAACACGGTGAAACCCCATCTCTACTAAAAAATACAAAAACAAAAACTAGCTGGGCAAGGTGGCGGGCACCTGTAGTCCCAGCTACTTGGGAGGCTGAGGCAGGAGAATGGCGTAAACCCGGGAGGCGGAGCTTGCAGTGAGCTGAGATCCGGCCACTGCACTCCAGCCTGGGTGACAGAGCGAGACTCCGTCTCAAAAAAAAAAAAAAAAATCATTATTATGGGGTATCAATGCTGCAATCCTTCCTTTACAATGAGAAAATTCACAGAAAGCATTCCCATAGTGTCTCATACTTTTCTCAAGATCCGTAGTCCTAACAAAAGGCAAATGGTGATATCATATATGTCTGCATTCGTCCATTGGACTGTTAGCAATCAGAGGGCAAAGACTAGGTGTTATTTTTCCTTTGTCCATAGCTAAGCAAAATAAGCACAGTGCCTAGGTCAAAACAGGTGTCTAGAAATGTGTGTTAAGTAATTTGAAGGCAATTAAGGGTGAGGAGGTCAGACACTAATTGACAATGCTGATAAATGTGATGACTGATTGATAATGACAGAAGTGCCATGCTTAGAAACAATTCTTATCCTTACCATGGCCTGGAACCCTCTAGTATCCTTCTGCTAACTTCTGCTAACTCACTATGCTCCAAACACGGCAGCCTTCTTGCTATATTTCAGACATACCAAGCACCCCTACCTCAGGACCTTTGCCTTTGCTGCTCTTCATGGCTTACTGTTACTTCATTCAGGTCTCTGTTCAAATGACACATCTTCAAGAAAACTGTTCAGACTGTAATTTCTAAAATAGAATGCCTGAAACCTTGCTAGTTCTTTACCCTGCTCTATTTTTATTACTCACACTTACCAATACCTAACATTATGAATCCAATAGTTTGCTTGTTCCACTAATGTATAAGCTTCAATTAAGAGAGAGATGTTTTCTTACTCACCATGGCAACTCCAGCACCAGAATAATGCCTGGCATGCAGCAGGTACTCAAAACTTTGTTCAAAGAAAAAACAAATTGATCAGTAATATAGGTCTGAGAGTTAATTGCCAGGTAAAGACCCCTGTGGCTTAAAGATTCTTGATGCTTTTTTACATCATACTTAAAGCAAAAGTGTAGAGCACGATGTATTTCTAATAACAAACAGGTTGCTCAGCCTTCCAATCTCTAGATCCTTCTGGAGCTATGTAATTTGGAAAATAAAATTGAATTCCACTTTGGTTTATCCAAAAATAATCCTTAAATGATTAAAAAAATGAATTCAAAATCCAGATTGTCAGCAAAAGTTAAGACAATCAAAGCTAAAAGAATAAACTAATTTGGATAGTCCTAATTTGCCTTCAGAACAGAACAAAGAAGAAAAGATCTTAATCAAATACAATAATTTTCCATCTCTAACTGACCCACCATGCCCAGAAAATCTGCCAACACAAATTCCAGTTGTGTTCAGTAGGATGAGAATGACATGCCAGAAAATATGACAAGTCAAGAGGAGTAACAGAAATGGAGCTTTTGCCCAAGAGAGCAGGGGAAGTGTGTGCGTAGGGGTGGCTTATTCAAAATATGGAATGTGACTTTCTGATTAAATACGTATATGTTGCTCAGAAACCCCTTTTGATTTTTAAAATCAAAAGCCTGTAATATTCTTGAAATAACTTTAAGGTATCATAGATTTTACAGATAGCCATGAGATTACTAGCTTAAATCTAGATATTTCTTTAGAGCAGTGAAGGGGAGCTTGACCAAGTCCTTGTGTGAGCTGTTGCCCTTGGCCTTAAGGAGACCACCACTTAACTTCAAGAAACATAAAATTTAACCAATCTAATAAATAAGTGTCAGATGTAACAGCTGGGAATCTTCTTCTAGCAGAAGACAGATGTTTGTAGAAGACACTGGAACTTTCACTTCCATATTGGTGTTCCAATAAATGCACCCACTTCAGTTCCTCCTTACTTTTCAATCCCATGGATTTTGCTTTATGAGCATTTCATTTCAGCCACCTACCACCCCAACCCAATTTTATGATAGAGCAAAAACACCTGAACTATACTGACTGTAACCACCCACAAGAGAGAACAACCCTCCTGTTATTGAATGCTCATAATTTTTTATATGGATGTCATGGACTCTGTTCAAACAATTGCTACACTGTGGGCCTATAACCAGAGAGTTTTTAAGCTACTTTTACTGTATGTCATTTTGGGTATCCAAGAAGCAGCTTTTAAGAAAAAGTTAGGAATGCAAGAAATTCATTGTGGAGTAATACCTGTGAAAACTGAAAAGGGAATAAAGCAGATGAGCAGAAAGGGCCTTCAGATTGCCTTGCAGATATGACACCTGTGAAAGGAAAGGAGGAGGAAATCAAGATTTAGCAGGGAGAGCTTCACATCAAACTGCAGATCTGAGAAAGTCCTGGAAAACTCAATGAGAAGCTCTGGAGCAAAGATTGTCCATTAGAGGCATCCCCTAAAGGACAGGTACTAGCAACCACATCATGCTCAGTCACTGGCTAAATACCACTCAGGAAGTGTGTCCTTCCCCCATACTCTGAGGCAGATCCTGAAGGTGCCGCACGTGGAGGATGCCAACTCACTGCACTCCTCGCATATGAACAGCAGGTTCTTTCTTGAAGGGTGATCTGAGGAGTGAACTTTCATGACTGCCACATCTGGGAATCAGATCTCACCTGGAAGTTACAGACATTCATTGTTTCAATTGGCTGTGAATGAGGCAGGTCTCTCAAATTAGAAACCAGAGCTCAATATGAGAATCCTAAGTAGGTGGCAATGTTAGAGTCTGGACTTTTGCATGTGTTGAAAAAGAAAACACATTGACCAGTCTTTGAAAGATAGAAAACAAGATAACTCTTACCACATGAAGATTAATTAGTGGGGTAGAGGCCAGGCCAAGGAACTGAAGACATGCTTGCTTTTTAAGGACTGATGTTAGTTAACAACATACGTAATTCAGAAAATTGGGTTTGAGGACTTTACACAATTGGGATTTTTTTTTTAACTGCAATTTCCTTTTAGATTATTGTAGCTCCCTTTGCAGCTGCAAAAAACAATACAGAGAATTCCCATGTACACTTTAACGAGTTTCCCCCGATGGTAACATTTTGCAAAAGCATAATATCGCAACCAAGATATTGATATAGATATAATCCACTGATCTTATGCGGATTTCCCCAGTTTTACCTGTACTCATTTCTCTGTGTGTTTGTGTGTGTGTGTGCGTGTGTGTGTGTGACACCACCATCACAGTCAAGATACTGAACTTCTCCATCACCACAAGATCCCTCATATTGAAGCCTCACTCACTTTGCTCCCACATTTTTATCCCCATCTCTAGCCCCTGGCAACCACCAATCTTTTCTCCATTTCTCGAAATTTCTCCCTTCAAAAACTTTAGATGCATAATTAAATCATCCATTATGTAACCATTTGAGATTGGCTTTTTCACTCTGCATAATGCCCTTGAGATTCATCCAAGTTGTTGCATGTATCAATAGTGTATTCCTTTTTATCACTGGTATGATATGGATATGCTACAGATTGTTTAACTATTTACCCATTGAAGGACATCTGGGTGTTTTTCCCCAATTTTGGGCTACAAACATTGTTGTATAGATTTCTGTGTGAATGTAAGTTTTCATTGCTCTGGGATAAATGCCCAGAAGTGCTGAGTTAGTGCTGAGTTATATTGTAGTTGCATGTTTTGTTTCTTAAGAAATCGCTAAAATGTTTTCCAGTGTAGCTATACTATTTTACATTCTACCAATAATGTAGAAGTAATCCAATTTCTCTGCATCCTCACCAGCATTTGGTATTATTATTATTATGTTTTATTTTAGCCATTCTGATAAGTGTGTAGTAATATCTCACTGTGGCTTTCATTTGTGTTTCCCTAAGGCTAACGATATTGAACACCTTTTCATGTGGTCCTTTGTATTTTCACAATGTATTGGCTTCTCAGTATTTAGCCAAGTTAGTTTTGAAGAGAACAGTATGATTCAGCTAAACAAAGTAGAGTCCAATTCTCACCTATGAGTGAGAACATGCAGTGTTTGGTTTTCTGTCCTTGTGATAGTTTGCTCAGAATAATGGTTTCCAGCTGCATCCATGTCCCTACAAAGGACATGAACTCATCCTTTTTTATGGCTGCATAGTATTCCATGGTGTATATGTGCCACCCTTGGACACAGGGTGGGGAACACCACACACCGGGGCCTGTTGTGAGGTAGGGGGAGGGGGAAGGGATAGCATTTGGAGATATACCTAATGTAAATGATGAGTTAATGGGTGCAGCACACCAATATGGCACATGTATACATATGTAACAAACCTGCACGTTGTGCACATGTACCCTAGAACTTAAAGTATAATAATAATAATAATAATAATAATAAAAGAAGAGTCAAGGGAAGGAGAGTGTATGATCAGGTGAGACTAGAGTTTTAAAGGGGGACATTTGTCCATTCCAAGATTTTGTCCAAATTATTTTTTCAGCTTCAACTCAGGTTCTGCATCCAATACAACTCATGTTCCAAAAAAAAAAAATGTCCAGTGCTCCCTACATATATCCCATACTTTCTGGCATCTGTGTTTTCTCACATTATTTTCTCTATTTGTTTCTCCATCTCCAAAGTCAAATTCCAAGAATCACCAAGTTCCACAGGCTACCCTCTCAATGGAACTTTCCTTGATGCCAGCAGCTGGAATTCATCTCCCTCATGTGAACATTCCTCATAACTTTCTAGAACGGTTTCCATTGTTGCTTTGTATCATCATTATATGTCATGTATCTTAACTTTCCAATTCGGCTGTGAATCCAGGAGCTAGCTAGTGGCGACTAGGCCAGGTCTTTTATCTCCTAGTCTAATCATCTTGCCTTGATCAAGCTCTGTCCACTAAAGTGCAATTGTTAAAGATCAAATACAGGGTGTCCTTTGGGTAGGAAACAATCTTCTACCTCATTAACCAAAGAAGTCACTCAGGGTCACACAGCATTTAAAATACTATCAGTGTGTGCCAGTTTTCACATTCAATAATCTTTCTTCACATCAAAATTTGAATAATATTTTTGTCAAAAAATCACCAGATAAATGGGTAAATGAGTCTCTCACTCGAAAACAGAGAACCAGGAATGTATACAATAAGCAGAAGAAATCGATTAAATAATTATCAAAAAACAAACAGGGAAAAGTAGAAATCAGATGTGACAACAGATATTTTGTGATGCTAGAAAGATTACAAGGAATACTGATAGGAAGAAGGCTATACAGCCTTAGAATTTTCACACTGTACATCTTTAAAACCTGGTCTTACTGGATTTTCAAATAGCTTTTATTTTGTGAGAATAAATTTCTCCACAACATTTATCGAAAATAAAAAGCTATGATTAGATATAACTTTAGAGGTAAAAATAATATGAAAAACTTAGTGAAATTTAAAGAGAATAAAATCACCAAGCTGTACACTTAATGTATGAATTTTATTGTATGTAAATGAAGCTTTAATACAACTTACAAACCAAAAAGTAAATGAGATGAGGGTTACTATATTCCATAGACTAGTCTGAGAAGACTTCATCAAAAGAGAACTTTTTTCTGATCGAATTTAATCTCTAATCCTTTTATTTCAGTTCCAGGGATTAGGGTGTGAACATTTACTCTACCCTTTTGCCTTACTCTCTACCTTCTCTTCCAACCAAAAAGCATGAAGGGAGAGAAGCCCTCTTACTCCCAAATTGTGGAAGGCAAGCTGGAGGTAAACTCCTTCATTGTCTAATAAGTTTCCCTCACCATCCCCTGCAAGAAAAAAAGAGTAACTTCTACTGCCTGCCAGAATGCTCTGATTCATTCTTATTTATAATTAACAACCTGCATGTTTCCAAAAGGTATCCCACATAAAAAAAAAAAAAAAGAAAAAACACCAAATAAGAAACAATATACTATCGGTGGGAATGTATAGTACTATACCTTTCGAAGGGTACTTTGAAATTCTTTTGCCCCAGAAGTTACATGGCTGGTCATCTATCTTCACAAATTTATTCACTCAACAATTATTGAACACTCACTGTGTGCTAGACACTGAGATAAACACTGAAGAGACAGTGGTAAATAACTCAGTGTTAAGGCCTCATGGGGTTGTTACGTTACAGTAGGCAGTGATACTATAAAAACAATATCAGGTAGTCATCAGTGTTCTGAAGGAAACTACAGATCAGTTGTGTTCATTTCATTGCTTTGTTAATAATTATTCATAATATAAATATGCACGACATGCATTACTGTTCATGTATTTCATATGTATCAAAGAATACATAACAAAATAAAAGAGAAAACAGGGTAAGGGGACAAGAGTGATGGGGGTAAAAGGAAAATGCCACTGTTTATTGGGTAAACAGCCAGGGAACTTTTCTCTGATAAGATAACATGTGAGAAAGGCATGAAGTAAGTCAGAAGGTAAGCCGCATAGAGCTCTGGGGCAACAGCCTTCCCAGTGGAGGCAACGGAAAATGCAAAGGTTCTGAGGCAGAAAGGGGCTTGGTGTGTTCGAGGGATCATGAAAAAGTCAGCGTGGCCGGAATGGAGTGAACAATGGGAAACATGATGGTCATGGAGGTGACAGGTAGCCATTTTCTGAAGGCCACTGTAGACCATGGTAAGGAAATTAGACTCTACCTAACAAAGATGGGAAGACATTGAAAGGTACCGAGTAGGCTTATGCTTTAAAATGATCATGCACTGGCTGCTGTTTGGAGAACAGACGATAGGAAGACAAAGAGAAATGCACAGACATGTGCATGGTGTACATGTACAATGATGGTCACTGTCTCTATGTTTAAAGAAATGAAAAATAAAAACAGCTCAAATATCCACCAATGAGAGTAAGTTAAAGAAATGATGTAACGTGCAACCATCTCCTGGACCATTGGGCAGCCCTTCAAAGGGATGAGGCAGAACTACGTGTAATAATTTGGAAAGATACCTATTACATGCTGTTAAGTGAACAAAAAGCCAGTTGTAAAACAAAATGGTAATATCCCTCTTTTATTAAAAAGAAGAAAACATGTAGAGCACCACACACACACCCTTTTTTTGTGGAAGCATAGAAAAAGTTTAAACAAACGAGTAATTTGTGGTAGACAGAATAATGGAACCCCCAAATATATTCACACCCTAATCCCTGGAACTGTGAATATGTGACCTTATTCACCATAAATATGTGACCTTATTCAAAGTAAAAAGGACTTTGCAGATATGATTAAGGGTGTGAACCTTATGATAGGGAGATCATGCTGGTTCACTTAGGTGGATCCAATCTGAGCACATGAGTCCCTAAGAGAGAGAAACTTCCCTCGCTGAATCAGAAAGATGGCAGCATCTGAAAGATTTCATGCACTGCTGCTGGTTCTGAGATGTAGGAGGCTGTGTGAAAGAACCACAGAGAGGCCTTCAAGAATTAAGGGCAGCCCCTGGAAGACAGCCAGCAATGAAAGGGGGACCTCAGTTCTGCAACAGCAAGGCACTAAATTCTGCCAACATCTGAATGAGCTTGGAATCCAGTTCTTCCCTAAATCATCCAGAAAAGAACACAGCCCTGCCTATAATTTGACTTTAGCCCTGTAAGACCCATAGCTGATGTATGATCTCTAGAACTGCAATCCGTATTGTTTTAAGCCACTAAGTTTGTGGTAATTGGTTACAGCAGCAATAGAAAACTAATAATATGTAAGCTCAGCCAACAGGATGTCACAGCAAAAGAGGATCCCAAGAGAAAATTAGAGAAATTAGATTGGTTAGATCTTATTCCTGGCCCAAACCCCAGAGTCTCTGATTCAGTAGGTCTGGGGTGGGGCTTCAGAGTTTGCGTTTCTAACAAGTTCCTAGGGGATGGAGATGCTGCTGGTCTAGGACCACAGTTTGAGAACTGTTGATCGAGAGAATAGGGTCTAGAACCATACCTACTGGAACCTAATTTTGGTTCCACCACATACTCACTTTTGACCTTAAGCAAATTATCTTTGCCCTAGTTTTTTCAACCATTAAGGGGATGGTAATACTAGTTTCTACCTCATAAGCTTATTGTGAGACTAAATTAGTTAATATATGTAAAATATTTAGAAAGCTGCCTGGCATATAGTTAGAACTAGATATATTTTAACCATTATTACTTTACTGTGTACTTATTTGACCTGTAATCTGTTTTTTACAATCAAATAGAATCTCTTTTTGAAAGTCACTCGTATCCTTTTCCAAGTGCTTTCCCTTTTTCTCACTTTCTCTGACATCATCTTTTGATGAAAGTGTCCTTAATAAAGCTTTTATTGTGACCCTCCTATTAACCTTTATACCAAAACCTTCATAGATATACCTCTTTCTTCAGCAAACCTGGCCCTCACTGGGGAAATAAAAGCCTCCAGCTACAAAACAACAATTGTCCTTTCTCCTTTCCTGCACCTTCTCCTTCAGTCTTTTTCCCATCGGTTGAAGGGGAAATGCTTCAGGAAAAGGAAACTGCTACAACAGCAAATCTTTCTTGCTCAGCCTTCCCTTTCAATATTTTAATAATTGAGCTGGTCTGCTCCACTGTGAGTGAGCTCTAGAAGTATTGTTCTCCTGAGAATTTGACGAGGCGATGCTGAAATAACAAATGTTATTTACTTCAACTTCTGCTAAACAAAACAAAATGGTTTATGCATCATCATGTAGTGTCTTTTTGATAAGCCACCTCTACTCATGCTCAAAAATATGTTGCTGATAAATAAATTCAATCAGCAGACAAGGCTCTTGTAGCTCTTTAAATTGTCAATCTCTATTGACAGTAGCAGCAATTTCAGCTAAACACTGAGGAGGCCAGCAGGCCACTAACTCTCAGCCTCCGCTCCCAGTTGCAAACAGAGCCCTACTGTGGCTCTGCAAGCCCTTCGCCCACACTCTCCCCTACACAGCCACGAATAGGCAGTCTCTCAGCCTAATTGTACCTTTATCTGCTACAACTTTGAACGCAGAGAAATTGATACCAGGTGTTGCAAATTTTACTGGTAATGAGTTAATTTACACAGATGGTTGTCACTTCTCCTCCATTTCTCCAGCTCCTTTGCTGATAAGGTAGGAAACAGCTTGCCTGTGCAGAGCCCGTGGAGCCCAGAAAAGTGGGGGATGGGGAGTGGTCCCTGACCAGATGGACAGGCCCTGGCTCCAGAGCTCTGCCCTGGCCCCCAGAGCAAGCCAAGCCTCACCCACCAACCCTGCCAATTCTAGCCCAGGACTTTTAGTTCCCTGCTAAAACAGCTCTTACACAACTGAAACAAGACCAACCAACCCACTAGTTGGGAGGGCAGGGGGTGGCAAGAGAGATGTGATTATAAGTACCTTTTAAATCCCAGGAAATCCATCTTTTCCACTGCTTTTGTTGGCTTTTCAACCCAGAAGGCCTCAAATGCGTGCTAAAGCATCTTGTGAAAGTGCTAATGGGGGATGCAGCACCTAAGAGTTAGATCCTGCCAAATAAGGCACCCTCCTCAATGTGTGAAGTCCTCTGCATTAGTGGCTTTGCAGGCAAGGCAGCAGTGAGCGTCCAGGGCTGGGCTGTGACTGTCTCCCAGCCTGCCTATGGGGAAACTAATGGAAAACTGTATCAAAATAATAGGTGATATTATATACAATGTTACATGTAATAATAATGGCACCAAATATAATTCATGGTTAACATTTCGTGTTCAATGCCTTCACCTGGTGGATTTCGAATCTGATCAAGAATTCCAATCACCTACAGAGCGTTTCCAACTCCCGAAGCCCACGTTACACCCCATACTACTCAAATCGGATCTCTAAAGGCAGGAGCCAGTGGGCAGTTTTTGTTAAAGATGATTCCAGGTGATTCCAATGTACAGCAAAGTTTAGGAACTGCTACCTGAACCCAAAGGAGAGACATCAGCAACCCTGGACAGGCAAGCAGGAGCTAATTTTTTGAGTTGAGCCAACTCTCCACATAAAGTGCCATCTCCTAGCCTCTAGCCTGTTCCATCCCTGCTGATACCGTGTTTTGTTTTCTTTTAATTTTTTGAGGGCAGGGGATGCCAAGGTCCCCCAGGCATATAATGTCTTTCATGCATAATGTCTTAATGTCTTTAAGAAACTATGCTCTACAAACCTTACTACTAGCAGCCTGGGTCACTGCCAGCCTCCCATTAGCCAGGCTGGACCCAATCAATCTTAGCCACACCCTGTCCCTCATCTTTCCCCTCCCCTTGCAGTCCATGACCATCCTGTTCCCACCACCATAAAGCATTCCCTGAATCCTGGCTCCTTGTAGCCTCAATGCAGGCACAACCCGAATGCCATTTCCTCCATGAAATCTACGTTGATCTTCTCTCCAAGTTGTCTCCACCAATCTGAGGGTCAGGTCTGTAGATTTAATGAAAAGAATATCACACATAGATCAGTAGACCTGGATGTGAGATTTTACCACTGTAACCGAAATGCTAGTTGTTGAGTCAATTTTATTCTCCCCTTCTTCCTTAAAATACCCTTGGACTGCCTAACACTGTGCTGATTTTACTGGGGAAAAAACCCAAACCTCTATCTTGATCCACCAGGCATTGTTATTAACAGCCAAACCTAACTTGAACTGGAACAAGTAGATGCTGGCTGTGAGATCCTGGACAGGCCATTGTTCTTCTGAACTTTAGTTTCTTCAACTATAAAATAGGGAGAAAATGAGCTGGGAGGATTATTTAAAATCACCTAACAGTTGAACTTAAGTCTGTATCTTAATCAATTAATTGAATAAAAATTTCTCACTTCATAGACAATGGAACTGAGCACTTAAAGGGGAAGTGCTTTGCTCAAAGACACAAAGAAAATTAGTAGCAGGTACAGGAATTAAAACCAGAGCCCCTTTGATTTGGAACTCAACTTAATATATCAACAGAGCTCAGGCTTAACTACTTGAAAATCATTGCAAGCAGTAATGAGAAAATATTGATTTAAAAATCATGTTAGTAGATGATCAAAAACAGAAGCTATTTAGTCCATTAGGAATTGCCTTTAAGCTTGGAGTGTGTGGGAGAGATCTTATAGAAAGATAACCAACAGTCAATTATGCCCACACTGGGTATGGAATAGTTTATTCTCTCTCCACTCATATGAAATGCCATCTTTACACACACACACACACACACACACACACACAATCTCACGGATCTCTTTGTCTGTTCCTGTGCCAATAAGTCATTGTGCTGATTAATGGCAAGACAAGCTCCTCCGACCATGTTCCTTTAAAAAGTTTTATTCGCTCTTGTTGCTTTCTCTTTCTAATGAATTCTAGAATCAGCTTCTCAAATTCTATAAAACATCTCACTGTGATATTAATTGGGTTGCATTACATTTATAATTTCTGAAGAATTGACATCTTTACTATGATAATAGTGCTTCTTGTGTACCAGGTACGATTCTATTTTCCCTGCCACGTGTCAAGTAAATTGTCTAAGCATTTGGGGTATATTTTCAAAAATATAGACATTTATTTATATTCTATTTTATTTATTTATTATGTCAAAAAATTAAAACAGAGATTCTTGCCCTCAAGAAGCTTATATTTTGGCAGAAGTAGTCAGTCAATAAATAAGAAATAAGGCCTGGTGCAGTGGCTCACATCTGTAATCCCAGCACTTTGGGAGGGCAAAGCAGGAGGATCACTTGAGTCCAGGAGTTCGAGACTAGCCTGGGCAACGTAAGGGAGATTCCCATCTCTACAAAAAGTTTAAAAATTAGCTGGGCATGGTGGCATATGCCTGTGGTCCCAGCTACTTGGGAGGCTGAGGTGGGAAGATCGCTTGAGCCCAGGAGATCAAGGTTGCAATGAATGATGATCGCACTACTACACTCCAGCCTAGGTAATAGCCTGACCCTGCCTCAAAACAAACAAACAAACAAAGAGAGGTAAATGATATCATAAGCTAGAGAGTAGTTAGTGCTACAGAAAATAAAATGCAGAGGGAGAGTAGGATACGGGGAATCAGGAGAGCAGGGTACAGGTCACACAGCCTTATATAGGTTAATCATGGTAGAATAACTCATTGATTCCTCAGTGAACCTTAACTCTATGGCTACTGACACTTTACAGGGAAAGAAAACTGAGGCACAAAGAGGTTTAAGTAACAGGCCAAAGTCACACTGCTAGGAAGTGACAGAGCCAGGATTTGAAGTTGAGCAGGCTGGGCTTCGGATTCCTGGAGCCGGAGTCAATATTCCTAACCCTACACTGCATGCCATCCAGGTTCCAGGTATGTTTCTCAATTTCCATCCATCTTTATATCCATCAGCAAAATATAACATTTTTCATTTAGTATGGCACATTTCTTGTTTGGTTTATTTTTATGTATTTATACTATTTCTTGCCATTGCAATGTGAAATATTTTCACCATGACATTTTCTAATTAGCTTTTGCTACTGTATGAAAAAGCTATTGATTTTTATGTGGTAATCAGCTATCTCTGAGTGCTTATAAGTTCCAGTAGTCTTCCGGTTGGTTTTCTTGGATTTTATAATTAGAAACACATAAAATAACAGTTTGCCTCTTCCTTTCCATTATGTTTTTATATTTCATTTTTGCTCCTACAGTTCGAAGTATTTTCAAATTTTCACTGTGATTCCAGTTTTGACCCATTGGTTATTTTTAAGTGTGTTCATTTTCAAATATGTGGCAATTTTCTAGTTATCTTTTGTTATTGATTTCTAGCTTATTTATACTATGGTCAGACATTCTAATCTGCGTGATTTCAGATTTGAAATTGGTTGAGCCTTGCTTTATGGCCCAATAATGGTTGAGTTTGGTAAATATTCCATGTGCAATTGAAAAAAAAATTCTGCCATTGTTAAATGCTGTGTTCTATAAATGTCAATTAAGTCAAATGTGTTAACCATGTTCACATGTTCTATATACTTACTGATTTTTTAATCTACTTATTCCTTTAATTATTAGTCTAGAGACTGTAACATGCATTGTGGTTTTTCAAATTAGCACAGGCATATGCAGGGACCTTAAAACATTCCAATTCCATTTACTCCCTCCTGCCACTTGTGGTATTTGTTGTTTTTATAAAATGTTTTTTGTTATTTTTGTGTAAACAGAAGCAATATTTATTCAGATTTTTCCATATAGTAATAATTACCTTTTCTATTGCGCTTTATTCTTTCTTGCATCTACTTGGGATAATTTTTCTGCGGCCTGAAAAACAGTACTTAGGTATTTCTTTTAGTACAGGTGTCCTGGTGATGAATTCCCTCCATTACTTTTTATTTGAAAACATCTGTGCCTTACCTTCATTCGTGAAAGATAACTTAATGAATAAAGAATTCCAGGTTGGCGGTTATTTTCTTTCATTATTTTAAAGATGTCATTTTATTTGCTTCTGGCTTCTACTGTTTCTTTGACAGGTCAATATCCATGTCACAGTTTCTCCTTTGAAAAGGATATGTCCTTTTTCTTCTGGCTGGTTTTAAGATTTTCTGTTTGTCTTTGGTTTTTCAGCAGTTTGACTATAATGTATACAAGAGAAACCCTGCTTGAATTTTATATGACTTTCATAATCTTTGTCTCAATATGTTTCATCAATTTTAGAAAATTCTCAGTCATTATCTACTTAAACATCACTTCTCTCTTCTTCTAGGATTCCAGTCTCACATATGTTAGACTCTTTTGCACTATGTCATATTCTCTTACCTTCATTTCTGTATTTTTATTCTTTTGTCCCTTTTGTGCTTCAGTCTAAAATTTTTTCTTCAAAATTATATTTCTATTCAACAATTTTCTTTTCAGTTTTATTTAATTTGTTCTTAAATGTATCCATCGAGCTCTTAATTTATTGCTTTCCATGAGTCTGTCAAAAGCTCAGCTCAGCTGCTTGGCCTCTCATCCACTACTTTTCAGAATCAATAATTTCTTAGTAGGGTAAAGCAGCATGAAATACCAGACTCCCATCCCTGGGCTTTTGTCTGGGACTTTGGCCCTGAAAATCCTCCCTGCCTTGTTAGTTCCCTGATGACTCCAAAGAAGTGCTTTGAAATATTTTTATTGAGCTTCATTCACTGTCTTCAGCAGGAGGATTGGTATAAAGCAACCTATTCCACCACTGCTAAAGGTGGGATTTCTTCATTATTTTGGGAAACAGCATAGTACTTACAAGGCTTTGAACTGCGTCTGGCATGACAGAATGTACTCAATAAGTTTATGTTATTACTGTACACAAATTAACCCATAGTTCCTTTTCTATGTGTTATCTTGATTGTTTTTAGTATCATTATTTTGCCAGGTTTGTATAATGAGTTAGTTGACATTCCATATATCTCTATCTTCTAAAATTGTTCATATAATATAGAGATTATCTGTTTCTTGAAGATTTGATAGAACTCACCCATAAAATTACTTGAGCCTATTATTGTTTTTAGGGGCAAACTTTTGGTTACCTTTTAAATTTCCTCTATAATTATTAATTATCTCTCTATAGGAATTATTCTAAAACTGTATCAGAAATTCAGACATTATTCTTACTCAGATTTTCTAGCTCTTAAAAAACTTACAAAATTACCAGTAGAGGTTACATACAATATTTTAACAAAGTTTCTTCTGGGTCTGTGGTTACACCTCATTTATCATTTCTAATATAATTTGTGGTGTTTTTCTGGCTTTTTAAGTCACATTTGACCAATTTTACTTAATTTGTAGAAAAAAAAGCTTTTGGTTTTATGGATCAAGTCTACTGTTTTGTTGTTATTGTTGTGAAAAGGTACATGTCTCACTTTGGGGCTGAGATGGTGTGTTAGCCCATTTGCATCACTATAAAGGAATACCTGAGGGTGGGTAATTTATAAAGGAAAGATTTTTGTTTTGGCTCATGGTTCTGCAGGCTGTGCAGGAAGCATAGTACCAGCATCTGCTTCTGATGAGGGCCTCAGGAAGCTTCCAGTCATGGTGGAAGGTGAAGGGGGAGCCAGTGTATCACATGGTAAGAGAGAAAGCAAGAGATGGGGAGGTGCCACACTCTTTCAAACAACCATCCCTCTCATGAACTCAGAGAAAAAACTCACTAATTACAGAGAGGAGGGCACCAAACCATTCATGAGGGATCCACCCCCATGACCCAACACCAGGCCCCACCTCCAACACTGGAGATTATATTTCAGCATGAGATTTCAAGGGGACAAAACATCCAAACCACATCAGATAATTTAAAGTTCTCTCTTGCCCTGTCTTGGCAACATATAAGTTTACATGTTTCAAGTGGATTAAGATAGATTAGAGGGATCCGACTTCCATCAGACTTTGTGTAAGAGAGAAGTATAAGAGAGAGAACTTGACCAGCCACTGAGATTTCAGGGTTTATTTGTAATTGCAACACAATCTAGCCAATTCTGATTAATGTAGGAATTAAAATTTTTAGTACCTTAAAATATGGTCAATTTTTAAAATTTTCCATGGATATTTTAGGTGGAATTGTATTCTTTGTTTGCACTTGTGTGATTCTTTTAGTTGTCTTGAGTTTATTTAAATTTTAAAATATCTTCCCAGCATATTAAGGAATTTAGGGTAGGAAAGTACATGCACCTAACCTCCGTTGTGATTACAACTCTAACTTTTGTCTAGTTATATTCTCAAAGAGTTTGCATGTTGTAGCTGGAAATGGGTAATTTTTAAGAAAATATTTATTAAAAGTCATGTAGGCTTTGTAATTTTAGTAATAACTAAGAAAGCATAAGCTTTATAACCATAAGCTCTTTATTTAAAAGTCAGAGGTTAGTGGATTATAAACATGAAATTCCTTCCTCCATCCCCTCATCACTGCCTTCAACTATGTCCTTGTCTCCTAATGACATCTCAGGTAGATCTCATAGCATTCAGGTCACTGGCAACAAGAAAACAACCCACTGCAGGCTAACTCAATAAATTGCAAATTTTAATTTCAAAGCATTTCTTCTCAATCAAATGCCAGCCAGGCTTCTCTCAGTACAACTTGCAATGGAAAATGGGCTTGCCCCCTGAGAACTACCCTCTTCCTACTCTGGTTATCCGTTTCTACTAGAGTGTGCAATGGTTTCTTAGAAAGTCCGTGAAGTGTGTGGCCCTATTTAGCCCATGGAGTTATTCAGAAGCTATCAATGGCAGAATTGGTTCTCTAGCAATGGGAACAATAAGGCAGGAAAGGTTTTATTCACCACACTTTAATTATATAAATCCCAACGTAGTCCTTAAGGGTACAAAGAAGTTTCAGTCTTTTGAAAGACCACAATAATCCAATGTTGGTTTAAAAAAAGGCAGGGGTTGGGAAATCTGGTATTCACACTACCGTTGATAGACATATTGAATTCCTTCATTTGCAGTTTAATAAATATTTATTATGTAGGCAGCAGTTCCTGATAGAGCTTAAGATTCTGGAGAAGAGAAATGTCAATACATACAAGGTCCCTGCCCTTGAGAACCTTACATTCTAGCTGGGGAAAGACATACCAGAAACAAGTAAATCAATAAGATATTTTTACTTTGTGGTAAGTGATATGAAAGAAATAAAACTGGGGAATGTGATAGAGAGTTAAGGGGAGGATTAGAGCCACTGTAGCACTGTCAGGGAACATTACTCTGAGAAAGGATATTTAAGCTAAGACCTGAAGCATAACACGGAGCCAGGCATTCAAAGGACCTGGGAAAAAACCTCAAGCAGAGAACAAAAAATATAATGTAATATTGAGATAGCAAGGCACTTTAAGCTAAAAAATAAATAAATAAATAAATAAAACAAAGGAGGTCCAACTGAGTTTCAGTTCCCTGAGGGAGATAGTTGACAAGTTAGGGAGCAACTAGATCATGTAGAGCCTTATAGTTATGGGGATAATTCTGAATTTTTTTTCCAAATGCTACAGGAAGTCTTTAAAGTATTTCAATAGGGGATCAAAATGAACATGGACTGGTTTTCAGTTTTTGAAGGAAAATAGAATATGAGGAAGCAATGTAGGAGGCAGGGAGCTCAGGACAGAAGCTGTTGTCATGGTTCAAGCAACACAGTATGGTGGCTGGGACCAGGGTGGTGGCATTGGCGATGTGGAGAAAAGGTAGAACTAATAAGACACACTGACATGCTGGCCATGGAGGATGAGAAATGACAGGAATCAAGGATGATTCCAAAGTTTTGAGTTTAAACAGCTGGCTTGATGGTGGTACCATTTACTGAAGTGTAAGGCTGCAGAGGATTGAGATGGTGGTAGAGTAATCAGTTCGGTTTTCAATATAGTAAGTTTGAGAAGCCTACAAGACATTTAAGTGGAAACTCAGGTAGGCAGTTTGAATAGAGTTATAAATTTTGTAGCCATATACAAAAGTGATATTTAAATCTATGGCACTAGATGAAATCATATAAGATTAAAGTGTAGTAAGAGAGTTCAGAATCTAAGGCCTGAACTATGGGGCGGTCCAACATGACTGTAACATATTCTATTCTAATTTTTGTGTAGTAGCTTACCAAAAAAAGATGATCTCTGTAAAGAAGGAAACTTGGGGAATTAACTCAGTATTAGGCTGTGATATATTCATATAATGAGAGAATTATTTTAATTATCCACCCCATTATATGTGGCCACCACAGAATGCTATAATATTCACTCCAACAGCTAGAATGCTAAATACAAAGCAAAGCCTTTTCACATGCTGCAGAGAGGTAAGAGAAAGGGTTAAATAGTTTTTTTCATTAAAGTCCAAAGCAGAACAAATACAAGATTGAAATTTGTAACAAAGATTAGTAAGATACCTAATTGTACCCAGGTGTTTGTAGTTCCCTAAATTTTGCTTTAAATTATATCCTATTTATATTTAATGTTTATGCTAATACTAGTTACTGCTTATGCATAGCTGATTTAGTAAAGTGTTCCCTCTCTATGGAAAAAAATGTAAATTAGTGGAGAATCATGATAATTCTCTTTAATTCTGTTTATCATGCAGAGCTGTTCATAACGTGATACAACAACAAAACACACCTTCCACTTAGCAGCTTATTTAAACTGCAAGAAAATAGGGGTGAAATGAACAGTCTCTGGAATGTTAGTCTTGCATGGCAAAGGATATACAGAGATTGCAAATACCTCCTAAGAGCTAGAAACCATCATTCTCAGCAAACTAACACAGGAACAGAAAACCAAACACCGCATGTTCTCACTCATAAGTGGGAGTTGAACAATGAGAACACATGGACACAAGGAGGGGAACATCACACACGGGGGCCTGTAGGGGGATGGGAGGCTAGGGGAGGGATAGCATTAGGAGAAATACCTAATGTAGATGACGGGTTGATGGGTGCAGCAAACCACCATGGCACGTGTATACCTATGTAACAAACCTGCACATTCTGTACATGTATCCCAGAACTTAAAGTATAATAATAATTTTAAAAAAAGAATAGCTACTAAAGGCTCCCCAACATGGAGAAGCACTGCCAAACTAGCAAGCATTAAAACAATTAGTCTCTTGGGGTAGAATCACTCTGCAAGCAACATGGATGTTTTTTACGTATTTGCATAAGTAAATTATTGATTAAAAACAAACTTTCCAGTCCAGTGCGGTGGCTAATGCTTGTAATCCCAGCACTTTGGGAGGCCAAGGTGGACGGATCGCTTGAGCCCAGGAGTTGGAGACCAGCCTGATCAACATGACAAAATCCCATCTTTACAAAAAATACCAAAATTAGCTGGGTGTGGTGATGCTCACCTGTAGTCCTAGCTACTCAAGAGGCTGAGGTGGGAGGATCGCTTGAGCCTGGGAGGCAGAAGTTGCAGTGAGATGAGATCACCCCACTGCACTCCAGCCTGGGTGACAGGGCAAGACCTTGTGATATGGTTTGGCTCTGTGTCCCCACCTAAATCTCATTTTGTAGCTCCCATAATCCCCACGTGTTGTATGAGGGACCTGGTGGGAGATGATTGAACCATGGGGGTGGGTCTTTCCTATGCTGTTCTCGAGTTAGTGAATGGGTCTCACGAGATCTGATGGTTTTAAAAATGGGAGTTTCTGTGCACAGGCCCTCCTTTTGCCTGCTGCCATCCACCTAAGATGTGATTTGTTCCGCCTTGACTTCCGCCATGATTGTGAGTCCTTCCCAGCCAAGTGGAACTGTAAGTTCATTAAACCTCTTTCTTTTGTAAATTGCCCAGTCTCAGGTATGTCTTTATCAACAGCATGAAAATGGACTAAATATACACCCTGTCATGGAAAAAACAAAAAAACAAAAACAAAAACAAAACCTTATCTTACTTCTCCTATAAGTAAATTCCAAGCCAAGGAATGACAGGAATGGATGAATTAAATTAGCCATATCAATGTATTTCTTAAAGTGTTGAGTCCATCGCAATCCCAAGTATCTATTTTTTCTGAGATTAAAAAAAAAAATTCTCTTATAAAAAATGTTGATAGGAGATTAATGGTTAAATTGGAGGTGGATATAGTAAAAAGCAAAAGAAAGTTCTTTAATTTTTTTTAATGTTTCAAAGAAGTAATTCTAGTACTAGTTACATTCTCATGGACTGGAAGGGTGGTTCAGACCATTTTCCATTTTTGTCATGGCTACTAGGAAACTCAAAACCAAATTGGAATTTAAATCACAGCGATAAAGCCAATCCCTTTGGTATCATTGCATATTTGAAAATCAGAAGCGTATTTCTTCTTCCATTCCTTGACCCTCATTTTCTATTTTTTGTTGTTGAGTAGGGAGTGCATTTCAGAGAATAAAAATGCCCACTTTATCTAGCCTAGAAATCCCAAGCATTTAATCTGTCTTCTCCCCAGATGTAAGTTTCCATGATAAAAGCTATTGGAGGTAGTGTGCTGGTCCCAGGTTACTCTGCACAGTGTGAAAGAAATGGCCAACAAGTATATTTAAAAATGCTCAATATCACTAATTATCAGGGAAATGCAAATCAAAACCACAATGAGATATCACCTCATACCTGTTAGAATGGCTACTATTAAAAAAAAGACTAAAAATAAAAAATGCAGGCAAGGATGCAGAGAAAGGGGAACACTTACGCACTGATTGTGGGGATATAAACTAGTACAGCCATTACAGAGAACAATATGGAGGTTCCTCAAAAAACAGTGAATAGAACTACCATATGATCCAGCAATCCCATAACTAGGTATTTATCCAAAGGAAAGTAAATCAGTGTGTCAAAGAGATATTGGCACCCCTGTGTTTATTGTGGTACCATTCACAATAGCCAAGATATGGAAGCAATTTAAGTGCCTTTCAAAGGATGAACTGATAAAGAAAATGTCATATATATATATGTGTATATATATATATATATATACACACACACACACACTATTCAGCCATAAAAAAGAATGAAATCCTGTTATTTGTGGCAACATAGATGAGCCTGGAGGATATTATGTTAAGTGAAATAAGCGAGGCACAGAAAGACAAATACCGCATGAGCTCACTCATATGTGCAATCTTACAAAGTTGATCTTACAGAAATAGAAATTGGAACAGAGGTTACTAGAGGCTGAGAAGAGTAGAGGGAAAGGGAGAGAATAAGGAGAGATTTGTTAAACAATACAACATTTCAGCTAGATAGGAGGAATAAGTCTAGTATTCTATAGCATTGTAGTGTTACTATAGTTAGCAATGATATATCATATATTTTCGAATAGCTAGAAGAGAGGATATTGAATGTTCCCAATACAAAGAAATAATAAATGTTTGAAATGATGGATATGCTAGTTACTCTGATCTGATCACTATACATTGTATGTATTAAAACATCACTATGTACCCCATAAATATGTACAATTGTTATGTGTCAATTAAAAATCCATTTTGAAAACATACAGAAAAAAAAGAAAAGTAGGCTTACTTTTGGGGGGATTTCTCTATCAACGATGCACCTGGCCACAAATTGTAACCTAAGAGCTTGGGGTTAGTAATACTATGCTGTAGAGCCAATATGGTTTACTGAAACTTAAAGTGAAGAACGTAGCAGAATCATTTCATTTACCTGAGTTTTTGAATAGATAGCTTAAGGTTTTACTATTAAACAATGGTTGGTGTGAAGGTTTTTGTTACTGATTGAGAGCAGACACCTGTATGTTTTGAAAACCAGTCAAGAGGTTGGTAGAGCTGATGTTCTATTATGAAACTTCACTTTGAGAACCATGGTCAAGGTTGAAGTTTTACTCTTGGCCTGACTCTCTGCATTGCTGATCTCAACCCTCGCCTGAACCCCACCTCTTGCATTCCCCATCCCCTACATTCTTGCACATGTGCGTGTACACACACACACACACACACCACACATATCCCTACTCTTCTTCACCAAGGGTTAAAGTTGGGAAATTTACATGGTTTTCTGGCACCAGCTCACACATCTATGTTCTGCCTTAGATTCTATCCAAATCAGGAGTGAAAGAAATTATGAGGAAGGCAGAAAGAGAATGGAGGAGTTAGTAGCTAAGGACATGGAAAACAATAGAAGTAGTGGCAAGAGGGAACACAGAAAATGCCTCCGAAAAGGGATGGTGATGTGACTTAACAAAGAGAACACTGGATAAGGGCCTGGAGACCTGAAATTGAGTCTTAGCTTTGTCATGGTCCCCACTGTGACTTTGGACAAAGCTCTACCATTCTTTGGTGCTCAGTTTGCTTATTTGTAAAATGGGAATTGTTGGGGGGTTGTAATCCCTAATTTTTACTTTATGGCAGTGTTGTAAAATTCAACAAGATGACATGTGTAAAAATATTTTGCAAACCATCAAGAGCAAAACCTATCTAAGGCGTTAGTGATGGGAGACTTAAATAGGAGCCACCATAATCAGAACAGAAATGGCAGTTATTTTTATCTTTTCCTTACATGTTCTTCATAACCCACTGTTATCATTTAGAAAATTCCTGTGATGTAGTCATCTAGCAGCCTCTGATTTTCTTTATCCTTTCCTCAGTTTCTACTTCAAGCTGATCTTTGTAGGCAAACATGCCCTTTGTAGGCAAACATGCCTTCTTCAGAAGGCAAAAACAAGAGAGAAGAGATCTGATTACTAGATTACTTTGTGTTATGTTGCATAAGGACAGATATTGGTAATAATCCCTTAATTGCATAGAGTATATCCCTGATTAAATACATACATGCCCACGCTTGCCCATGCACACACCCACACACCCCACAGTGAATTCCTCACCCTCCTTTTTACACTTAGCATGTCACACAATAAAGAGGTGACATGGTTCTTGGGAAAGAAAGCCTTGCCATCTAGGTCACGTGTTAACTTGCTCACCCAGAGCTTATTTTACCCAATGAGATGCTCCACTGATTTCACATGTTCTGTTTCTATTTTAACATGAATTGAGGCAGACCTAAATCATCTTAAGGCATCTGTCTATAGGCAGTTATCCAGCCACTTAGTTTCATGTTCTTCAGAACCCAGTGTTATCATTTGGAATCGTTTTATGATCCATTTATGTAACAACCTCTGAGTTTTCCTTATCTTTCTTCCACTTTCTCCTTCAAACGGATCTCTGTAGGCAAACAGGCCCTGAGGATCACTGATTTCATTGGGAACCAAAGCAAAGAGAGGAGCCTGATTGTTAGATTACTTTGTGCCACATTTTATAATGAAAAACTGATGTAAGATCCCCTTGGATTTACACAAAGTACTTTGAAAATAGCCCAAGGCTAGTTATGGGATCATGGGTGTTACTTAATTTCTCTTTATTTCATCTGTAAACTGGTGATAATATTCATGATGTAGTCAGTCAATTTGGGGTATGGTCATTCGAGCAATTAGAGATCAACTTAATCATGTTCTTACTAGCCCCCTTCTGCCTATCTCACCCATGAAGGTATCATGAAGGGCTTTGTCAGATGCTGTGCCGAAATCCAGATACACTGCGTTCAACATTTCCCTGGTCTACAAGGATAGTAAAGAACCCAATCAAAAATTTAAAAGAAAGAAAGACAGGACAAAAATTAAATTGTTTGGAGTGATCTGTACTCCATAACCCCATGCTATCTCCTGCTGATGGTCACCTCACTCCACAAATGCCCACAAAACTTGTATTTCCATTTGGACATCTTGTCAGTAATGGACTTCAAACTCACTGGTAGGTACTTTCTAAAAATGACTCTTGTCTCATTTTTAAAATAAAACAGCTTTTTCCCAGTTGTCACTTCTCCCTCCTCAAAACAGTTTCTTGCAAATTCTGAAGAGGAGTTCACACCTGAAAAGAGAGAGGAATTTGGAGGAAGTAACCCATGATGCAAATCCCCATTCACCCCTTACCTGCCATCAGAGTACCTTCAGTTCTTTCCATGGAGTCTTGTGACCCTTGACGGTCAATGGCAACACCACTGGGGAGGTCCTGAGGAGACCCTGAAGTCACTTAGAGGGCATGTGGCTGGTTATACACTTTTCATTTTCATTTCAACCAGCATTCAGAGAGGACCTACTTTATGCCAAGGTCCTGTGGGCAGTGTAACTTCTCTCAGAGCTTACTGTCTTGTATGAAAGACAGATATGTGAGCAAATAAATATAACCCAGTTGTTAGTGAATCTAAAGAACTAAAAAAAGAACTATGGTCTCAGCTTGCTCAATCTTTTTATATTTACGGTTGCTTTTATTCTAGCTGAGGATGGGGCTAGGTAGGGCCTGGTTCACTGCAGGAAAAAACAGGCTGGATGAGAAGAAGACCTGAAAAAGTACTGGATTAATGGAACAGGACAGGAACATAGAATACAGGCTCTTTTATAGATACCGAGGGACAATTCAATCTAGAAGGCAAAGGTTCTGTATAGTAACTGCTACAGCTTAGAGAAGAGGAATGACAACGGTCCAAGCATCTCAACAGGTGCCCCAAGTGTAATAATGAAAAATGCAGGAGTGAGCAACGTTTATATTCCAAGAAAGTGAGATATCAGCATCAGGGAATTTCACTAGCAGGTACCAAGCCCTAGCTTCCAGGCTTGAGTTTAAGGGAATTTCTCCATTTAGCAATCGCCCTGCCTACAATACATTCTGTGATAATAAAACTGACAATTATACCAATGTAGTCTGTCTTGCTGCACCTCTGAAGGGCTAGTGCTCCCCATGGAATAATAGGTCTCAACTCTAGAATGACCTGCAGATACAAGTTAGGATACGTCCTAAGCATGTAGCAAAAGATGTGGTGGCTGCCAGATGACCCTAAAGGTTGACTCCAATGCCTGTAGCCATTTTTCCTGAAATCTGCCCCAAGCTGAAGCCCATGTGAATATGTCCATTGAGAGCTTCAAAACTGAGTGCAACAGCAAAAGAAATTATCATCAGAGTGAACAGGCAACCTACAGAATGGGAGAAAATTTTTGCAATCTATCCATCTGACAAAGAGCTAATATCCAGAATCTACAAGGTGCTTAAATTTACAAGAAAAAGAACAAACAACCCTATTAAAATGTGGGCAAAGGATATGAACAGACGCTTCTCAAAAGAAGACATTTATGCAGCCGACAAACATATGAAAAACAAAAGCTCAACATCACTAATCATTAGAGAAATGCAAATCAAAACCACAATGAGATATCATCTCACACCCGTCAGAATGGCAATTATTAAAAAGTCAGGAAACAACAGGTGCTAATGAGGCTGTGGAGAAATAGGAACACTTTTACACTGTTGGTGTGAATGTAAATTAGTTCAACCATTGTGGAAGACAGTGTGGCGATTCCTCAAAGACCTAGAACTAGAAATACCGTTTGACCCAGCAATCCCATGACTGGCTATATACCCAAAGGAATATAAATCATTCTATTATAAAGATACATACATGCTAATGTTCACTGCACTGCTATTCACAGTAGCAAAGGCATGGAATCACCCCAAATGCACATCGATGATAGACTGGATAAAGAAAATGTGGTACATATATACCATGGAATACTATGCAGCCATAAGAAGGAACAGGACTGTGTCCTTTGCAGAGACATGGATGGAGTTGGAAGTCATTATCCTCAGCAAACCAACACAGGAACAGAAAACCAAACACTGCATGTTCTCACTTACAAGTGGGAACTGAACCATGAGAACACATGGACACAGGAAGGGGAACAACACACACTGGAGCCTGTTGATGGGAGGGGAGAGCATCAGGACAAATACCTAATGAATGCTGGGCTTAATACGTAGGTGATGGGTTGACAGGTGCAGCAAACCACCATGGCACACATTTACCTATTTAACAAACCTGCGCATCCTGCACATGTATCCCAGAACTTGAAATAAAATAAATTTTTTAAAAAACCTGAGCGCGAGAACCCAAACCACTGGAATTATGGACAAGAAGAAAGAGGGTAAGAGTTACATAGATTACTGGTTTCCATTTGGAGGGGATGGGCAGGGAACAAGGATAGGGTAAGAAAGAGGAGAACGTGTATGTTGAATCAGTTTTCCTAAGTTCTTTTTTCTCATCTATACATATCCAGTTGAGAATCAGTGGCATAAGTTGGATAATTTTATTTAATACCAATATCTTTATCTGAGGATATTGGGGTGTTTGGTGTTTGGAGAAGGGACTGGAAAGATCACCTTACCTGGACTGACATTCAGTGGAGGGAAATCCAGTCACTTTTCCAAAAAAAAATTAAAACCCTAAACCTTACATAAAGTATATAAATACTCCCATTTAACAAGAATAGGCTTATGAGCAAAGTGCTATTGATGCTTGAGCACCATGACTCAGAATTTCTTTCAGCTAGAAATTAAAGTCCCAATTGGAGATAGGTCCATACAAACACTGACACACTACCACTCACTCTCAGCCCCCTGACAAACAAACCCTGAGGCTGAAAATGTCTAAGGATATTTTCTGAAAGATTTAAAAGGAGCTTATAAATGTCATGAAGTTACTCTAAACCCAGATCTATTGGAAGTAGAGGTCCAGAATCACTTCCTGGGGCTGGTCTCTGGCATTAATGTATTGGCCTGGGAGTGAACCTCTATGATACTGGCAGTGGGGCAGTGCCAGGCCTGATGGATCTTCTGAGTGTGCACGTTGACCTCCACTCAGGAACCTGGGTACTAGCTTGTTACTTTCTTCTGAACTCAGCTAAGAGGTCTATTGTATTTCATACAGCAATCCCAAATGTTTTGTAGCAACAGGGCTTCTATGGTACATTTAGTTGACCATATGTCCAGAGACATAAGTTCAACTCTTAAAAATGAGAAGGAGAAAGTACCCTTGTGTTGTTATAAAAGTGATACTAAACATTAAGCATGTTTTGGTAGATATGGAGATGCACTACTCAGAACCCCTTTTAAGAAAGGACCTGCCGCCCAGATGCAAGGTGACATGGAGCCTTAGTTTACCTATAACCACTTCCTGGATCTTTAATATGATACATGTGCCAATTTGGGTTCTTTGGGAAACAAGCAATGGTATAGAATTAGGAGCATTAAAAAATGTTCGTGAAGTAGTATCTGTGAAAATAAAAGGCAGGAAGGAGGACTGGGGAAAGATAGCAGTCTGATCACAATATAGACCTGACAAAAGTCTCTGAATAATCTTGGAAGGCTGCAGATGGAAACAGCAGCAGCAGCAACCCTAAGGAAAACTCAGATCATTTGATTTCGTGGTTAGTACCTGCCTGTGTTGTTGGGGTCTCCTTGATGATCTGACCTAAGCTTACAAATGAACGCTTGCATCACCAGCCCTCAAGCTTCCACAGTGTGAAGGAGTGAGTTCCTAAGGAAGGTATGGACCCCTATGCCCACAGACAACTTTCATTCATCTCTGAAATTCTGCATATTACTGATAATAAATGATGATGAAGATAATTGACATTTAAATGTCATATTTTTTCTTCAGCAATATTTGATGATTAGAAAAGTTACTAATTGATTGAAACACTACAGGGATGATGTGCCTCTGTAAAGGACAAGCAAAAGAAAAATAACAGATTCCATGTGATTGTAGGGGGTATCTAAGATATTTTTATCTTCCTTGTTTTTCACTTTGATTTCTAGAGATTAACAATCAAACAAGTGTTGTAACCATGTTCAAAATACTGGTGATATCTACTGAGATTATAGATCCATTATGGAAACTGACACGTCTGCATTCCCAGACAAAAGCAGAGAAAGATACAATAGAACAAAGGAGAGACAGAAAGAAAAACAGAGAGACAGAGACTGACAGAGGCAGAGAGGCAGAGCCTGGTGTAGGCTCAGGAGGGAAGCTCAACCTGAGATTTGTCCTCACACAACCAGGTATACATATCGTGTATAGAAAATGAAATACACTTTGAAAACAAAAAATATGGTGGAAATAGGAATGGGGGGAGTACAGGAGATAAGCATGTTTTTGACTTTTTCTTTAAATCTATAGTATGAAACACAACACTGAAAGAAGGACAAGGCTCAATGCATAGGTAGTGGGTGGTATCAACCCTAAATTTCCTCAGCATTCTGTTTGTCTAGAGTCTGCTCTCACTCTCATTTTTATTACCTACGACTCACTTCATACAAATGACTGAACACTCTTTGGGTTCCCACCTTTGCTTAGATAAAGAACTTATTCCCCACCAGGGCCACCATCTCATCCAAAACTCTCATTGGACACATAGGGAAAGAAAGTCTTGAAGACAAGATGAGACAGACTTGTCTAAGGTCACACAACCACCATCAAGTAGATGATCTAGGAATACAGTTCAGGTCCCAATGGAGTTGGAACTTCAGGTAGACATGGAGGTTCCTCCGCATGCACAAACTTACTTATATGGGAGGCTGGGAAGTGTAGCTAAACTGTGAACCCAAAAAGGACAAAATAAGTAGGTATTTGCAAAATGGTTCTATATACCCTTCTGTCTGTCCCCAAATGTTCTTAAAAGCATGTGGTAGTCACACCATTTGTTAGACTGAAGCAGCAAGGATATGAGTACATCTTACACTGGAAATACTCATTTCCATTCCTCAGGATCTGACAATCCCAAAGCAGTTAGAAGCTGGTATGCCTTCTCCATAATCTCTCTCTCTCTCTCTCTCTCTGTGTGTGTGTGTGTGTGTGTGTGTGTGTGTGTGTGTGTGTGCGCTTATCAGCCAGTCAGATTAAGGGATCCAGTGGAAAATTCTCAAAGGCCCTAGTTAGCGTGGAACCTGGATCTCTGAGTCATCACTTAGAAAACCACCAAGAGTGCCACCAAGCTCTCATCAGACATCATTATATGAAAAAAAAAAAAAAATACTTGTACTGTGTTAACCCACTGACATTGGGAATTGTGTATACAGAAGCTAGCATTAATTGCCTTGACTAATACAGAACCCCAACTTCTCTGAGAAACACCCAAATTGAACTTGTCAAAAGATTGGATGGGATCTTACCCATCTAATAGTGTGTGAGTTTGCTAGGACTGCTGTAACAAAGTACCACAAGCCGGGTGGCTTAAACAACAGAAATGTATTGTCTCCTAGTTCTAGAGGCCAGAAGTACAAGATCAAGGAGTCTGCAGGGTTGATTCTGTCTGAGGTCTCTGAGGGAAGTATCTATTCCAGGTCACTCTTTGACTGGTAGATGCATTACCCCAATCTCTGCTTTTGTCTTCACATCATGTTCTCCGTGTGTGTGTGTATGTGTGTGTGTGTGTGTGTGTGTGTCTAAATCTCCCCTTCTTATAAGGATACCCGTCATATTGGATTGGTGACCCACCCTACTGCAGTATGATCTTATCCTAACATAACTCATTATACCTGCAACAACCCAATTTTCAAATAAGGTCACATGCTGAGGTCCTGGGAGTTAGGACTTTTGAGCATATGAATTTGGCGAAGGGACACAATTCAAACCATTAACAGGTAGTGCCATTGGCAAGGAGCTACTTTTGTGAGCAGTTGAAAGCCCAAATGCTATTCTTCTAACGGGGAGAATGTTGGGGAGCCCCATGTTTGGTATAGCCAGCTTCATACAGTTACATCCTTGTCACTGACCTAAAGGAATTTATAATCTTTTCTGTGTACCAGATGGTGTCCCTCAATCACCATTACACTGATGACAAGCACAGTCTCTGACTGAGCTAGATGCTGTGTCTGAAATGTCTATTTAGAAGTTGTTATGGACTGAGTTGTGTCCCTCCAAAATTCCTATATTGAAGTCCTAATCCCTGTACTTCAATATGTGACTATATTTGAAGATAGGGTCTTTATAGAGATGATCAAGTTACAGTAAGGTCACTGGGGTGGACATTAATGTAATCTGAGTAATATCCTTATAAGAAGAGGAGATTAGGACACACACACACAGAGAGAGGAGATAAAGTGAAGACACGGGGAGGAGAAGATGGCCATCTCCAAGGCAAAGAGAGAGGCCTCAGGAGAAACCAACCCTGCCCACACCTTGATTTCAGATTTCTAACTTCCAGAACTGTGAGGCAATGCATTTCAGTTGTTTAAGCTATCCTGTCTGTAGCACTTTGTTACGGCAGCCTGAGCAAACTCATAGAGAGGTCCTCAAGGAGGAACAGTCCTAAACAAGAACAAGAGCGTCATTAAGATCCCTAGAGAGGCTGGGAAAAGCCTTCAGATTCACCTCAATGAAGACAGGCACTTGCATGGAAATGGTACTCTTTTTTTTTTTTTTTTTTTTTTTTTTGGTGCTGCCACTGCAGCGTACTCTCCTCTTCCACCCTGCCAGCATTACAATCAATTTGTTACAGACTTTTTCCATGACTTACATTTCACTAGGTCTGCAGATTCAAACAATGAGCTCTGTGTATTAGATTTCATAGGAAAATTGTGAGTGCACCAACCTATGTGACCAACAGATGCCATATCAGACTGGGCACCAGAGAAGACTCCCAGCAAGAACTGCAACTCAAGAATAAGGGCAACTAAATTAGCATCCCAGAGTTAGAAGGTCCTTGTGTTTAAACCAGTAGTTTTTAGCCCATGATCTATTACAAGCCCTGCATGCAAACTGGCTCCTGGGTTCCTCAGTCAATGAATGTCAAATGCGGTGAGATGCTGAGGTGGTACTGCTAAACTTAGAATGCTCAAAGTCGCCAATTAATTCTGTGCAAAAAGGTATTTACATCATCGTTCTCCACCTTAGGCCCTGCCTGATGTTCTCGAGTTTCTGTCAGTCTGGGGCCTCCTTAGAAGTAACTGCTGGCCTCAGGCTTGGAAACAAAGCAATCACAGCAAAATTACTAGCCTGTTTGTTGGACAGCAACTGGCTATATTTATCCTCTATTTTTTCCCCACCCCTCTCACCCCATATTAGTCTCCTATTGCTGTGTAACAAATTTCCGCAAGTGTAGCACCTATAAATAGCACACGTTTATTTTCTCAGTTTCCGTGGGTTAGGAGTCTGAGCACAGCTTAGCTGGGTCCTCTGCTTGGGATCTCACAAGGCTGCAATGGTGGTGTCGGCAGGCTGCATTCTCAACTGGAGCTTAATGTCCTCTTCCAAGCCCCCATAGTTGCTGGCAGGATTCGTTTCCTTGTGTGGCATGACTGAGGGCCCTGGCTTTTGCTGGCTCTTAACTGTAGGCTTCCCTTAAGTCCTAGAGGCGGAGGCAGCTCACAACATGGCTGTTTGCTTCTTCAAGGGCAGCGGATCTCTCCACTCTACAAGGAAGGAATCCCAAATATTGTAACATAATCATAGAAGTCATATCCCATCATCTTTGCCATATTCTATTGTTTAGAATCAAGTCTTGAGTACCGTCCACACTCTAGGGGAAGGAGTTATACAAAAGCATGACTCATTGCAAGTCATCTTTGGGTGTGTCTACCAGCCCCACCTATCCCCCACTGGCTCACCTTCTACAGGGTTAGGGTTAGTCCTAGATGATAACAAGCATTGCAGCTGCTGACAGCTTCTACTCATAATACCACCAATGGAGTTTGGGGTGGGGGACACTCAACATGTGCCTTGTTATCGTGTTCTCCTTTCATAGCTGTAATGCCAGGTGCATTTCTTCATTGTCATCACTATCTTCCCAGTTAAGTCACACATGGATTATCACCTGTTTGTGCATTCAAAGCTCAGGAGCAATCCCACAATATCACATGGACCAGCAGCATCAGCATCCTATGAAAACTTGTTAGAAATGCAAATTATCTGGCTCTACACCAGTCCTACTGAGTCAGAAACTCCCCCAACAATCTGTGTTTTAACAAGTCCTCAAGAGCATGCTGATGTATGCTCAAGGTTGAGTACCACTGAGTTCAGAAATAGGCTTTATAGAGGAAGGATAACTCTAATAGCCAAGGATCATATGAGAAAAGAAAATTTAGTTTCCCCTGCATATTAATCTGGTAGTGCTGCCATAACAAAGTACCACAGACTGGCGAGCTTAAGGAACAGAAATGTATTGTCTCATATTTCTGGAGGCCAGAAGTCCGAGATCAAGGTGGCAGCAAGGTTGGTTCCTTCTGAGGGCTCTCTCTCTGACTTCTAGATGGCATCTTCTCCCTGTGTCTTCACATGATCTTCCTTCTATGTGTGTCTGTGCCCTAATCTTCTCTTCTTATAAGGCATCAGTCAGACTGGATTAGGGCCCACCATAGTGACCTCATTTTACCTTAATTACCCCCTTTAAAGACCCCATTTCCAAATACAGTCACATTCTGAAGTACTTGGGGATTAAGACTTCACCTTTGAGGTGCTAATTATTTCTAGGAGTTGTTTGGGAATGCCAATAGCTCAGCACTGAGAGATCTTTGGGCATGTGGGATGTTGTCAGTCCCCTGCTAGAGGAGGAACTGCTGGTCCTATTAGAAGCTGAACTTAGAGATAATACACCCTCTGGAAGAATGAGAGGGCTAGTTCCAACTAACTGGTTGCCCAGCAACCCCCAGAGTAAGCTCCCAAGATCACATTTAGATAATGCTGTCCATGGCACTTGCTATGGTTTGAATGTGACTCCCAAAGTTTATGTGTTGGAAATTTAGTCCCCAATGCATTAAGAGGTGGGACCATTAAGAAGTAATTAAGTCATGAAAACTCTGTCCTAATCAATAGATTGATGTCATTATCTCAGGAATAGACTTTTTATAAAAGAGAAGAGTCTCTCTCTCTTTCTCTCTCTCTCTCTCTCTCTCTCTCTCTCCCCCCCCCCCCCCTCCGTCTCTCTCTCCCACTTCTGACATGGGATAATGCAGCAAGAAGGCCCTCACAAGACACAGCCCCTGCATCTTGGACTTGTCAGCCTCCAGAACTCTAAGACATAAATCTCTTTTCTTTGTAGATTACCCAGTCTCACATACTCTGTTATAGCAACACAAAACAGACTATGATAGCACCACATTATTAGGCCTCTCTGGTTTACAAAGACAAATAAATGGTAACACTGACAGCAATAATTCAAATTTCACTGACATGTTTCCTGCAAAGTCCACCTCAAGCATTTTTAGGTGTCTCTTCTGTGTTTACAAGCAATTTTCTCCCACTGGAATGACTGCTGCACCCCTGGGCCATGTTCTTCCCTCCATGCTGCTGCTCCAATAAGCACTCCACTCCACTGCTCTGCTAGCCACAAGAGTCCAACACTGTCTGTCACTCTTCTGCCAGAGCTCATGCTACTGCTATTAGATAATGTATATACAGCCTTCCCTCAGTATTGTGAGGGACTGGCGTCTGGACTCCCTCAGATACCAAAATCCACAGATGTTCAAGTCCCTTACATAAAATGGTGTAGTGTTTGCACATAACCTACACACATCCTCCTGTATACTTTAAATCATCTCTAGATTAGTTATAATACTTGATACAATGTTAATGCTACATAAATAGTTGTTATACTGCATTGCTTAGGGAATAATGACAAGAAAAATTCTTTTCGTATTCAATGGAGATGCAATTATTCTTTTAAAAATATATTTTTGATCTGCAATTGGTTTAATCCAGAGATGCAGAACCCATGGATGCAGAGGGCCAACCGCACAGCGTTGAACAGCTCTGAACAGCAGACCCCATCAAGTGACAATTAGGCACTGCTCTGCTGGGTACAGAAGGTCCTGCAAGGGCTACTCTTTTGCCAGGAATGGTTTTCTTTTGTGCTATTCTTCTGGGTATAGGAGGAATCCATTTGTTGCCTCTATGAGCTCTCAAAATTATAGAACTAAATGTTAGTTTTTGAAAAGTGCAGAAGAATGTCTCTCTCCCCTTTGTGTTGCACTCTGTTATTGAATCTCATGTTTCTTTCAGAGCCCACTGAAGAGAAGCTTTTTATCCAGTTTGAAAGATCACATATTGTGTCAGGTGCGTATGCTTAAACCAATAAGCTATGACCAGGGGACAAAGGTCACATCAGCCCCACTCTGTGGCCACAAAGTAGAGGGGTTTGTCCTTATGTATCAAAGCCACTTCTAGGAAATTAGGGAGACATCTCAATGGTTTTTTCTTTTAATATTTGTAACGTGTTTTTTCTATATTTGTAGTAGAGTCATATTTTCAATTTTTTGAAAATGACATATTATCAAAAGTATAATTAAATCCAGTTTAGATTTCATACCTACTTTAATGTATAACATAAAATGACCATTTTAACCATTTTTAAGTATACAGTTCAGTGACACTGAGTACATTCACATTGTTGTGCAACCATCACCACCATCCAGCACTTTTTTTCTCGTCTTACAAAACTGAAACTCCACTCTCATTAAACCCTAACTCCTCATTCCTCTGCCCCCTCAGCCCAAGGCAACCACTATTCATTCTGTGTATGAATTTGACTACTCTAGTATCTCATATAAGTACAATCATTCAGTATTGGTCCTTTTCAGGCTGGATCATTTAACTTAACATAATGTCCAGTTGGCTTTTACACTTTCCTGTTATATGAATATAATTGCAAACAGATGCACATCTCTTCATCTCAGAATGTTTTTTTAATGCCTCAGTTCTGTCACTCCTTCAATTACAGACTTGTCCCTCTCTTCCTTTTACTTGACCACTTGCTTTATAAGAAATTGCACTCGGGTTTCCATGCCACTCTCCATAATCACCAATGACCTCCTAATCAACTAATTTAATGGATTTCCCCATGAAAATTAATCTGTCTTGATGTTTCCATAGAATTAAACAGATAGTATATTGTTTATGCAAGATTGGTATAATTATTATTCAATGGAAGAACATTTCATCTCTATTTTAAAGATGGAGAAACTGAGCCTCAGAGTTTCATTTGTTTATTCACAAAACAAATAAGTCTTGAGTTCCTCCTATACCAGTCCTACTACTGAGTACTGAAGAAAGAACAATGAGCATCACAGGTATTATGTGTGCAAAATATTACACATAAGTATATAATTACAAATTGTAGTTAGTATGGATAGTTTTTTCAAATATTTTTGATCTGCAGTTGGTTGAATCCATCAGTAGAATGCACCAATAGAATAGACTGAATGCATCAATAGAATAGAAGATACAGGATTGCCGAGGGTTCACAGGAATACCTGATTCAGATTGAAAGTGAAGTGCAGGGAAGAGGCCCTTTAAGAGGCAATATTGGTGAGGGGGAGAATGAGAGACAGTGATCCAGGCAAAGATAACTGGTCACCTTTGGGAAACTGAAAAAAGACTTGAGTGGAGCAGAGATAGCAAGAGAAGGACAACAGAAGAGGCTCTAGAAGGCAGCAAAATTTCATCCTAAGGGCAATAGGGAGACTTAAAAGACTTTTAATCAGCATAATGACTGAACAAATCTGAACATATAGTATGAACAGCTTCTCACTGTCTTTGCCTATGCTCCACACCAACAAGGACAACTGAATTTGGAGTTTGCTAACTGGCTGGGTGTGGGTTTTTTTATTTTGTTTTGTTTTGTTTTGTTTGTTTGTTTTAGATGGAGTTTCACTCTTGTCACCCAGGCTGGAGTGCAGTGGCATGATCTTGGCTCACTGCAACCTCCACCTCCTTGGTTCAAGCAATTCTCCTGCCTCTGCCTCCAGAGCAACTGGGATTACAGGCGCCCGCCACCAAGCCAGGCTAATTTTTCTATTTTTAGTAGAGATGGGGTTTTGCCACGTTGGCCAGGCAGGTCTTGAACTCCTGAACTCAGGTGAATCTGCCTGCTGGGATTACAGGCATGAGCCACCACGCCCGGCTGAGTCTTTGATTTTCTTTCCTGAGAAACTCCAACACTTAAAGTTTAGGTAGAGGAAAAAGAATCAGCAAAGGGCACTCGGAAGAATCCGGATAGGTGAAAAGAAGCCGGGAATAACTCATACTATTAAAATGTCCATACTACCCAAAATGACGTACAGATTCAATGCACTCCCCATCAATGACATTTTTCACAGAAATAGAAAAAAAAATCTAAAACGCATAAGAAACCACAAATATCCTGAATAGCAAAGACAATCATGAGCAAGACACACAAAGCTGAAGTCATCACAATCCCTGATTTCAAAATGTACTAAAAAAACTATAGTAATCAAAACAGTATGGTACCAGCATAAAAATAAACATAAACTAATGGAGCAGAATTGACAGCCCAGAAATGAATCTGCACATTTACAGTCTATTTGTCTTAAACAAAGGTGTCAAGAATACATAACAGGGAACATTTTAGGATAGAGTTATGTACAGCATTCTATGGGGACACAAAAGAGGATCACAACACTCAGCTTGGGGACTCAGGGTAGGTTTCACAAAGCTTGACCTTTTATGGGCCAATAGAAGCTGGACAGATGAAGAAGGGTAGAAAGTGGCCCAAGAAGAAAGAAAAGCCTGTGCAATTACCTGGAGGTATGAACGAGCATGGCATATTCAGATAACTCCAAGTAATTTTGTGCCAATCTATATAAATGTGGGCAAGACAGACACTAAGACTAGAGAGAGAGACAGCCTAGGGCCAGATCATAAAAAATTAAGGAGGGTGAACTTTAGAATGAAGCCAAGAGGGTAGGAGTGGGATGAGGCAACTTTGAAGGATATTTTAGTTGTGCCTTGATTTGGCCATATTTTGCTTTTTTAAAAAATGTATATTAAAGGATTTTTTTAGCAAAAATATGTGCACTGGGCTTTTGAAAATCAAACAATATAAAGAATAATAATGTAAAGTAACATTTCCCTACATGACCCCTGTACTGCTTTCCAGAAGTACTCCTTTGAAGTCTTTTAGCTGATTCTAATTTTTATCTTCTGGAGACTCAAACCACATCTCTAAACCATCTGCTTATACTACCCTTGGATGCTTTATCATTTTCAATGGTATTTATTGACAGCTCTGGAAGACAAGGCTTTAACTCAGTAGCATCACCTCCCCACACACTCTTTCTCCCCACTTCCCCATACAACTACAGACCATTTTTAGCTCCTTTATGTGTTGCCTTTACCTAGCTATCTGAACTCTCACTATCCGATAATTGGCTATAACCCCTTGTAAAAATGTCTATCCAAAATTTAGGCTCTGAAGTGAGAACTTGCTCTAGTCAATCCTCATGTAATGTCAGCCAAAATGTTTAGGTTGTGAATTACTCCTGTAGGAGGTTAGAACCTTGTCTAAATATGCTAGGCATTATTTTCATCATCATCCTCACCATTACCCTAATGGTTTTGCTTTTAATGGGTCCCGGCATTTACTTCTGCCAGGTTTCTAGGAGAACTACTAAACCTGGGTCTGATTTAGATATTATTTGTAATGTGTCATTACATTGTTTATTTATATTACAGTACATGTCATTGAAGGGCACAGAGAAAATCAAGTTCAGAGCCAATACTCTATCGTGGTATTGCCTATAACTCACAAATATACTCACTAATGCATTCCTTAACTGTTAAATAATTAGGCAAATGGTGTTTACAATGTTTTATATTATGCAGAAATCTTTGGTTGGTTGTTATATAAATGTTTCACGGTATTTTAGTAATATCTAGAAAAATGGGTTGGGGTTTTTGAATGGGATGCAAATGAAATGGGTTTTCTTCAGCCAAATCATGAAAAATGCTGCTGCTATCTGAATATTTGCTTTCCAATATGTTTTCAGAAATGTGCTAGATTCAGATAATGTGGAATTCCTGTACTTGCACTTCTATTTCTTATTCCTTGAGCTATAAAATCCCTTGACTTTCCATGTAAAATGAAGATATAACACCCTTACTTATTCCCTTTGTTTCTTCTCTCGTTTGTCAAAGACTATGCCTTTGACTAAATCTTTAGTCAGCTGAAACTGCCTTCAGCAATAATCCTGTCAGTCAGGTTAGCCAGAAACTCCTTATCCTTGATATTTCCTCTTAGTAATTTTCTATCCACTGATGCCCCCTCCCCCACCCTGCTCCCTGATTATGAATCCCCACTTGTCCATGCTGGAGTCTGAATCCAATCTCTGTCCTCCACTGCAAGACTCCATTGCAGTGGTCCCTGTACCTATCACCACTTACTCTCTTGAATAAGGTCTGTCTTACCAACTTTAACAAGTGTCATGAATAATTTTTAACACCTTCTACTCCCTACCCATTGCTGCCTCTGTACTTATATTCTTCTGTTGTCAAAGTTGGTAACATTTAGATTCTGTTCTATAAGTCTAAAAGTGCTTTGTCTATAGTTGGTTCTAAAAGTTGAAAATCAATATATGGTAATTACATTACTATAACTATTCAATATTTCTTGCTGCACATCTCAGTAATGTATCATATTTTTTTCCTAATACAACATTTTTGGTTCCTGGAGGCTTTATTTGCATTTCTTGTTGTCTTTGTTTGCCTCCATCATCTCCTTCTTAGGATAATCCATATCCCTAAGGATCCAAATAAATATCCAGAATCCCTTTTACTCCTAGATGCTCCTTTCTGAGTCCTCTGTCCTCCTGCATCCGTGGTGACAGGGTGTTCTTTAGGCCAGTTGCTCAACTGTCATCCCAGCACTGCCTTTCATTGATCTCCTCGGTTGAATGTTTTCTGATTCTCATATCATTCTCTTTCTAGGTTTATACCTCATTCTTACACACATACCCAAGGAACATATTGAGAAAAGGTGCATGGGATTGAATTTTATAAATTCCTGATGATCTAAAAACACCTCTATTCTACCCTCACACTTAACTGATCATTTTCAAGATATGGAATACTAGGTCAAAAATAATTTTCCCTCACATTTTGGAGAGCTTGTTCTTTTGAATGTAACCTGTTTTACCGCCTCTTTGGATGCATTTAGAATCTGCTCTTTATCACTGGTGCTTTGGAATTTTATGCTAACATGCCTTGACAAATTTTTAATTTTCGTTTGCTGTACTGGGTGTCTAGTACTCTTTCAAACTTAAGGTTGATATTTTTTCTTCAGCTTAGGAATATTTTATTCTATTAGTAGTTGTGATTTTCTCTCATCCACTTTTTTCTGTTATTTATTTATGGAATTCTTATTAGTCATATGGATTCAGAAATGTCACCTTGCTCTGAAACCATTATTATTGTAACTGTATACTTCACATCCTATAGCGAGGGGGACAGAAACATTACACCCTGAGATAAACAAACTAACAGAAACTAGGGTCACCCTACCTAGTTTTCTCCCCCCAAAAGAAGCCAATCCTTAAGCCTTTCCTGAAAGTTACTGACTCCCTAACAAAAATAATTCTCTCTTGCCTTTTGTGATGTCAATGTCTGCAGATATGTTGCAATCCTTTAAAAAATGATAATCATGTGAGAAAATTATTGTTTTCTACCGTAAACTAAATGTAAATTCAGTAACCTCTAGTTTTGTTAATCTTCTGATCTTTTAGTTTTTGTTTTTATTCCCCCTACTTTAAATACTTGTTACCCCTTTTAGAGCCTGGACTGCCTTGCAAACCTTTTCTACAATTAAACTTCTTTGCTTACTGAAAGCTTTCATCCCTGAGGCTTGTTCTCTTGGTCAGATAGTGGACTCAATCACACAAGAAGGAATAATAGAAATTACAATATAATTCTAGTCCTGTGTAATTTGGGGTACTCTAGTTATTTAAATTTACCATCTGCTTTTTATTAAATTTGCAATCTTCTCTAGATATGAATAATTCCTAAATAGAACTTTTGGTTAAAAGACTCGTGGCCTAAAATTTAAAGGGAAAAATTTATCAGGGTTACTAAATTTAGAGTTTAGTTGTTTGTGATAGAAAAAAAAAAACTAATTTTCTAACATGAGAGTTCACATATATTCAGAAAGCTCCACAGGTAATATATCAGAACTCCAGACCCTCAGTGGAAAGTTAGTGGACCAGTCTGTCAGATGTACAAGGGAACTGCTTTGTCATGTATTTATACGAGATGTTTAAACAAGATGGATCAGCAGCTGTTACATGTTAAAAAGGAACTTACTGAAGAAAAGAAAGCCCTATCATTTTACTTTGGAGATAACAATCCCAACATAGCAGGAATTTCTGACAACCACTGGTTGCAGAGAAAGTCGTTTGTTTACTGGAATCTGATGAAAAAGTAACCAAACTGGCATGCCTTCAGTTTGAGAGTATTTCTTACATGCAACTACTGTCACTCTATTCCAAGGGAGATGCCAATTGCATTACTTCACTACTACATTTGTAGATCTGAGGTTTAAAAAGAAATGTTTTTCAAGTGATTATGTAAAGCAGTAAATGCTTGCAAGAATATTAGAAATATATATGTATGCAACACTCTTTAAACTGATTTTGAAAATAATCAGAAAGCACCTTCTTTAAGCACTACACAAAGCTCCTAGATATTAATAATTATTGCAAAACCGTAGTAATAAAATGAGTGTAGTAGCAGAGCAGGAACTAAAAAGTAATCCAATGGAACAAAGTAGTCCAGAAACGCATCTGTATATTTATGGGATCTTAGTATATGATAGAGCTGGTACCATAAATTAATGTGGGGGAGAGAAGTCACTTAGTAAATAGCATTGGTAAAATTAGCTCATTGTATGGAGAAATAGAAATTTGATTATCTATTTTTCACTATGTACAAAAATAAACTTTGCATGGATTAAAGATATAAAGGTGAAAAGTGAACCTATAAAGACAACAAAAGCAAGCTAAGAATTTGGAGACCTCATGACACAAAAATAATTCTTAAATAAACCTTATTTCTTAAATAAACCTCCAAAAGCACAAACAGTAAGGTGAAAAGACAACTAAAGTCTTATTTTCAACAATGGACACCATAGACAATGTTAACAGGAGGGTGAGAAAGATATTTGCAATGTCTAAAGCTAGCAAAACAGTAATATCTAGGATGAGCAAGAAATCTCTTCTAATTAGCACGTATAAGAGAGACATTCCACTAGGAAAATGGGCAAAAGATAAGAAAGGCGGCCTCATGCCTGGGATTATATGCTAAGAGAAGCTTACTGAAATACAAAAGGAGATACATAAAAGAATGTTTACTGAAGTGGTGCTGTGGGGAGCAAGGAGTGGAGTATCTACAATGTCTGTCATTAGGTAGGTGAAGTAGTACATAACAGTCAGAAATAAGGAATCAATTTTACATGCAGCAAAAGGGTAGCTCTCATAAACATAATGTTGCATAAAAGGGGCAAGAAAGATATACATTTAAAATATGATGCTATTTTTAAATTAAACACATTCAATGCTCTGATTTTTCAAAGACACACATGCCTCTAAATATTCACATAGAAGTTGGATTGAATGGACACCCCCTAAATATTCATGGGTGGACCCAAGAAAAGGAAGTGGAGAAGGAATGGGAAATGAAATGGAAAACAACAAAAGAAAACAAAGCAAAAGGAGGTCTTCCACCATTCAATGATGTTGGTGTGCATTGAACAGTGGAATCTGATCAATATAGTTTTGTGCATCTGAGGCCCTAAAGGAGAAAATAAGGCCACGCAGAATCTGAAAATCAAGTATAGTCAAACTACCCTTGAAAATCCTTAAACTACAATCCATTCATTCATTTACCAAATGTTTATGGAGCACCTGCTTTGTGCTGGGCACTGTCCTAGATGCTTGAGATGCAGGAAGGAACAAAACAAAGGTCCCTGCCCTGTGGGAACTTTCCTCCCAGATGGAGAAGACAGACAATAAACGAGAAATATTATAATTCAATTCTTTAGCATGTTTAAAGGTAATATATGCCATGAAAAAAATAACAGAAAGCAGAATAAGCAGGGTTAGGAGTGTTGGGGAGGTGGGACCCACAGCTTTGAGTCAAGGTAAGTCTCACTGAGAAGCTGACATTGGAAAATAAACTTGAAGGAGGTGAGGGAGTTTGCACTGACTCCTCCTTCATTGTCTGGCAGAGGCATGATCAAGGTAGAGGAACCAGCCAACGTCAAAGCCCTGAAACAGGAGCATGCCTGGCACGTTCAGGGAATGGCAAGGAGGCCAGCATATCTGGAGCTGAGTGAGCCAAGGGGAGCACAGTAGGAGGTGAGGGCACAGGTGATGGGGTACCAGATTGAGTAGGGCCCTCTAAGACCACCTGTTCTGTTGCATTTAGCCCAAATCAGTGCTGTAAGAAATAGCCCATAGTTTATAGCCTGGAAGTGCCTAAGGACAGAGCTGACTTGCTCCTGGAAGCATTTTCTCCAGCACTGAGCACAGTGACTGGCACATAGTAGGCATTCATGTTTACTTTTAATGAAAGAATGAATGGAATGAATGAACAGCCAGAAAAAACAAGGCATTATGCCTGGCAATATAATTGACCCAAAAAAAAAAAAAAAGAAGGTTCTGTGGAAAGAGCACTGAATGAGGAGTCAGAATTCCTAGGTTTTAATCCTGATTTATGAACTTCATGTATGACTCTGTAAGTCCCTTCCCTCCTCTTTCTCACACATATCTAGAAAACAAAGAGGTGATGGTGAGAAGAGTGATGGACTCGGTGATTTCTGTGGGTTCTTATTGCCCTGATGGTCTATGACAAGAGTGGTCACAACTTGATAAATGGTGTTTGATCAAATCCAGATACTTGGGATATGGAAGTGGGACATGCCACCATGGAATCCAAGTTTTAGCCTCTGTCAAAGAATGTGAAAGAGATAAGATGCCTCAGAACCCGAAAGCCTCAGGAGGAAAGGCAACAGTTCTTGTCATTGTTAAAGCCTTGTCTTTGCCACGCAGGGCAATTGTGCACACCAAGACTGGAAGCCATTAGTCGGAGAAATATATAACCCTGATGCAGGGCCTTGGCAAGCGAGGGAAACACCAAAGACCTGGAGAAGGGAACATAAAATCAAGAGCTTCCTAGTACACAGAACCCTAGAAAGTTGGAAATGAAAGGGCTGTTAAGCATCTTCCTAATCCAATCTCTTAATTTGAAGATACAGTGAAACAGGCCAAAAGATAAGAAGGCAGCTTGACTAATGTCACACACAGAGTACGTGGCAGAATCAGAGCCAGACACAAGGCTGCCAATTTCAAGTCCAATGCCATAGCTCTGTCTTCAAATACGAAGCCCATGTCCTACCCTACATTCAGAAAAGGGTAAGTCTATAAATGATTTGGAATTGGAAGACAGACTATGACCTGTGCACAGATTACAAAGAAAGTAAACAGAGAAATGAACAGTTTGAACCTTCTCTCCAGAAAAAAATATTCATATATGTACAATTTTGCCTGTATTTTCAAGGGATGATTTTATTCTAGGTTGAGAACCCTTATAGTATATCATGGAATCCTCATGACTCAGAGAAGGAAAGGACTCTGTCATTGAGTCCACTCTTACTTAGCATCTCTGACAGCTCTGATGTTCGTCTATTTTCTCTGTTGGAACCTTTTCCTAATATTCTGATCACATGAACATTGTATTGCTTTTGGCCAAAGGCCACTATAATACTTAGAGCAGAGTAGATATGATGTGAGCTTTAAAATAAGTTAGTAGGATTAAAATAGACCAAATGAAAGTGAGTTTCTAAGAGTAAAAACAGGTCATATTTTAAGATTGTGTTCATAAAAGGGGTCATCCAATTTATACATCTCTGGTCATTTTATCTGCAGCATTAAACCAGTTTTCACTTAGGGTTCTTATATTATCATTTCAAAATAAAAGATGCTACAGTTTATGCCTGCATCCATCCTGTATAGTAATTCACTTCGTTCTTTTTCTAATGTTGTTTTACAGGTAAATTAAAAATCGCTACCAGAAACTTATTAAATGGCTATAGATTCAGGGAAACAGAGAAAAAAAGTAAATATAGAAGGCCCTACAGAAGCAGAATTGCTGGGGTGGATTTGTAGGTCACACACATTTGGAAAACTAAGATAAATTGATGATTGCTCCAAATTTTAAGTTTGTGATCCAGGTAGCCAATCTGTGTCTTCAAACAAGACACAGACTGTTTCATGTTTTTTAATGTTTGTATTTTTTAATCAACTTCTTTCAGAAGCTGAGGTATAATTGACATACAAATAAGTGAACACAAAGTATACAATTTAAGTTTTGTACATATTTGTGAAACCACCACCCTAAAGAAGATAGTGAACATATTAATCACCCCAGAACATTTCCTCATTCCCTTGCAACCATTATTTCCCAACCCTTCGCAATTTCCAACTCCCAGACAAAAAGTGATCTACACTCTGTCATTATATACTACTTTGCATTTTATAGAATTTGATATAAATTGAGTCACACAGCATGTACTTTTCTTGGTTTAGCTTCTTCCACTCAGCACAATTATTTTCAGATTCATCCATGATATAATGTGTATCACTAGTTCATTTTTATTGCTGAATAATATTGTGTGTATGTAATATTTATTAATTCACCTGTTGATGAACATTTGGTTTTTTTTCCAGTTGAAGGCTATTTCAAATAAAGTTACCCTTAACATTTGTTACAAATTTTGTTACAAGAAACTGCCAAAGTATTCTCCAAAGTGGTTGCGCCATTTTACATTTCCAACATCGGTATGTAATGTTCCAGTTTCTGTACATCATTGTCAATACTTGTAATAGTTGATGTTTTTAATTTTAGCCATTCTAGTGAGGGGGTAGTTGTATCTTATTGAGGTTCTAATTTGCTTTTCATTAATAAATAATGATATTGAGCATCTTTTCATGAGCTTATTTGCCATCAATATATCTTCTTTGGCGAAGTGTCTGTTCAAATCCTCTGCCCATTTTATGTATTGGGTTGCTTTTCTTCTTGTCATTGAATTAGAAAATTACTTTGTGTATGCTGGATACTAGTCCCTTATCAGATATGTAATTTGCAAATATTTTTTCTAAGCCTATGGCTTGTTTTTTCTTCTCTTAGCACTGTTTTTCAAACTGCAAAAGTTTTCAATTTTGATTATGTCTAATTTATCAAATTTTTCTTTTATGGATCTTGCCTTTTTCTGCCCTCTCAAAGAAATCTTTGCTTAACCCAAGGTCTCAAAGATTTTCTCCGATTTTATTCTAGAAATTATATAGTTTACAGTTCTGTGTTTAGGTCTATGATCCCCTTTTACTTAATTTTTGTATGGTGCAAGGTATGGATCAAAGTTTTGTTTGTTTGGTTGGTTTGGGGTTTTGTTAATTGTTATTGTTGCTATTGTTTTTGCATATGACTATCCAAATTGTTCTAGCGTTGTTAGGTTAAAAAGATCATATTTTCTCCACTGACTTGACTTTGCACTTTTGTCAAAAATCAATTGACCACACATATAGGCATCTATTTCTGGACTCTCTGTTCTGTTCTATTTGTCTATCTTTATGCCAATACTATGGCTATATAGTACCTCTTTAAATAAGCTAGAGTAAGTCTTCCAAATTTGTTGTTTTTGAAAGTTCTTTTGGCTATTCTGGGTCATCTGCATTTCCATGGGAACTTTAAAATTAGTTTGTCGATGTCTACAAAAAACGCCTGCTAGAACTTTGACTGAGATTGTACTGAATCTATAGATCAATCTGGGGAGAACTGACATCCTAATATTGAGTTCAGTCCATGAACAAGACATATATCTCCATTTATTTAAATCTTCTTTAATTTCCATCAGTGACGTTTATTAGTTTTAATTGCACAGATCATCCATATTATTTGATAACTTTATTCCTCAATATTTCATATTTTATGATATTGTGACTGAGAATATTTCCTTTTAATTTCCAATTGCTCATTGCTAGTACATAGAAATTTAATTGATTTTTGTATATTGATCTTCTATCCTGCAATGTTGCCAAACTCACTTATTAGTTCTACTCTCTGTTACAGAAATCATAGGATTTCCTATATAGATGAGAATGTTATCAGCAAAAAAAATGAGTTTTATCTCTTCCTTTCTAATATGGATGCTTTTTATTTCTTAGTTGTTTTTTAATTGATTGCACTGACTAGAATCTTTGGTGCAACACTGAATGGGAAAGGTGAGAGCAGTCTTGTTCTTGATTTTAGGGGAAAAGCATTCAGTATTTTGCTATTAAGTACGATGTTAGCTTTAAGTTTTTTTCATCAATTCCCTTTACCAAGTTGTAACCAATGCTTTTAATTTTAAAAGTAATACAGGGGAATATTCCTGTCAGTGTGGTGGATTGAGTATTCTGAAATGCTTTCTTGCTCCACAAACTATGAAGCTAGATAAATTACAGCAAATTTCCTTATGAATGCATAGCTGAGCTTGCAAGAAATTTTAAAAAGTTAATCTCCAGGAGCTAAAATCAGAGTGGCAAGGGACCACAGAAGGCAGAAACTGGGGGTCATTTTCCAATTCCAGAAACCTTATAACCTTTGATTTTTAAAAATTAACAGCCTCTGGGTATATACCCAGGGGGGAGGGATTGCATTGGGAGCTATACCTGATGTAAATGACGAGTTGATGGGTGCAGCACACCAACATGGCACAAGTATACATATGTAACAAAGCTGCACGTTATGCACATGTACCCTACAACTTAAAGTATAATAATAACAAATTAATTAAAAAAAGAAAAAAGAAAAAAAAATTAACAGCCTCTTTGGCTGGTGCAGCTCAGTCTCCTTCAGAACCTCTCTTCCTTAAACATTAGTGCTTGTCAAGGCTCTCTCCTAGCCTCTCTTATTTTCTCACTCCCTGGTTGATCTCATATATTACTATTCCAAGTATCACTTCTGTGCTGATGACATGCAAATCCATATCAACAATGCTTTCCTGAACCCCTATCTATCCTATTCACCCTCCTAAAGGAGGTTTTGACCAATTTGATTTTGATATACTACATGTGCTTCAAACTCGTGTCCAAACCGTATTCATCTTTCCCCCTGCCCGTGTCTGTTTCTGCTTCTACTTCAAGTATTTGGCACCATCATTTCAGTGTTGTTTATGACTATCTACCTCTCTCACCCTTCCATATTTATGTGATTCTTTTTAGTTCGACCTTCTATGTATCATTTGGGCCTATTTCCTCATTTCCATATTCATTCCCACTACCTTTGTTCAAGTCATCATTTTTCACCTGAACTACTGCAATAGCCTCACACCCAGTTCTCTGCAACAAATCCAGCTTTCTCTAGTCTATCCCTCATACTGCTACCAGAGTCATAAGTTACGAACTGATGTTACTGTCAATTGGACACATAATAAAGTTTAATCCCCTCAAGCTGACAAATAATGTGCTGTGTTATTTGGGCCTTCACTACTTCTCAAGCTTCATCTTTCCATTCCACACTGTATACTCTCCAGTCATCTTGAATTTCCTGAACCCTTTATGCCTTCTCCTGTTTTAGTGCATTTACACTTACTCCTCTCCCTGCTCACCACCCTCTTGTTTTACCTGGTAACCAAATTCTACACATTCTTCAAGACTCAGATCAAATATTACCTGCAAGAAACATTCCCTGACACTATTTGCCTAGTTAGATTCTGTGCCTAGGTCCTCCCAGCATATTTCAATATGTCCTGTTACAATATTGTAATAGCTTATCTATTTGACTTTTGTTATTGCCTATATACTTCATAAGAGCAGAATCTTTAGCATAGTAACAATCCAAAAATGAACATTTTAAATTAATTAATTAATGAAAGTTGACTTCTTGACCACTTCAAAGACAGAAATACTGTTGCAGAGCAGGAGTGGGATATTAATTCAACAATACTTGGTTGAAGATTTACTTCTGACTTAGAGGTTGGCAACATGGAGATGAATAAGATACAGGCTTTGCCCTCAAGGAGCTCATCATCCAGTAGAAAATGAGAGGAAGAATGGGGCTATGGCAGGGAAAAGTCCAGGCTCAGTGAGAGAAGCACAAAGTGTTTAACAAGTACTAATGATTCTTAAATAGAGCAAATGAGAATAGAACACTGTTGGACTGGGCTTTTTTTCCCCAACCTCTAATCTACTCTTCCAAAAATATTTCCTGACTACACATACTCGGAAAGAAAAATGTCCCCTAAAAGCAAGCACTACCAGGAAGCCAGAAGCAATTTGGAATGCAATGTATTAACTACTCTGAGATTCATTACCAAAAAGCCAAGGGTTGAAGTAGGGAAGGCTGGAGAAAAGGAAAAGAAGGAGAAAGACAAAGAGTGGATGAAAAAGATATTCAGTAAGAAGTCGACAGAATCTGTTACTTGGTATCATTTTCCCCCAAAATACAAGACCCAGGTTTTTTATCTGATTTTTCTGATAGTTATGATCATTAAGTTCAAGTTAGACAGAGAACAACTAGGGAGGCTAGATTTAGTTTTATTTTCTGGGAAGAATATAGTTTGAGGGATGTTGTTTCTCCACATGTATCTAAATTCTTGCTCCAAGTTATATAGCAATTAACCTGTGCTTTCCCCTTCAAATTATGTTTTGCAGCAAATTTTATTTCTCACAAAAATGTGTTTCTCTCTGATTTCCACTGAAAGCCTTTGTTTTCTTAAAATTGCATTCAGAGAAATTTCATTTTTCTGCTTGACTCTATTATTCAACTTCTTAAACCTGTTAGTTCAATTTTAGTAAACTTAAAATTGCAAACTTTTTTAGTTTTTTTTTTTTTTTTTTTTGGACAGAGTCTCACTCTGTCGCCCAGGCTGGAGTGCAGTGGCATGATCTCGGCTCACTGCAACCTCTACCTCCTGGGTTCAAACGATTCTCCTGCCTCAGCCTCCTGAGTAGCTGGGATTGCAGGTGCCTGCCACCACAGCCAGCTAATTTTTGTATTTTTAATAGAGACAGGATTTTGCCATGTTAGCCAGGCTGCTCTCAAACTCCTGAGCTCAAGTGATCTACCCACCTCGGCCTCCCAAAGTGCTAGGATTACAGGTGTGAGTCACTGCGCCCAGCGAAAATTGCAACTTTTAAATACTTCTTGTGAAGGACTAATTCACTGAAAACCAAGACCAGTATTGACAGTGGTATGGCAGCTAAGTTTCTGACTAATTTAAAATTTAATAGTACTGTAATTGCTTAATTTTTCTACATAATATGACTAAAATCATAGCAGATATATGTAAAACATTAATAAACTGCAAGTAGCATTGAGAATCTAACATCCGGGCACGAGAAAATACTGGTACCTCTTTTCCTATTCAGGGATGGGAATTGCCAGCAGGCTTCTCACCTTCTAACTACAATTCACAACTACTAGCATCAGAAAGCTTGATACAAAAGGCAGAATTCAAGCAAGCAGAGCCCAAAAGACTTCCACCATGTATCAGCATCTGACGTATGTACTGGTGTGAGTTGCTTGTGGACTCTGACTTTCTGGTATCTGAATTCTACCTGCCAATCAGCTTGGACGTATAGTGCCTGGTTGCAGTTCCTTACTTTTCTTAACTCCCCTAGACTTGACTCTTGGCTTGGCTGGAACTGGGATTCTACCATAGTATTATGCATAACAAGGCTCCCAGGACCCCTGTCACATTGCTGATTATTGTCTACATGACATTATTTCTAGCCATAAGGGAGTAAAATGACCTGAAATGCTAGATTGTACCTTGTAGCAAGTGTCCTTGTTGGATAAGGTATACAACTTCCTGGGCAATCCTTTACCTGTACCTACTCCCACCATGCCATTATCTGACTAGTTTGCCTGGCTGTCACTGCCACCTCCATTTCTATGGATACCCAACTATCTTTATACCTGGGTAAAATCAGAATTGAGCTTCTAAGTCTAATGACTTTCATCTGAATTATCTTCTCTTTGTCCTTTACTATTTCCTGCATCTTCTAAGATGGAGACACAGTCCATATAGCTGAGATGACATACAGACTCTGCATCAGATGAGGCAGCCTGTGTCACAGTGTAGTGATTAAGACCATGGATTCTGTAGCCAGACTTTCTGGGCTTGAATCTCAGCTCCACCTCTTACTTAATGATATTAATTAGGGCAAGTTATTTAATCTCTCATGTCTCTAGTTTCTCATAAGTAAAACAAGGATAATAATTATGCATACCATATTTGTTGGTATTTAAGGAATAAATGAGAAAAATTATGTAAGGCCCTTAACAAGGTAACTGGCAAATAAGTGCTCAATAATTATTAGGTATCATCAATAATAGCCCAAAGTTTACTCCTACTCTTCATACACCAAGTAGAATGAGTCGATCAAATTCTTCCATGCTAGGCTAGCAGTTAATTCGACTATGAAAAATGAGCCTGCACAAGTGACTATACCCTAGAAGTAGATGATCTTAAGTGACACTAGATATATTAAGTTGCAGGTAGAAGGTAGGCATAGGCCCTGGAAGGGCCTTTGCTTCAAATGTATGCAATAGAGTCTGGTAACCCTGAAACAAAATAAGCAAAAGCAAAGCCTCTGACAGGTTAAGAGATGGCCTTCTAAGGAACCAGGTTATTATGAATATTTTTCTCTGAGCAGTCCTAGAGCCCCAAGGCCCTAGTGTGTCATGGGATAGATGGTTAGGATGAAAGCCTCTGTGGAAGCACTTAGATTCACTGTGGATTTGAAAACTTGAAAAGAAATTATCTCTATTGGCTTTGAGTGTCCCTGAGGCTCTAGCCAATTTTGTGGATAGCAGGTTTATAGAACAAACATCATTCTGTGACCCAAGTCACACTTCTGCCACTAAACTCAGCAGATCACTGTGGCAACCATTGAGGTCTATCATTAGAGTCTCCCTTCAAGCAAGAACTTCCAGTTCAGCTGCAAAGAGTGCAGTGAGATCACAGCCTCCAGCTTCACTTTTAGGATCTATCTCACTTTTTAAAATGAGACCACACTCTTCTTGGACAGGCCAGAGCCAAGGACTAGCAAAGGCCTAGCCATTTCTGCCCAGCTCAGAATTCTTCTAATGGGAAATTTTTACTCCAGAGCTCTCTGTTAGATTGGGTGAGACTTTGTCAGATAAGTATTGAGATACGAGGCTCTCCTAGCCCAATCATGCTTCATCTCCCTTTTATTTTTCACAGATGCTCCTCAATGAACCTTTTGTGCTCCTACATCTCTGACCCAGTGTCTGATTTATGAAGGACCCAAATCACTCAATCATCTACTTGTGATGTAAGCAATTTCACAGGGAACTGATGTACTCATTCAACCTGCTCCTACCCCAACTCCTGCCCCTACACAAACACATACATCACCAGCTGGGATGTTTGTACAAATAGAAATAATGGGGGAAAATCCTTCCATACTGATTACTATCCTTAACCAATTAATGGTAAGAGATGGGTAAGTGCTTCTTCTCATTCCAGAATTACTCAGACATTTTTGATAAGCCAGATGGTTTACAAAGTGAAACCACCAGGGAGCCTATAATCAAGTCTGGGTGCACAAAGGCAATAAATGAAAGAAAACATTCTTCCTGAGACATGGACTCTCTGCATACAATTCCATACTGTTTTGGTTCTGAAATTCCCAGCCCTTCTCAGCAAAATCCCAAGGGACTTCAGTATCCAGCTCATCATTGTCCATGAGGACAATATCTTAGTCTAGGTGAACATGACTAGCAGCTGCGAGCTCTACTCTAGTATCTTTAGGATGACCAGTAAGATTTGAAAACAGAAAAAGGGAAACTGAAAATATGCAATTGACCTGGAAAAGCGGGATCTCTTAAGTCTTATCATTGTGTCTGATGGGTTACAAAGGACTTCCCAAATGGTGTCCTTAATTACAAATGGGACCCTTTCACACATATGAAGAGTCCAGAAAATTCTTTGTCCTCTCTGTTTGTTTGTTTGTTTGTTCTTCACTCACAGTCTTATTCAAAAAAAGACTCCTAGTTCAGAAAAAAAGCAGGGGAGCTTCTATGACTAAATTATCATGGATCTTCAATCCATCTATAGCCAGTATAAAGTGATCGTGACAACATAAGGTGTTGGGACATTCAGCTGTGCATTTTACTCTTCTATGCATTACTACTTTTACCTGAGACCCTCCCTCCCACCAACCCCCAGCCAAGATGCTAGACATGAGTCACCCATGGCTTTGGGGGAAGTTGTCAGAATATAACCAGAGAACAAAGGTTCCAAAATCTTTGCTCTTGAGTTTTCAAAAGCCAGAGGTTCAGGTGTAAGACAGAGAAGATTTGGAAGCATTTGTAACCTAGTTTTCTTCTCCTGCCCCAGATTCCACAGACTGGGAAGGAAAGAGGGGAGAAACCACAGAGAAAGAAATGGAGTCAGAGGAGAGGGAACATTGAGCTTTGCTGGAGAAAACTCCATCAGCGGCCAGCACCAGAGAGCCATGTGCCAAGGAGCCCATTGATCAAGTATCTAGCAGAAACAATGCCTGGCTACAACCATTCAGCAGTCCAGGCCCCTCTTAAACTCCTGGACACCTGGACAGCATGAAATGAGAAGGAACTGTCTTGAGATCTCCCATGGAATCAAGACTGGTGAAATACCCATTGCTGCAAGGTTTGCTCTTAGTAACCATCAAATAGTCATGCTCCTTCCATTCCTAGTGATGAATTCTGATGGAACAACATGAAATCATCTAAGACAGAATGCTAGTCATTAAAACTGAGTTTTGGAAATGGCCATGCCTACTCAAATACTTGCCATTTGAACATAACTTCCAAATCCCTGTCTCTTGCTTCCATTTTTAAATTTTTTATGATTCCACTTATTAGTTGGGTTGCTAGCAGCAAACATATAACTCTCTCAAACTGGAAATTTTGAGGAGTGTTTAAATAAACAAACAAGGTTTCCTGGGGATGTGAACTGCTGAAGCTCTTACTATACCTATGTCTGAAGGAGCACGAGGGGATAGCAGCTACCAGAAACCAGAAGAAGTTGGTAGCTATATGGAGAGTGCTGCCAGATAGGATCTGCTCTTCAGTAGAGCTGCACAACAAATTCCTGGATGGAAGTGAGTCAGGGGAATAAATTCTCTGCCCTCACTCTCCTCCTACTCTTCCCTTTGATTTCCTATCCGTACCTTCCACTGGCTGAACCCAACTAGAAGCCAGAGGGCAAGGGAGTCCATTGAAGCAACCTATGCAGGTCAGAGCAGGGTAAGTAAGTGGGAGATGTGGAGGGTGGGGGGTAACAATGCAAAATATTCAGCATAGACAACTTGATAGGAGTTGGAAATACATGTAAGAACTTCCTGGAAAGCATTACTCCCTTTGAGAATTTGATAAAAACTATAAATCCTTACAACAACAAAAAAAAATGTGCAAGTAAGCATAAACATTTGATGTTGCATGACATTTCAACAATTTTGCAGCCCCTGTGCTCTCTCCATAGTGTACCTAGGAGTTTCATGGATACCAAGTTAAGAACCCCGTGCTCTAGAGAGCTGTTTGTAGAAACGAATGTCATCTCGTTATGGTTCTTATTTCCTTAGCTTTTTTTCCTTCTGTATTTCCAGCAACTTAGATATCTCAGAGGAAAGCTGACACCGTAGGCCAACTATAAGTGAACCAATGGGCCTATTCTTTACTCAGACCTGCCCAGTCTGAATGTAATACAGAGTCCGACAGCAGAGCTCAGAAGGAGAAGCAGGCAGAAAATGTGGGGCTGGCCATGTGATGCTGAGTTGCCTAGCAACACTGGCTGGGAGGCTCTCCTTCCTGAGCCTCTCACCAGAGCCGCAGAAAGAATCGGTTTAAAATGTATGCGAGTGTGTGTGAGAGAGAGAGAAAGAGAGAGGGAGAGAGACAGAGAGAGAGAGAGAGAGAGAGAGAGAAGGGAGATTAGAAACGGAAAGGGAGAGGGGCAGAGAGAGAGAGTGAAATTGAGAGACAGACAATGACAGGCAAAGGAGAGAGTTTAGGAAGCAAGAAAAAAGCGGAGAATAAAAACATTTCAGTAAAATGGAATTGAGAGGTTCAGAGGGTGGACTGTGAGATGAACTCAGTTAATGGAAAAATGAAGAGGAGCAACAAATAAATAGAGAGATGTCCAAAGGAGGGAGTGAGTGGGTGGTGGAGTCAGTAGGAGATCAGGGGGTGATAGAGGCAGCAGCAGTGGTCCCTCCTCACTGGTGGCTCCCAGGTCCCCTCACTGATGGCTCCTGTGTTCCCTTCACTTCACAATGAAAGTTACCCAGTTTCTTTTTCTAATTGTATTGTCTTATAAGTCAAATCCTCAAATGCTGCAGCAGCACCAGGAATTCTTTCTTAAGCACTACAGGGTCCACAGCATTGCTCAGCTCAGTAAAGATCCTCTTGTATAATAACCACAGTGATGACTCAGCCCTGGAGCACAGCTCTTTACAGTTTACCAAGTGCTTTCACAGCTGCCACCTCATGAGACCCTTACTGCAGCTCTGTGAGGTAGGCAATTCAGGGATTGCCATGACTTTCACTCCACACATGGAGAAACTGAGGCTCTGAGAAGCGGAATGACAGGACCCCATTTAGCAAAGTTAGATTCAGGATGTGTGCCTGGGGTCCTGAACCCAAGTTTCAGGGATAGGTCTGGGGTGCTGATCTGCTTGGACTTTCCAAATAAACCTGCTGGCAGGAAAGGCACTTGCTCTCCACCACCTGCTGAGGTGAGAGCTGAAGAGCTACTGCAAAGTCTCAAGTCAGCAGGGGGGGCTCTTTCATCTTCTTTCCCCGTGAAGTGTAAACGTGTCCATCTGTGCATCCCAGAGCAGAGCTTAATTGGCCCAGTGTGCAGCCAGCTTCTAACAACCCATTGAGATATCCCTGGGCACCTATCTTCTCAGGAAAACCTTGCCTCCTTCATTTTCAGAACAATCACCAATGATTGCGAAACACCTCTTGGACAGGGGTAGGAATATTTGAGAGAAGGTAGCAATTGGTCTCTAGGGCCAGAGGGGCTGAAGGATTAGGCAGAGAAGAACTGGCAACTGAGTCCCGTGGAGCAGCTGAATGGTTTCTGCTTCTTCTCAATTCTCTCCAATGCCTGAAGGCTAAGACATAGCAGAAATGAACTCGAGTCCTCTGTTTGGCCCCAAGCTTCTCCCCTGCCAGAGTCTCCCCCTTGTCTATTCCATCCTGTACTTGCTGACAGACAAGTTTCCAAAAAAAAATGACATTCACCTGCTCGGCAACCTTCAATGATTTCTTCACTCTTTATGGTATTAATTTTATCACCCTGGCATTGAAAAGTCACTTAATATTGCCTGAACTTTTCAGTTTCATATCTGCATATCTCCTACATAAACCCAAGTGTCTAACAAACTGGTCTACTACACGGGGGAAAAGTTAAGATGTTTTGATGTTTTCCAAATTCATGGCTCAATCTTGTGAAGCGATTTAGCAATCAATTTGCCTTGTATTCCTCTGCCTGGAGGGTGACCATTGGGAGAATAAAGAGGAGGTAAGG